>NC_140005.1:38820517-38942787 GCF_964263955.1 Coregonus lavaretus | reverse complement strand
GACAGCTCAGCGGTCCCAGTCAGGCTCAGACAGTGCTCCACAGTGCCTCCAGCTGGAGAGACGAGGTGAAGCAGCAGCTGAGGCCAATCAGACCCAGGATAATACTGCTACCGCTGATATCCACTCCTCCCAGGGCCAGGAGCGCCTGCCCACCCCTAACCACACCTTTACCCAGCCTGGCAGCCAGCACGGCAGTCCCACCACTGTGGATGACCTCCTGGCAGATACCTTGGTCAACGGAGGAGACACCCACATCAACACCCGGACCCATACCAAAGCCCACAGCCCTGTGCTAAGCCGAATGTCTTCTCCTCACTCCCCGCATTCTCCTCACTCTCCTGTTTCTCCTAATTCTCCCCGTTCTAATTCTCCACGCTCCCCCCACAGTCCAGTGTTAGGGCTAATCAACGGCCATCTCACTCCCCCAGCTTACGGCCAGGGGGATGGCAGCAGTGGAGCCTTCCCAGAGCTGAAGGACCATGAGAGTGACCAGCCCCGGTCAGACAGGGGAGATGGGGTGGAGACCAGTGACCCAGCCCCAGCTCTAACCCCCTCCTCCCTGCCCTCTGCCCCCCGTAGGGACCCCTCCCGCAGGCTGAGCCGTATCCCTGTCCTGGAACCCTCCAGCCTGCTGGACCTCCTCCCCACCCCTGGCTCTGCCATGGAGAAGCTGTTCCAGAAGAAAGCCCACCACCAGGGAGGAGGCCACCACCCAGCCTCCTCTCCCACAGCCTCTCCCTCTCTCTCCCACCGTGGCTCCATCATGGCCTCGCTCCCCCGTGGGGAACAGCTGTCCTCCGCCTCGGACCGCTCTGAGACGGTCGATGAGTTGTTCCTGGGCTCACGCTCCGACCGCCAGGGGGATGACGCCTCCTCCCTGTCCTCCTCCTCCAGCCCCCTGTCCCGTAAGAGCAGGATCCCTCGCCCCGTTAACCTTCCTAACCCGGCCCCAGAGCAGGAGCGAGCTGCACAGTACCTACCACGCCCACCCCCGGGCAAACCACCCAGTCGCCCTGCAGTGGAGGGCAGGTAATATAACTCTTCATTATTAGTTTTTATTACATGTCTATCCCATCTATCAAAGTAGCCTGGTCCCAGATCTGTTTGTGCTGCCTTGCCAACTCCTATGGTCATTGTCATGCCAATGTTTGGAGTTGGCAAGGCAGCACAAACAGATCTGGGACCAGGCTACTATCATTCAGCTGAATTACTCTAATTTTGCCTTAATGATCTCAATTGACAATGTATATCTAAAGTTCTAAACCCTTTCTTCATATTCCATCCGCCACCCAAGGCTGAGGCGTTACCGAATCCGAGCGGGCAGCACCAGCGACTCAGACCTCCTGACCTGCCTGGCCCAGCTGATGCACCATGGTCATGGTGGTGGTTCTGTCCGCGGCTCCCCCCACCACGGCCGCTCCTCAGCCCAGCACGGAGGCTCCCGGATGGGCATGTGTAGCCTGACCAGCTCCCCCCACCACCATCCCCACCGGACCTCCAGCGCCTCTCCACGCAGCTCCTCCTCTCTACAGCGCTCTGTCTCCTCCTCCCCCTCCCGCCACGAACACCGCGGGGGAGAGAGAGGAGGAGGGGTTTGTTTCGGTCGGTCCCGATCCCCTCCTAGCTTCTCCGGGTCCCCCCCTCCTCCCCGGCGCTCCTACCCCCACCACCAGGATACTTGCTGCGGCCGCCAGGCCCGCACCGGCCCCTTCCACCAACACGCCCCAAGGGGGAAAGTCTGCAGCCGCGAGGAGAGGGAGAGGAAGTGCTCCAGCAAGCTGAGCGGCAGATAGTGGCCCACTGCTCCAGTCCTGGTCCTAGCCTGGCCCATAGGAAGCGCTGGGCCTATTTATTAAAGTGTCTCAGAGTAGGAGCAGGTCCCCTCTGTCCATGTAATCGTATTAATTAAATAAATCATCATAATAAATCACTAAACTTAACCTAGATCAGCACTCCTATCCTGAGATGCTTTGTGTGTAGGGCCTGGGGGTCAGTGTTGTTGCCACAGCAGAGGGTGGGATGTTCATACAGACCAGACAATCATGCTCGGGATCGATGAAGACCTGAAGCTTCTGTCAGAGAATACTGAACTTAATGTCTCCCCTCTCCTCCCCGTTCAGTTTCTCCCCACACCGCTGTCCTCTCTCTCCTTCACTTGTTCTTCTTTTATTTCTTCCATTTTGTCATTGTTTAATCACTAATTTATATGCCCACTTCAAGCATTCATACTTCATGCGAAAAGTATCTATATGCATTATGCTGTGTATAAAATGTAGGGGTACTTACTTCCCTCATCTCATCAGTGAAAGTAAACACACTTCATTCAGATTACCCTAGGACACTAACGGTGGAAATTCAGTGGATGAGCAATTATTTATGAATCACTAACCATTTGAATATTGACTCATTCTATTGTGTTTCCTCTGTACTGACCTGGGGAGTGCGGTATAGCAGGTCTACCTGTATGGCCATGAAGCTCTCGAGAGAAATGTACACTATCTATAGATTTATTGAAATCTTGACGCACCTGTCACCCCAGTTACACACTTGCTCTCTCCGTCTCTGACTTCAAATGTACAGTATAGGGAGTGTTCTTTATTTCAAAGGCACCTAAAGCCATCAATCGATCAATGAAAGAAGTGATCATTTTGAGTGATCCTTCCTTTAATACAATCGTATAGTGTGTGTGAACTCACACACGTACTTGTGCCTACTGTGTTGATTGATTGATTGATTGATTGGGGGAATCTAAATGTCAAACTAAATGTGTGATTGAATACTAGTAACTGGGCCTTGATTCCCTTTGTATGCTCCTATTGAGAAAGGAGTCTGACTTTGCGTCCCAATACTTTATCCTTCTGCCCTGGACTTAAAAGGAAAGTAATGGTGTAAGAAATGTCATGGCAACCCTCCCTAGCCTTGCCCATGCTTACACCAAACCAGTGATTTTAAATGCATGGATGGGAGGGGAGTGCACACTTGGGGAGAACGCGTATGGTACTTTTTATAATACTAGTAGTGAATACAAGGCAACACTAAGTTATAATGATTATTAATGTTTAATAAACACTTGTCTTAATGTGTGCCTTGCCTTGGCACTTTGGGCAGCTTCTGGTTTCACTACAAAGTAGGCTATGTTTCTCATTTTTACAAAATCACCCCCACAAAAATTGTGCAAGCTGCAAAGACAGTCCTCTTCATGTGAGTGTAACAGTATTATTCACTACAAGGAAAAGGAAGCAAAGTGAATGTTTTTATTTTATTTATTCAGACATTATTTTAAGAAATATAACATGTGTTTGAGATATTAAAGAAAGGGAATGTTTTAAACTAAAACTTAGATATCCTGTTTGTCTACATTTTATGACAGGTCCATCATTTATGTCAAGTAATCATGATATTTATGCCATATAAATATCATGTATCATATACCAAATCAGTGTTTCAAACTTCCCAAAGGATAAAAAAAAACATGCGCAAGATAATGTTTTGTTTCTTTTGTAATGACATACTGTATGTTTTGTGCACTATTACCTCAGAGTTAATGTATTGTTTGAGAACCAACCACATTTTCAATTAACACTATCATTTAAAACCTCCCTCACCTGACCTTTCTTTTACTACATTTAAAACCCCCCCAGCCTGAAATCCAGAACCGCTTTTGTTCTGACATTCCACTCCTTGTACTCCGTGGTATTGCCCAACATTGGAATGAAAAGGAGTAGCAAGGAGTGGAATGATAGCAGAAACTGACTGGCACCCAGGCTACCTCTCCCCACCACTCTGCTTGTAAGATACTGTAATATAACTAACTACTGCTTCCAGCACTACTACTCCTTGCATGCGCTGCCTACCAAGAAAATAGAAAAACAAAACAATCAACCAATCAGTAAAGTAAGCAGCATACCAGTTCCCATAATGCATTGTGAATGTCTGAAAGGGAATTCTTCTTCTTGTTGGATAGTACCATATGTATTTTGGTTGGAATATTTAATTTGTTTCGTTTTCCATTTCTCCTCACAATCTCGATCACTCTTCACTCTTATCGTTCCACCTGGTCCACAGCATTTATCTGCTTTTCTAGCTCTCCAAAAGCTCACATCTTAGGACTACTGCACTGACTGATTGGGTAATACTACTAAAAAAGGATGCTCCTAAAAAGGGATCTAATGTATTTATTTGATATCCGTTTGATTGGCTTATTGTCATGATGTGACACATGCATAGTACAGTATGTAAAGAGGAAAATACTTGCCTGGAGTATTTACATTATACAACCTAGGCTTGGGCGATATACCATTTATACCGTATACCTGGGTATTTCGAAATACCGACGGTATGATTTTCAATACGTTTAAAAAACGACAAACATTTAGGGGGGGGATTTGGGGGGGAGGGTTGGGGGGTGCGTGCTACGCCACTGCTTATAACTATAAGTTAAGTATAGCTATAAGAAATAAAAAATGTGCCAAATAAATTATATCCAGCTCAGGGCTCCAGCTATACATTTAGTTTCCTATCTTGCTAGCTAAGTGGTTAGAGGTCAAGATCAAGCTTCTTGGTTATAACAGAGACATTCAACCCCCTCCTGGATCAAGATCCCTGTTGCCTAAATTGTTTTGTGCGTCGAAAAATCCCCACAAGGGGTACTTTTTGTTGTATAGGGCCCCTTGTGGTAATACTGGATGCACCGGAATGGTACAGAAACAGTATGACACTATGAAAATCTGGGTACCACCCAAACCTTATACAACCAATACGCAGTGGGGAGATATCTACTATACCACTGCAGTATGAGATGGACACCATTGCTCTGTCATGATATAGTTAAATTTTAGTCATTTAGCAGACGCTCTTATCCAGAGCGACTTACAGTTAGTGAGTGCATACATTTTTCATACCAGCCCCCCGTGGGAATCGAACCCACAACCCTGGCGTTGCAAGCGCCATGCTCTACCAACTGAGCTACAGGAGGACTGTAGCTGTATGTTGTTGTTTTACTTGGTCCATTGTGATATATTTGTACCTGGCTGCATACAGCTTGGTGGCGTTCCAGGATGCTTACATTGCAGACAGGCTGATACAGATCTGATTCAACGAAGATCTCTACAAATGTGGATTTGCGTTTAACATTGCAGGATCCCCATCAATGACTTTATGATCTGATGATCTATGCAACATGTAGGCAACCTTGAAAAACCCCTCTATCTCACAGGGTCGTCACTATCTGGCCAAGTTGCAAAGTAGTAAGCATTTAACATTTGTAACATTTAAGTCATTTATCAAACGCTCTTATCCAGAGAGACTTACAAATTGGGCCATTGCATATTTCTACAAGATCTTTTCTTAAAATCTGATTTTAAACCTAACCCTAACCTTAACTCTAACCTCAGTGCTGACCTTATGCCTAACCTTAAATGAAGACCAAAAAGCAAATGTTTGTTTTTTGCAGCTTGCCCATCTAGTGTGAACCGTTTCACAGAGCAGCTATGATATGGCTTATCCCAAGGCTAGACACAGTGTTCAGTCAGTCGGTCGCCTTAATCATGTCTCTTTTCTTCCCTTGGCTGTGTAAGTAAGGGATGACTGAACTGTGTCTGTCTGTCTGTCTGTCTGTCTGTCTACTCTGTCTACTCTGTGCTGGGGATCACTCCACTGCTTAGCCACCAACCTACTGTCAGGTTCTCCCATAGACTGTGTAGGGTTCTCCCGAATCCCTTTCCGTCCTTGATAGGTGTGCTGTCCGTCCCGTCTTGCCTGCCTGCCTTTACCGATCTGTGGAAATTATTTATCCAGAAAATTAGAGGCAGACTATTGGTGTTTGACTTTCAGATAGATAGCTTTGCTTTCTGTGGGCAGCTCTGCTCTTATTGGCCAATTTGGTCCAATCAAGTTGCCCATTGACTGGACAGAATGTGTGAATTCACTGTCAGTAGCCAATAGCCATTTGACCATTGAGCTGTGTCTGGATTCTGGAATCAGAAATGAGGTTGAAGGGGTTTTAAGGTGTATGATAAAGATCTGTTTTTACATCCAGAGATTGTGATACGAATGTACAGTACATATACAGTAGTACCGCACCAAGCAGTGAGCGATCTTTTCAATTCTAGGCTATATTCGGTACTTCCATAAGCTAACTGACTTCAGCTGTAGTTGCTCAAAACTTGTAATATATACCTGCAAAAAAGTGTAATGCTTTTATTTAAAAGACCATCTTGATGAACTATAACTTATTGCTTCACTAAAGGCTTTAATAAAAGGGAAGTGCTAAAGGAATAAAGAGTGCTGTTGATTTCTGGAAAAGATAATCAATCCATTCATAATATTTATCTTCTATTGTTATTATTGCACAACAAAGTGGTATATTTAAGCAATAAGGCCCAAGGGGGTGTGGTATATGGCCAATATACCACGGCTAAGGGCTGTTCTTAAGTACGATGCAATGCGGAGTGCCTGGATACAGCCCTTAGTCGTGGTATATTGGCCATATACCACAACCCCCCGAGGTGCCTTATTGCTATTATAAACTGGTTACCAACGTAATTAGAGCAGTAAAAATACATGTTTTGTCATACCTGTGGTATATGATATATATATAACACAGCAGTCAGCCAATCAGCATTCAGTGCTCGAACCACCCAGTTTATAATGTTACTTTTCGGACTGAGATTATGATTGGCCACTGACTGGTGGTGTGATTGTAAAGGTGTCACAAAGGTATCATAGCCTGCCTGTATCTGTGGTCCAATGATTGTACTCATTCATGGCCACAGATAATGAGTTGTTTGAAGTTTTTGGGCCAATAGGCCAAATGTAAAAACAACAACAACCACAACAACACATGTATTTATTGATGTATTGGGTAATGATGCTCATCGTTGACACTCATTGCCTGTGTGACTTCAGTTTTAGATATTTATTTAAATGCTTCGCGTTTTAGTCCTGTGTTGCAATGTAACAGTTTTGAAATGTATGTATAGTCACAAGGAAAGAATGTAACAAGAGGAGGATCTACATTGTACATAACTGTAATTATTTATGCTTATTTTATCATTTGTACCATATCAATGCCTTGTACAGTGTTTTTTTCTGTTCGTTTACAATTATTTTGTATTTTATTTTTATAAACTGGTTATAAATAAAATACTAATTCAGCATGCAGAAAACACCTGACTGTTTGCCTATTTATTTTATTTGAGAAGTGGTCCGGTGACAGGTAGATGTCATTACTACTGCAGAGTGCACTTTTGTAATGCAAATGGTAAATTTGCCTAGTATTTGAACATAATATTGGAACAGGTTCCGATTTGAGTGCTGTTTGCACTTAAATGTTTATTTGTCAGTCATAGAACGCAATCAAGAGGGAGTCGGAAGAAGAGGAGCATTTGAGGTCAGGGCGGATGAAACCGCTTCACGGAAGATGGCGGAAGCGGATGATGAAGTGGGATCTGAATACAATGGCGGCAGAATCAAGGAGAATTTTAGTATTGTTCAAAAGAATGGAAAACGGAGCAAAGTAGGGTACAGTGATGAGAATGACCCTTTGTATCTAGTAGGAGTACGGTTTGTTAATGAGGGGCAGCTGAGCAGAGTACCAATCTTGAAGAAACCATTTGAGTTATCCAAACTGGTGGAGAGAGTGCTGGGTAAAGTGAAGGATGTGAGGATCACGTGAGGCGGGCTTGTTTGGATTTTTTGTGATTCCTGGCTGATGTTTTGGTCACTTTTGAATGCTGGCGGTGCTTTCACTCTAGTGGTAGCATGAGACGGAGTCTACAACCCACACAAGTGGCTCAGGTAGTGCAACTCATCCAGGATGGCACATCAATGCGAGCTGTGGCAAGAAGGTTTGCTGTGTCTGTCAGCGTAGTGTCCAGAGCATGGAGGCGCTACCAGGAGACAGGCCAGTACATCAGGAGATGTGGAGGAGGCCGTAGGAGGGCAACAACCCAGCAGCAGGACTGCTACCTCCGCCTTTGTGCAAGGAGGAGCAGGAGGAGCACTGCCAGAGCCCTGCAAAATTACCTCCAGCAGGCCACAAATGTGTCTGCTCAAACGGTCAGAAACAGACTCCATGAGGGTGGTATGAGGGCCCGACGTCCACAGGTGGGGGTTGTGCTTACAGCCCAACACCGTGAAGGACGTTTGGCATTTGCCAGAGAACACCAAGATTGGCAAATTCGCCACTGGCGCCCTGTGCTCTTCACAGATGAAAGCAGGTTCACACTGAGCACATGTGACAGACGTGACAGAGTCTGGAGACGCCGTGGAGAACGTTCTGCTGCCTGCAACATCCTCCAGCATGACCGGTTTGGCGGTGGGTCAGTCATGGTGTGGGGTGGCATTTCTTTGGGGGGCCGCACAGCCCTCCATGTGCTCACCAGAGGTAGCCTGACTGCCATTAGGTACCTAGATGAGATCCTCAGACCCCTTGTGAGACCATATGCTGGTGCGGTTGGCCCTGGGTTCCTCCTAATGCAAGACAATGCTAGACCTCATGTGGCTGGAGTGTGTCAGCAGTTCCTGCAAGTGGAAGGCATTGATGCTATGGACTGGCCCGCCCGTTCCCCAGACCTGAATCCAATTGAGCACATCTGGGACATCATGTCTCGCTCCATCCACCAACGCCACGTTGCACCACAGACTGTCCAGGAGTTGGCAGATGCTTTAGTCCAGGTCTGGGAGGAGATCCCTCAGGAGACCATCCGCCACCTCATCAGGAGCATGCCCAGGCGTTGTAGGGAGGTCATACAGGCACGTGGAGGCCACACACACTACTGAGCCTCATTTTGACTTGTTTTAAGGACATTACATCAAAGTTGGATCAGCCTGTAGTGTGGTTTTCCACTTTAATTTTGAGGGTGACTCCAAATCCAGACCTCCATGGGTTGATACATTTGATTTCCATTGATAATTTTTGTGTGATTTTGTTGTCAGCACATTCAACTATGTAAAGAAAACAGTATTTAATAAGATTATTTCATTCATTCAGATGTGTTATTTTAGTGTTCCCTTAATTTTTTTGAGCAGTGTATCTGGCGTTTCGTGGGAAGTTGATTTGGAAGTGATGAAAAAAATTCCTGGAGTGATTGAAGCACATCGGATGAATCGAGTGGTGAATGGGGAAAAAGTGAAGAGTTTATCTGTTCTTTTGTTTTTTGAAATGGAGTTTCTCCCTAATGAAGTGTGTTAGGGTATATTACTACAGACTTTGAGCATTTATCCCAAGACCAATGCAGTGTGAACATTGTAAAGCTTTTGGTCATGTAGAAAGTGTTTGCAGAAGGGAGAAGCCGAGATGTACAAGATATGGAAAATATCATATTATGTGTTATAGAAGTGTAGAAAATGTGACATGTTGTAATTGCGGTGGGAAACATGAAGCCACGTCTTCTGAATGCCCCACAAGGGTAAAGGAGAATGGGATGGCCAAAGTCAGGGCTTCCCAGAGCATTTCATATGCAGAAGCTGTGAAAAGGGTTGAGGGTTTGAATGTTGCACTAGAAGAGTCCATGGTAGTGGATAGGCCTTCACTGCAGGCTGCAGGGGTTGTTTACACCAAGAGGATCCTGACATTTTCAAGGTTAAAAAGGTGGACTTTGTGGCCTTTATCGCAATGGTGATAAATGGCACTGCCAAGGTGGAGAAAATATCTAGGAAGATTTAAATCATTGTGATTGCGTCGGAGCAGTTCCTGGGGCTGAAAGATTTCACAGCAAAGGAGTTACATGGAATATTAGCAAAAGCCGTATCATTCTCAGGTCCTAGAGCCTGTGAAGGGAGATATGGAGAACTAAAAGAAGGACGAAGTGGGAGTTTTGTTTGTTTTGGCAATGTACTATTTTTATTAGGGTTGATTGTTAGAATCACTATTAAGTATGGATTTATTTATTTTAATGTTCTTTTTGGTTTCAAACCGTCCAGTTGGTGGCGGCAATACAACTTTTGGATGTAGTCCGCCATAAAACCTACAGAAGAAGAAGAAGAATAGAAACCAATCTGACTGTGAAGTAGGCCTGCTGTCCTATTTTTGGAACGCGCCCCAGGGCAATGCGGTAGCAACATTCGCGCGCCTGCTCCCATTCTGGTCCGCCCCCAACTCCAAGCAGGCAGAGAGCCAGACAGCGCCTGCTCAAACCAGAATGGCGGCTCTTTTGGAATCGTTGCTACAGAAGGAAGTGGAGGCTATCAAGGCCGTAGAATGGCTAAAACACGACGAGGTAAGTGACAAATAATGCAAACCGAGATTAAGTGGAATTCGTAGTGTCTGGTTTCAATAGTTTTGCATGCACTACGAAATGTCATCGTAGAACGGATGTAAACAAAACTTTTCCACTGCTCGCTCACCTGCTATTTTCAATATAGAAACTAGGCTAGCTAGCCAGCTTGCTAGCTAACTGTTTTGGAATCAATAGCTTGCTAGCTAGTCAACTGACAACTCGCTACCTGTCCTATCAACTTCAAAAGGATGCAAATCAGGACATCAAAACAAGCTATTTCTTTAGGAAAGTATTGCTAGTTAGCTGTCAACGCTTGCTTGCTAACTAACTAACGATGACCACTTCAAGACATAACTAGCTAGCTAGTTAACGTTATGTAGCTAGATATTCTTGAGACGTTCTCATACATTCTTCCTACTGTTACTGTCACAACAGGACAGTGACAGCTTGGCATGGTGTAAACCACTGAAGATTGAAAGACAGGAGTTTGTTCCTTTCCTGTTGAACTTCCTGCGGGAGCAGAGCAGCTCCGCCCTCACCCATGGCCCTGCCACACCCGCCAAGACCCCCAGCCGCCCCAGGGTCTCCCAGCCCTCTCAGCAGGGGCCAGGCTTCTCCAGTGAACGCAGGGGGGGCTGCAGATCGACCGGACATGGGACCAGTCCTCATAGCGCCAGCCGTGTCCAGCTATTCTCCTCCACTCCCTCCCTGTCCCCTGGGGCTGAGTGGGATACTACCCACCCCCCATCCGGCTCCCACTGCCTGAGTGGCGGTAGCCTAAGTGGGGTCAGTGCCCTCAGTAGTCCTTCCTTCAGCTCAGCCAGGAGCCCTGCTCCAGCGTCCACCCCCAGGCACACTCCCTCAGAGCGCCGCTCCGACCAGAGAGCCAGTTTGGGGGATTTCATGCTGTCACCTCCAGAGCTCCAGAACCAACCCCACCACCACAGTCTCAGCCTGGGGGTCCAGCAGCAGCCGCGTGGCCGCAGGAGGAGTGCCGGGATGGGAATGGGAGGGCAGGGGAGGCAGGGTGGGGGGCGTGGTGTGTTCCAGTTTGAAGAGGTGGTGCCAGGAAGATCTGAGGGTGGTGGGAGGAAGGGAAGGGGATTAGGGGCTAATAAAATGGGTGACCCAGCCGTGTCACCTCCAAAGTCTCAGACGCCAACGCTGGTCCAGCTCAACTTAACCAACCTGGAAGACTTCCCACCTATGGGGATGTCACATGCCTCACCACTGTGAGTTCTATTCTATGCCTTGAATTGAATTTAAGAACACTGAATGAAATGTCTCACCTGTGAATTAAGAGATCAATCAAAACATGCAAAATATCTTACTTCAACCAAAACAATGAACAACAATGTTATTTTATCGTACCACTTCTTTCTCCACTAGACTGCAGACAAAACCATCTCGGAGGATCAACCCAACCCCAGTCAGTGCAGAGCGGCCTCACTCCAGACCGAAGACCTGTTTCACTTCCACCCCGTTCAGCACCAGGCCCTCCAGCCCTCCCCCAGTCCCAGAGGCAGTCACTGGGGCCATCGAAGGGTGCATCACTGGGGCCCTGAAACTGAACATGGGCAGCCCCCCTCTCAGTCTGCAGGAGGAGAGGGAACTGCTAAAGAGAGTGAAGTAAGTGGGTTAAGGAGGCCAGTCACCATTATAACACACACCTCTTTTACTTTTATCCAGACTTAATACTTTTTTACTTCTTCTAGGACCGATTTCCCAAACACAGAGTAAGCCAAATCCTGGACTAAAAATACTTTTCTAAAATGGAAAATCTCAATTGAAAGTTGTTTTATTCCAGGAGTAGTCTTAATTTGCGCTCATGAAATCGGTCCTTTTTCTACCTCTGTCAATCTCAATTATCCCACTTGTTCCTTTACTGTCATTTTCAACATGTTATTTTTTTAATTTTAGGTGTAAACGAGCCCAGCAGGTGTGCTCCCCTCTACCCCCCTCTCTGGACCCCTGTACCCCTACCAAATCAGGGCTCCGGCCGGGATCAGGCTCCAAAATGACCCCTGACACCCAGGGGTCATGTCCTGACCCCACTAAAGTCACCTTGACCTCTGAACTGGACCTTCTGGCTGACCTCTACTGCACCTGCATCTCTGGTACATGACCTGTAGGGGGAGACAGTGTTTCATGCTGGGGGGGGGGTAACCTGGTCCTTGTGACAGTCCCAGATATGTTTGTGCTGTCTGCAATGATCATAGAAGTTGGCACGACAGCACAACAGATCTGGGACCAGGGTTGGCTAGCTATTTAATCAACATTTGTTTTTTGTTCTTTTGGAAATCTGCTTTTGTTAGTTTAAGATTTTAAGTACTTTAGTAGAGGTAATGTGCATGTAGTATGATTTTAGAATTACTGTTGTGTAATAACATCAATTCTGGTTTAGATTCTAAAGTTGTGTTCGGTCTATCTCTTTCTGACAGAAAACCTAGTTCCCAACGTGTTCCTGGAGCTGTTCTTTGTACTTCAGCTGCTGACATCTAGAACACCAGCCATCACAGAGGAAGAGGACAAGGATCTAAGTATGGTGAAGTCAGGTGAGAGGTGGCGATTCTTTCACAGGACTAGTAATTATTATGGATGGAGTTCTGTAATGTTCTTTCTTTCAGCTAAGATGTATTTATTTCAATGTAGGGCTTAATTCATGTTTTATTGGTGTTTATATATGACTTTGCTAAACCCTTTGTGTTATGTTTGATTTACACAGATGTCCTGGAAAGAGGCTACCTCAGCAAGGTGCATAACTGTGTCTACTTCTCTGTCAGGGTGTTGGAGAATCAGTTTGAGTGAGTTCTTCTTTCTTTATGGACAAATTATACTGAACATTTAAGACTTTAATCTTATGATAGTCTGGCTCCATATAATAATAATATAATAATAATAATATGCCATTTAGCAGACGCTTTTATCCAAAGCGACTTACAGTCATGCGTGCATACATTTTTGTGTATGAGGGGTCCCGGGGATCGAACCCACTACCCTGGCGTTACAAGCGCCGTGCTCTACCAGCTGAGCTACAGTACAATGTGTTTGTACTGGACCTGCACTCTTGGCTAGGTCTCCCTTGTAAAAGAGGTAATTTGACGACAAGGTTAAACAATCTTTGTCTGTCAGGTTGGTATCTCACCTGGATAAAGACACCCTGCGTCTGTTGGCTGAGAACGAGAGGGTGACCTGCTTCTCCCCATCCCTGAGAAACAGGCTGAACCTGGCACAGGACACCAGCACAGCCAAGGTACATAACCCAACATTATCACAATATGACGAGCACTATTGCACTCATGCTTTGTTCACTTCAGTCAACTCGGAAGTAAACAGCAATTCAAATGTTCCTAATCACAAAGCAATCAATTGACTGAATTGAAATGTAATTGAGCCCAAACCTCTCTCTCTCTTCCCTTCCAGGTCTTGCCCTCTGTTGACACCTTCATCCACTCTGTCCCATTCCAGCCTGCCACTGACAACCGCTCCAACTTCAGCAGTGACAAAGCCTTCCACACCTTCAAGAAGCAGAGGGATATTTTCTACGAGGTGCTGCGAGAGTGGGAGGACTTCCACAAGGAACCTAGATGGGAGTTTGAAGCTGCACTAGGCAGTAGGGTCAGGTAAGACCAATACTAGTGCTGACACACTAAGGGACAGTTTCACAGAACGAGATTAAGCCTACTCCTGGACTAAAAAGGCTCTGGGTCTGGCAAAATGTGGTGTCTTTTTATAGGAGTAGGCCTAGTGAATGGTCATGTTATGACGGTGGTGTCGTTGTGCTTCCTCCCTTTCAGAGGAATGGTGAGTCAACTGAACTCCGCTGGAAACCACTCCCATTTCGCCAGACTCTTCCTCAAGCAATTGGTGCAGGTATGGAATTGGGATGGTGCAATTCCACACACACTCGTGCACTCCCTCGCTCACACCCCTCCTCCCCTCTCTCCGTCTAGATGTGTAAAGGTCCCCGTGCTCTGGGCTCCCCGGGTGACGCCCCCGACGCGGACCTGCTAGGCATGCTGGGAGCAGACAGCCTGGGGCGTTTAAAGCGTCTGGAGGAGCGTCTGATCCAGCCCCAGGGCATTCTGGGACCCTGTCCTCCACCTTCCTTCCCAGGACACCAGGAGTTCTTCAGGGACTTCTTAAAGACTGCAAGCTGGTGAGATTATAGACAGTGGTGTTCCAGCTTGGATACAATGCAGTCACATTGTGCAGATGACCAGATTGTCAAGTCATTGATCGGGTTCCTGCAATGTAAACACTACTTGCGCATTTTTCAGAGATCTGATACAGACTGTTTGTTCTCAGATCTCTACAGATGCGGAAGTAGCCTGATTTGGCATTTGGTTGAATGCCTACCCCTAACCCTACCTCTGTCCTAGCTGCCAGCTGAACCAGCACCTGAAGGACAGTCTGTGTCAGCAGCTCCTCCAGCTAGACGAGGTGTCCATCCTGGCTCCTGTGGTCTCCAGTACAGAGGGAGAGGGAGACATGGAACAACAGGTTAGCACTGATCACTCTGCAGACTTGGTGCACCTCATTCAGAATGGGTCTTGGTGGAGAACATATTTTCTTGAAATGTCAACCCTTTTAATGGTTTAATTTTCCCTTTCCCATATCTCCTCTCTCGTCCTCTCTCTGCTGCCACCTCTCACTCCCTCTCCCTCCTGTCTTTCTCTATCAGGATGAGAAGCAGCGTTTCTCCTCTGTCCTACTGTTGGCTCGTCTCTTAGCTAAGTTCCTGGGTTATATCTCCTTCCTGCCATACCAGACCTCTGAGAGAACCTCCAGGGAGATACAGGAGGCTACTGCCGCCCTCCGCAGCAAGGTACTGTGGCACCAGAGTTGGAATAGTAGTTTGTGGAAGCAATTCAGGAAGTAGACTTCAAACCAGAATTGACTGAATTGAAATGTCACTGACCCTAACCCTGGTTGGAAGAGGCATATGTTTTGTTATACATGCATAGATGGTTAATTTTCATCCATCCATTATCAGAAGATATCGATTGTATTAGAAGTCAGTAAAGTACTAGTTTCTTACCCGATTGTGTCTTCCCTCCTCTGTGCTTTTTCCTTCCCTCATTCTCAGAGTACCTCTGTGCTGGATGTGTGTGCGGTGCTGCGTAGCTGTGTTCGTAGGAGACGGACCATCCTGACTGTGCCCTGGCTGGTGGAGTTCCTTTCCATGCTGGACTTCACCGGACCCTTCCTCCTCTGCTACAGGACCGTTCTGGGACTGCTGCTCAGCCTATACAGGTATGTGTTACTTTCTCTATCATTTTCCTTTTTAGCCCTTTGACTTTCTCTCTTGCATGTGTTCTCACACTCCTCCTCCTCTCTCCTACCTTCTTCCTGTCTCCAGTTGTCTTCCTTCATTTCTCCCTTTCTCTTTCTACCTATCTCTCTCTCTCTCTCCATCCCTCTATTTTTCCCTTTCCTCTCTGCTTCCCCGTCTCTCTCTCGTGATCTGATGTCCTGACCCAGTGTGTATTCCTTAGGCGGATGGTGCTGTCCAGAGGAGGAGAGGTATGTTACCTGAATCAGCTTCTCATGGTGGCTGTACTGGGCTGGCTATTCCAGATCCCAGTGATCCCGGAGGAGCTTTTCTTCAGTACTGATTTCGCTGTAGACGTTGAGCTGGAGGAGAGCCAGACCAACGTCCAGGGACTTGTGAGTAAACCGTAATTGCTCTCGTCAATTAAATTTGAAGGCGAAATGCCACAGTCTTTTCATGAGTTTTGATTAACTTTATTTTTATTATTTATCAGGACTGTCTCCCCCTGGTGGACCAACAGCTCCTCTACACCTGCTGTCCTTTCCTGGGTGGGTACATCCATAGAAATCGAATGAGTCATTTATAGTAATAGACAATAGTTATTCTATTTCTATGTGTACAGTCTTCTGCAGGGGCCCGAATTGTGTTCTCACAACTGTAGTTGTTTGGTGTTCTGTTCTATTTCCTGTTATCAGGTGAGTTCCGTAAGCTCCTCGCTGCCTTTGTGGCCGGTAGCTCTGCCAGGGGTGGAGGCCTCATCCGTAAGATCACCCCTACCTCTGCTGAGCTGAGAGGAACCCCCACCACCACCAGGTCACAGCACAAACTGCAGGTACAGTCCTAGGAGTAGCGATTCAGCTGGCCTATGTGGTCTAGTGGTTAGTGCCGTCACCTACAGCACATATACCTTCCCATGTTGGTGTGGTTTTGAATCCGACGTACTGCCTATGTGATACTCTCCTACTATCTTTCTTACCATCTGTCCTCTTTCCAGCAAAACATACTAAATAGGAAGAAATGTGTCTATAGAACCACATTGATTTGTCTTTGTTACTTCTGTCTGTAAAGGTGGATTTGGAGCAAGCCTTCTTCCATAACCAGCCTCCATCTCTCAGACGAACCGTGGAGTTTGTAGCTGAGAGGGTGGGATCCAACTGTGTCAAACACATGAAGTGGGTACAGTCGTGTGTATACAGTATATACTTAGTGTACAAAACATTAGGAACACCTTTCTAATATTGAGTTGCACCCCCTTTTGCCCTCAGAACAGCCTCAATTCGTCAGGGCAAGGACTCTACAAGGTGCCAAGTGTTCCACAGGGATGCTGGCCCATGTTGACTCCAATGTTTCCCACAGTTGTCAAGTTGGCTTGATGTCCTTTGGGTGGTGGACCATTTTTTCAACGGGAAACTGTTGTGCGTGAAAAACCCAGCAGCGTTGCAGTTCTTGACATAAACCGGTGCGTGTGGCACGTACTACCATACCCCATTCAATGGCACTTAAATATTTTGTGTTGCCCATTCACCCTCTGAATGACACATACACAATCCACGTCTCAATTGTCTCAAGGCTTAAAAATCCTTCTTTAACCTGTCTCCTCCCCTTCATCTACACTGATTGAAGTGGATTTAACAGGTGATATCAATAAGGGATCATAGCATTCACCTGGATTCACCTGGTCAGCCTATGTCATGGAAAGAGCTGGTGTTCCTAATGTTTTGTACACTCGTCGTATATAATATTGTGATAGTATGTATCCACTCTTTGTAGATTACTTTGTTGATACATTTGAGATGGTAGGATCCTCATGTGACTGTGTGTGTGTTGCAGGGCCACGTTGGTGTGTGAGCTGGTCCGTGGTGGAGAGAGATTGCTGAGGGAGGGGCTGATCTCACCAGGGGCCAACGTTCTGAAACTCAATGACTCCATCTGTGCTCAGCTCTGTGACGGAGGCCAGGAGGCTCTGGAGAGAGCTACCAGGTACACATGGTTTCATCTGTGTGTGGTTATATACTTGATTCATGGAGCTTGCCAATGAAATGGTCCCAAAAGTGCAAACCCTGCCTATCTGGTACTATTTAAACCCAGGTCTGCTGGGGTGTTATATATTACTGTTCAAAAGTTTGGGGTCACTTAGAAATGTCCTTCTTTTCGAAAGAAAAGCAATTTTTTTTGTCCATTTTAAAATAACATCAAATTGATCAGAAATATAGTGTAGACATTGTTAATGTTGTAAATGGCTATTGTAGCTGGAAACGGCTGATTCTTAATGGAATATCTTCATAGGTGTACAGAGGCCCATTATCAGCAACCATCAGTCCTGTGTTCCAATGGCACGCTGTGTTTGCTAATCCAGGTTGATCATTTTAAAAGGCCAATTGATCATTACAAAACCCTTTTGCAATTATGTTAGCACAGCTGAAAACTGTTGTGCTTATTAAAGAAGCAATAAAACTGGCCTTTAAGTGGTCTCTTAATTTTTTCCAGAGTTGTATATACAGTACCAGTCAAAGGTTTGGACACACCTACTCATTCCAGGGTTTTTCTTTATTTGTACTATTTTCTACATTGTAGAATTATAGTGAAGACAACAACACTATGAAATAACACATGGAATCATGTAGTAACCAAAAAACAAATCAAAATATATTTCAGATTCTTCAAGTAGCCACCCTTTGCCTTCATGACAGCTTTGCACACTTTTGGCATTATCTCAACCAGCTTCATGAGGTAGTCACCTGGAATGCATTTCAATTAACAGGTGTGCCTTGTTAAAAGTTAATTTGTGGAATTTCTTTCCTTCTTAATGCGTTTGAGCCAATCAGTTGTGTTGTGACAAGGTAGTGGGGGGTATACAGAAGATAGCCCTATTTGGTAAAAGACCAAGTCCATATTATGGCAAGAACAGCTCAAATAAGCAAAGAGAAATGACAGTCCATCATTACTGTAAGACATGAAGGTCTGTCAATCTGGAAAATTTCAAGAACTTTGAAAGTTTCTTCAAGTGCAGTCACAAAAACCATCAAGCACTATGATGAAACTGGCTCTCATGAGGACCGCCACAGGAAAGGAAGACCCAGAGTTACCTCTGCTGCAGAGGATAAGTTCACTAGAATAACTGATTGCAGCCCAAATAAATGCTTCACAGAGTTCAAGTAACAGACACATCTCAACACCAACTGTTCAGAGGAGACTGCGTGAATCAGGCCTTCATGGTCGAATTACATTTACATTTTAGTCATTTAGCAGACGCTCTTATCCAGTGCGACTTACAGTTAGTGAGTGCATACATTTTCATACTGGCCCCCCGTGGGAAACGAACCCACAACCCTGGCGTTGCAAGCGCCATGCTCTACCAACTGAGCTACAGGGGACTTGCTGCAAAGAAACCACTACTAAAGGACACCAATAAGAGGAAGAAACTTGCTTTGGCCAAGAAACACAAGCAATTGACATTAGACCGGTGGAAATCTGTCCTTTGGTCTGATGAGACCAAATTTGAGATTTTTGGTTCAATCGCTGTGTCTTTGTGAGACGCAGAGTAAGTAGGTGAATGGATGATCTCAGCATGTGTGGTTCCCACCGTGAAGCATGGAGGAGGATGTGTGGGGGTGCTTTGCTGGTGACACTGTCAGTGATTTATTTATTTAAAAAATTAAAAGCTGGTTGAGAGAATGCCAAGAGTGTGCAAAGCTGTCATCAAGGCTACTTTGAAGAATCTAAAATCTCACACATATTTTGATTTGTTTAACACTTATTTGGTTACTACATGATTTCATGTGTTATTTCATAGTTTTGAGATCTTCACTATTATTCTACAATGTAGAAAATAGTAAAAAATAAAGAAAAACCCTTGAATGAGTAGGTGTCCAAAATTTTTACAGGTACTATATATATATATATTTTTTTTTTGTGGGGCTTTGACTCTTTTGTGCATTCAGGTTTTGTAGTGAGAAGGGTCCAGAAGCCATCAGGGTTCTTCTTCCTGACGAGACGTCTCTTGCTGTAAGTCTATTCAGTGTTGCTCTTTCAACTCTTTCTGTCCATATTAACATTTTAGTAATTTAGCAGACACTCTTATCTAGAGCAACATACAGTTAGTGCATCTATATCTTAAGATGGCTAGGTGAGACAACCGCACATCAGTCATAGTACATTTTCCCTTAATAATATACAGTGGGGGAAAAAGTATTTAGTCAGCCACCAATTGTGCAAGTCCTCCCACTTAAAAAGATGAGAGGCCTGTAATTTTCATCATAGGTACACGTCAACTATGACAGACAAAATGAGTGAAAAAAATCCAGAAAATCACATGCTTCACAGTAGGTATGGTGTTCTTTGGATGCAACTCAGCATTCTTTGTCCTCCAAACACGACGAGTTGAGTTTTTACCAAAAAGTTATATTTTGGTTTCAACTGACCATTTGACATTCTCCCAATCCTCTTCTGGATCATCCAAATGCACTCTAGCAAACTTCAGACGGGCCTGGACATGTACTGGCTTAAGCAGGGGGACACGTCTGGCACTGCAGGATTTGAGTCCCTGGCGGCGTAGTGTGTTACTGATGGTAGGCTTTGTTACTTTGGTCCCAGCTCTCTGCAGGTCATTCACTAGGTCCCCCGTGTGGTTCTGGGATTTTTGCTCACCGTGTGTTCATTTTTGCTCACCTTGTGTTCATTTTGACCCCACGGGGTGAGATCTTGCGTGGAGCCCCATATCGAGGGAGATTATCAGTGGTCTTGTATGTCTTCCATTTCCTAATAATTGCTCGCACAGTTGATTTCTTCAAACCAAGCTGCTTACCTATTGGAGATTCAGTCTTCCCAGCCTGGTGCAGGTCTACAATTTTGTTTCTGGTGTCCTTTGACAGCTCTTTGGTCTTGGCCATAGTGGAGTTTGGAGTGTGACTGTTTGAGGTTGTGGACAGGTGTCTTTTATACTGATAACAAGTTCAAACAGGTGCCATTAATACAGGTAACGAGTGGAGGACAGAGGAGCCTCTTAAAGAAGTTGTTACAGGTCTGTGAAAGCCAGAAATCTTGCTTGTTTGTAGGTGACCAAATAGTTATTTTCCACCATAATTTGCAAATAAATTCATAAAAAATCCTACAATGTGATTTTCTGGATTTTCTTTCCTCAATTTGTCTGTCATAGTTGACGTGTACCTATGATGAAAATTACAGGCCTCTCTCATCTTTTTAAGTGGGAGAACTTGCACAATTGGTGGCTGACTAAATAAAAAAAATCCCCACTGTAGCTATAGCTAAATCAGTCCTTGCTGACGATGCTAACATGCGTTGTCTCTCCCGCCAGGTTCTCACTACGTCTGAGAACATCACCAAGCGCCTGGCCACTGAGAAGGCCTGCAGCTGGCTCTCCTCCAACATCACAGCTCTGGTCAAGCGAGAGTGGAAAACAAAGTTTGACCGTGTGATGAAGTCTCTTCCCAGCCCAGAGGCTAGTGGTGTGGAGGGTTCTGGTTCTAGTTTTGGTCTTGGGGTCGTGGCTAAAGCTGGAGCTGCAGCAGTCACCCAGGAGCAGTCACGTACCCCAAAACGGGACGTGGGCAAGGAGGAGGCTGTGACGTCCTGCCCTCCAGACTGCCACCACAGTGCACCACGACCATCTGATGTCCTGGTAGAGATTAAGGTACTGTTCTAATGAATGTAGTATACAAGGATGTAATGCTATCCTTATTATAGACACTAGTTTGGAGCTAGGAACACAAGCATTTCGCTACACCTGCAAAGACCTCTACTAAATATGTGTATGCGACCAATACAATTTGATTTGACTATGATGGGTAGAAGTATGATCGATTTTATGCTATCAGAATAATGGTATATTATGTGAGGTTCAGCTTCAGCTTTGACATATTCAGGTTCAGCTCTGGTGAATCAGTCTTATTGATAATGATATAAAAGAGGAAGATTGTGCCCCCTACAGGAGATGTTGAGTATTGCAGTGGGCCCCAGGTCTGAAAAGGAGGTGCTGACTGGTCTACAGCTGAAAGCTCTACTGGACAGTGTAGGAGACACACTGAGCTGCAGAAAGGTACCACGGGCTGTTGTCACCTTGGTCCTGATTAACACATGCTTTATACTCTCACAATGAACATGGGTTTATGATTCAAATAGAGGTCCTGCATAGGGCTGTTGTGGTGACAGGATTACTGCCACACCTGCAGTCATGAGTCATGTCCACAGTCAAATTCCACGTGACTGTTTGAGTCACGGTAACCTCCTATGCGGTCTGTATATGAAAGGCACTGATGCATTGGTAGTACCCAACTCGCTAACGACCGTTAGGTCGGTAATGGTCTGGTACTCAGCGCTCTGTTGTCCCTCTAAGCACTCTGACATCAATGCAAATACAATCGAAAATCACATCAAACACTTATCATCAAAACAGTATCATGCTTTTAAAACTCACTGTTAGGCTACATTGTTTGACCTCACTGTCATCAATCAATTTGAAGAAAAGTTCAACAATATGTTGAAACTGAGTGGAAAACATGGTCGTTGTGGATCTTGTTTCAGAGCCAAACACAACGAAATGGACAGCGCTTTCTGAGGTGATGATTAATGCAAAGCATTTAAGGCATTGCATGTAGAACACCCATTGGCATATTAAAGCTTATGCATAGGCCTATATAAAGCCTGAATTAAAATAATGATTGTGCTGTACAATAGGCCTTTATAGCCTAATAGCCTACTGCATATTACGCACGGCAGAAAAACCTAAAAGAAAAACAGATTTAAGATGTCTTTGTACATAATTGGTCTAGACTATAGGCTACTCCAAAATGAAACAAATTCTAGTAATCACCTTTGAGTGTGGACTGTATTATAATGCATACTGGATGGCCTGGTCAACTTATGCTACGCTCCAAACTTTCTATCCATGAGTCTGGGAGAGAACGTATAGGCCTAGGCGATGCTGTTGGTTCATTGATTGCGCAGTGGGACTTACGGAGTATAGTTAGCCTACTATTAAAGTGAATTTGTATTTGATTTTGAATAGCCTAGTAATAGGGTATTTTTGTATATTATCATAATTAATAGGCTGACGCATTACCTTTGCTACAGAATATCTCACCACCGTGCGTTTCCATCTCCTCTCTCCTTCATTACTTTCTTGAGCACGCAGAGAGAGGGGCTGTCAACAGTTTAATGAAATGTGTTTGATGCGTATAGTGAAATATGTGTTCTTATGAGCCCAGACATTTCTAAATGCAATCCTGTGTGACAGCATAGTTTTGATGGTTGCCACTAAAAAGATGAGGATCCCAGCTTTCTACTGTTACTATATTTATTTCTCAGCTGCTAATATTAAGAACCTTGCTCTACTGTAAAACCGGAGTATCCTACCCGGCATGAAAGAATAAGGAACCGCAGGAAAGCGCAGCCTCCATTCGCTATTGGAGTGCTTACAGATGACATGTCTTTTTCCCCCTGCCACTGTTCCTGCCCATTTGATAATGGCCCATCCTAAATCTAAATATTTTCACATATTAGTAAAGATAAGATTAAATTGAGAATAGTCTGATGGGTGAGAATATTTTGACTTGATGAGAGAACAGCGTGTGCAGCCTGAGGCAAGCTATTTTTGTGACTTTTTAAATCATCAATATAGTCACATCATGCAACCCATATGTTTTGATTTGTATCATTCAGAACTAAAGTTGACAAATAACTCAAAATCTAGCGTACAGGACCTGTTTCAAATTAGCACTTTTACGCTCAACATAGCCGCTTCATGTGCGCGCTCGCTCGAGAATGGGGGAAAAAGTTCAATTATGTTCTTACTATAAAATAATGTAAAATAATGGCACAGGATTTATAAGCATATCTTGTCTGTTAAATGAACTACCTACAGCCTAGGCTGCCATTGGCTTTGACGCATGGCCAGATAACATGCATTAGGCCGACTCAGAATACACTGTTTTTTTCTTCTGAAATACGTTTTCTTCATATCATGTTTCTTTAGACCTGCCTAAAATAAGTAATGGATTTATAAAAATGGATTTATTATATATATATATATATATATATATATATATATATATATATATATATATATATATATATATATATATATATATATATATATATATATATATATATATATATATATATATTTTACAGTGCATTCGGAAATTATTCAGACCCCTTCACTTTTTCCATATTTTATGTTACAGCCTTATTCTAAAATGGATAAAGTTTTTTTTTCCCCCTCATCAATCTATACACAATACCCCATAATGACAAAGCAAAAACAGGTTTTAAGAAATGTTTGCAAATGTATTAAAAATAAAATACGGATATCACATTTACATAAGTATTCAGACCCTTTACTCAGTACTTTGTTGATGCACCTTTGGCAGCTATTACAGCCTCGAGTCTTCTTGGGTATGACGCTGCAAGCTTGGCACACCTGTATTTGGGGAGTTTCTCCCATTCTTCTCTGCAGATCCTCTCATGCTCTGTCTGGTTGGATGGGGAGCGTCGCTGCACAGCTATTTTCAGGTCTCTCCAGAGATGTTAGATCGGATTCAAGTCCGGGCTCTGGCTGGGCCACTCAAGGACATTCAGAGACTTGTCCCAAAGCCACTCCTGTGTTGTCTTGGCTGTGTGCTTAGGGTCGTTGTCCTGTTGTAAGGTGAACCTTCGCCCCAGTCTGAGGTCCTGAGTGCTCTGGAGCAGGTTTTCATCAAGGATCTCTCTGTACTTTGCTCTGTTCATCTTTCCCTTGATTCTGACTAGACTCCCAGTCCCTACTGCTGAAAAACATCCCCACAGCATGATGTTGCCACCACCGTGCTTCACCGTAGAGATGGTTCCAGGTTTCTTCCAGACGTGAAGCTTGGCATTCAGGCCAAAGAGTTCAATCTTGGTTTCATCAGACCAGAGAATCTTGTTTGTCATGGTCTGAGAGTCCTTTAGGTACCTTTTGGTAAACTCCAAGCGGGCTATCATGTGCCTTTTACTGAGGAGTGGCTTCCGTCTGGCCATTCTACCGTAAAGGCCTGATTGGTGGAGTGCTGCAGAGATGGTTGTTCTTCTGGAAGGTTCTCCCATCTCCACAGAGGAACTCTGGAGCTATGTCAGAGTGACCCTTGGGTTCTTGGTCACCTCCCTGACCAAGGCCCTTCTCCCCCGATTGCTCAGTTTGACTGGGCGGCCAGCTCTAGGAAGAGTCTTGGTGGTTCCAAACTTCTTCCATTTATGAATGATGGAGACCAGTGTGTTCTTAGGGACCTTCAATGCTGCAGACATTTTTTAGAATCCTTCCCCAGATCTGTGCCTCGCCACAATCCTGTCTCGGCACTCTACGGACAATTCCTTCGATCTCATGGCTTGGTTTTTGCTCTGAAATGCACTGTCAACTGTGGGACCTTATATGTCCAACCAATCAATTTACCACAGGTGGACTCTAATCAAGTTGTAAAAACGTCTCAAGGATGATCAATGGAAACCTGATGCACCTGAGCTCAATTTTGAGTCTCATAGTAAAGGGTCTGAATACTTATGTAAATACATTTGCAAAAAATTCTAAAAACATGTTTCCGCTATGTCATTATGGGGTATTGTGTTAGATTGATGAGGGAAATGTTTTATTTAATCCAGTTTAGAATAAGGTTGTAACGAATGCACTGTGCGCATCAGTGGTTTGTATGCGTGGAGGCCTGGAGATGCTAAATGTGTTTGTTAATTAACGGTAAAATTAAAGTGAGAATGGCAGTCATTTGCATGACACTTACTGGCTGACAAAATGTAATGACTGCCACAGCCCTAGACATGTGTTTAGGATTGTATTTATTCTCTCCCCTCTCCCTCCTACCTATTACTTCACAGTTCTCATTCCCAGTGCCTGAACAGATGCTGATACGTTGCACCGTCCTACTAGCCTGTAAACTAGGTAAGATTACAAGAGCTGGAACTATGGCTAGAAACCAGGTCAGGGGAGATGCACTGAGTGTATAAAACATTAGGAACACTTGCTCTTTCCATGAGACTGAGGTGAAAGCTATTATCCCTTATTGATGTCACTTGTTAAATCCACTTCAATCAGTGTAGATGAAGGGGAGGAGACAGATTAAAGAAGGATTTTGAAGCCTTGACAATTGAGACATGGATTGTGTATGTGTGCCATTCAGAGGGTGAATGGGCAAGACAAAATATTTAAGTGCCTTTGAATGGGGTATGGTTGTAGGTGCCAGGCGCACCGGTTTGTGTCAAGAACTGCAATGCTGCTGGGTTTTTCACGCTCAACAGTTTCCTGTGTGTATCAAGAATGGTCCACCACCCAAAGGACATCCAGCCAACTGGACACAACTGTGGGAAGCGTTGGAGTCAACATTGGCCAGCCTCCCTGTGGAACTCTTTCGACACATTGTAGAGTCCATGCCCCGACGACTTGAGGCTGTTCTGAGGGAAAAAGGGGGAGCAACTCAATATTAGGAAGGTGTTCCTAATGTTTTTTACACTGTACATTAATTTGCCTGTTGCCAACACTTCCATTGTTGTCATGCCCTAAATGCATGTCTTGTATGAAAAATAAATAAATAAAAATAAATAATAATAATTGTAAAGTGGTTATCCCACTGGCTATAAGGTGAATGCACCAATTTGTAAGTCGCTCTGGATAAGAGCGTCTGCTAAATGACGTAAATGTAATGTAAATGTAAATTTACATTTTAGTCATTTAGCAGACACTTTTATCCAGAGCGACTTACAGTTAGTGAGTGCATACATTTTTCATACTGGCCCCCCGTGGGAATCGAACCCACAACCCTGGCGTTGCAAGTACCATGCTCTACCCACTGAGCTACAGGAGTGACAAGGGACGATGGAAGAGTTGGCTACAGGACATACAGTGGAATGGAATGGAATGAAGCCAGATGAGACCAAATGTTGATAATTGTTGTATATGTGTCTCTGCACAGTTTCAGGGGAGCTGCCCATGGTGTCCTCACAGGAGGAATGTAGTAGGACAGTGTCTCCTGGTGGTCCAGGACTGCCAGACTCCCCAGTCCAAAGAGTAGGCTGTTCAATCAAAGCCCTGCTGGAGCAGTTGGTTCTCCTATGGGGGAGAGACTGTTGTTCATCAGCCCCCCTCCACCTGCTCTTCACAGAAATGACACTCAGAGCTGTCCTCGTGGTCAGTGACTCACAGGTACGTCTCAGTATAGCCTATAATAATAATATAATATGCCATTTAGCAGACGCTTTTATCCAAAGCGACTTACAGTCATGCGTGCATACATTTTTGTGTATGGGTGGTCCCGGGGATCGAACCCACTACCTTGGCGTTACAAGCGCCGTGCTCTACCAGCTGAGCTACAGAGGACCAGCCTACATGTGCATAGCTACTTGGTGTATGTTATGGTTTGTGTATATGTAGTTGAAGCAGAATATGTACACTACCAGTCAAAAGTTTGGACACACCTACTCATTCAACGTTTTTTCTTTATTTTTACTATTTCTTACATTGTAGAATAATAGTGAAGACATCAAAACGATGAAATAACACATGGAATTATGTAGTAACCAAAAAAGTGTTAAACAAATCAAAATATATTTTATATTTGAGGTTCTTCAAATAGCCACCCTTTGCCTTAATGACAGCTTTGCACACTCTTGGCATTCTCTCAACCAGCTTCATGAGGTAGTCACCTGGAATGCATTTCAATTAACAGATTTGTGGAATTTCTTTCCGTAATGCGTTTGAGCCAATCAGTTGTGTTGTGACAAGGTAGGGGCGTATACAGAAGATAGCCATATTATGGCAAGAACAGCTCAAATAAACAAAGGAAACAACAGTCCATCATTACTCTAAGACATGAAGGTCAGTCAATACGGAACATTTCAAGAACTTTGAACGTTTCTTCAAGTGCAGTCGCAAAAACC
Source organism: Coregonus lavaretus (assembly GCF_964263955.1). Classification (NCBI taxonomy): domain Eukaryota; kingdom Metazoa; phylum Chordata; class Actinopteri; order Salmoniformes; family Salmonidae; genus Coregonus; species Coregonus lavaretus. Next base: position 38,915,379 of record NC_140005.1, on the reverse strand, counting down.
ATCAAGCGCTATGATGAAACTGGCTCTCATGAGGACCACCACAGGAATGGAAGACCCAGAGTTACCTCTGCTGCAGAGGATATGTTCATTAGAGTTACCAGCCTCAGAAATTGCAGCCCAAATAAATGCTTCACAGAGTTCAAGTAAAAGACGCATCTCAACATCAACTGTTCAGAGGAGACTTCGTGAATCAGGCCTTCATGGTCGAATTGCTGTAAAGAAACCACTATTACAGGACACCAATAATAAGAAGAGATTTGCTTGGGCCAAGAAACACGAGCAATGGACATTAGACCAGTGGAAATGTGTCCTTTGGTCTGGAGTCCAATATTTTTGGTTCCAACTGCCGTGTCTTTGTGAGACGCGGTGTCGGTGAACGGATGATCTCCACATGTGTAGTTCCCACTGTAAAGCATGGAAGAGGAGGTGTTATGGTGTGGGGGTGCTTTGCTGGTGACACTGTCTGTGATTTATTTAAAATTCAAGGCACACTTAACCATCATGGCTACCACAGCATTCTGCAGCGATACGCAATCCCATCTGGTTTGGGCTTAGTGGGACTATCATTTGTTTTTCAACAGGACAATGACCCAACACACCTCCAGGCTGTGTAAGGGCTATTTTACCAAGAAGGAGAGTGATGGAGTGCTGCATCAGATGACCTGGCCTCCACAATCCCCCGACCTCAACCCCTATTGAGATGGTTTGGGATGAGTCGGACGGCAGAGTGAAGGAAAAGCAGCCGACAAGTGCTAAGCATATGTGGGAACTCCTTCAAGACTGTTGGAAAAGCATTCCAGGTGAAGCTGGTTGAGAGTGCCAAGAATGTGCAACGCTGTCATCAAGGCAAAGGGTGGCTATTTGAAGAATATAAAATATATTGTGATTTGCTTAACACTTGCTTTTGGTTACTACATGATTCCATATGTGTTATTTCATAGTGTTGATGTCTTCACAATTATTCTACAAGGTAGAAAATAGTAAAAATAAAGAAAAACCCTTGAATTAGGTGTCCAAACTTTTGACTGGTACTGTATGTATTGAAGAAATGACTTGCATTGACTGATATGTGGTTGTTTTACCTTCCTTAGTTGAATGCACTGACTGTAAGTCACTCTGGATAAGAGCATCTGCTAAATTACCTAAATGTAATTATGTCATCCTAAATGTAAATATGTCATCCTTATTTCAGGGACTATTCTGTAGGTGTGAGTATGTGAAGCACAGGTTTTATGCCCCCCAGATAAACCAGCATGCTCTCTGTCATATCTCTACAGTGGGACAACTTCCTGTTCCTGGTCAGACAGCTGGTAGAGAGGGGGATTCTGGGAGAGGAAGAAGTGGTCTCTCATTGGAGGAAGCTGTCACAGTTACCTTGGCCAACGGTGATTGTTTGATTGAAACTTGAAATATGTACAGGGAGGGAAAAATATATTTGATCCTCTGCTGATTTTGTATGTTTGCCCACTGACAAAGACATGATCAGTCTATAATTTTAATGGTAGGTTTATTTGAACCGTGAGAGACAGAATAACAACAAAAAAATCCAGAAAAACGCATGTCAACAATGTTATAAATTGATTTGCATTTTAATGAGGGAAATAAGTATTTGACCCCTCTGCAAAACATGACTTAGTACTTGGCAAAACTTGGCAAAACCCTTGTTGGCAATCACAGAGGTCAGACGTTTCTTGTAGTTGGCCACCAGGTTTGCACACATCTCAGGAGAGATTTTGTCCCACTCCTCTTTGCAGATCTTCTCCAAGTCATTAAGGTTTTGAGGCTGACGTTTGGCAACTCGAACCTTCAGCTCCCTCCACAGATTTTCTATGGGATTAAGGTATGGAGACTGGCTAGGCCACTCCAGGACCTTAATGTGCTTCTTCTTGAGCCACTCCTTTGTTGCCTTGGCCGTGTGTTTTGGGTCATTGTCATGCTGGAATACCCATCCACGACCCATTTTCAATGCCCTGGCTGAGGGAAGGAGGTTCTCACCCAAGATTTGACAGTACATGGCGCCGTCCATCGTCCCTTTGATGCGGTAAAGTTGTCCTGTCCCCTTAGCAGAAAAACACCCCCAAAGCATAATGTTTCCACCTCCATGTTTGATGGTCGGGGTGGTGTTCTTGGGGTCATAGGCAGCATTCCTCCTCCTCCAAACACGACGAGTTGAGTTGATGCCAAAGAGCTCCATTTTGGTCTCATCTGACCACAACACTTTCACCCAGTTCTCCTCTGAATCATTCAGAAGTTAATTGGCAAACTTCAGACGGCCCTGTATATGTGCTTTCTTGAGCAGGGGGACCTTGCGGGCGCTGCAGGATTTCAGTCCGTCACGGCATAGTGTGTTACCAATTGTTTTCTTGGTGACTATGGTCCCAGCTGCCTTGAGATCATTGACAAGATCATCCTGTGTAGTTCTGGGCTGATTCCTCACCGTTCTCATGATCATTGCAACTCCACGAGGTGAGATCTTGCATGGAGCCCCAGGCCGAGGGAGATTGACAGTTCTTTTGTGTTTCTTCCATTTGCGAATAATCGCACCAACTGTTGTCACCTTCTCACCAAGCTGCTTGGTGATGGTCTTGTAGCCCATTCCAGCCTTGTGTAGGTCTACAATCTTGTCCCTGACATCCTTGGAGAGCTCTTCGGTCTTGGCCATGGTGGAGAGTTTGGAATCTGATTGATTGATTGCTTCTGTGGACAGGTGTCTTTTATACAGGTAACAAGCTGAGATTAGGAGCACTTCCTTTAAGAGTGTGCTCCTAATCTCAGCTCGTTACCTGTAGAAAAGACACCTGGGAGCCAGAAGTCTTTCTGATTGAGAGGGGGTCAAATACTTATTTCCCTCATTAAAATGCAAATCAATTTATAACATTTTTGACATGCGTTTCTCTTGATGTTTTTGTTGTTATTCTGTCTCTCACAGTTCAAATAAACCTACCATTAAAATTATAGACTGATCATTTCTTTGTCAGTGGGCAAACATACAAAATCAGCAGGGGATCAAATATTTTTTCCCCTCACTGTATTTCTCCTCTGCACTGCATGGAACAGAAAATCAGTGGTCCTCATTGTACTAATGTAATAATTGTTCAAAATATTTTTGGCAAGAGAAACCTGACAACTGTAAAAGACACATATGCACTATTGGACTGCTTGTGAATAACTCTCTCTTTTCACTATTTAGGAATTCATAGAGAAGATCCAGCAGCAGTCCTCTTCCAACACATCCCTTCCTCTACCTGAGCTTCAGAACCACATGGACGTGTTGCATGTCTCACAACAACCTGTAGAGGGAGCCAACTGACCATATAGACCTAAACACATGGCTCTGAGAGACATATGCTCTGTTGGCCAACACTGCCCAGTCTGTTAGAAGACATATGTCACTGACAGGTGTAGCTGAACTCTACTACTCTGGCCAGTTAGTCCATACTGCCGTTCTAGGTTCCTGAGATGTTAAACACACACAGACCGTGTTTAGATGATCAGCCATTGTGATACTGCACACCTTGTCCTCACCCTTCTGGTACACCCTGCCCCCTGGCCTGTGGCTCCACCACAGGAGGAGCCACAGGCAGAGGAGACAATCACCCGGAACATCACTCATATGTACAGCCAGCCACAGTCAGTTCAGACTAAGCCCTAGCCGCAAACATCGAAGGGTTAGGGCCAAGGGGATGTGGTAGGGAGCGAGCGAGTTGGGATCGACTGACACTGTCCTGTGTAGAGGTGCAAATGGGAACCAAAAAGTCCTGCTGCTCAGGACCAGTGGTGGAGCCACAGGCCAGGTGGCAGGGTGTACCAGAAGGCAGAGGACAAGGGGTGCGGTATCAATAAAAGGAGAACAACCATCTTGACGGACAAACACTAGTAAATTAAAAATTTACAAAAGAAACATGAGAACCCAATCCCAAATCGACCCCTACTGCCCTAGACATATGTAGATCTGAAAGGATTGCAGTAGCTACATTCAGCAATAGGGTGTAAGGGCTGGCTGGGGGAGGATTTGGTGTTCGGCCAAGGAATTTGGCATTTATAAATGTTCACAGATAATGTAGTCATATCTATTTCTATTAGTCTCAGAAGCGCTTACTCAGAGTATAACACAATGCTTTTAACCTTCACTCATGATTTTGTGTGTTCATAGATGCTTTCTGTGCATTTGTGATAATATTTGGTTCACGTTGGACTTTATGGTACTATGATTGTCTGCTGCTTTTGAACTTTACATTTTCGCATGCTGCCTGTCACATATTGAAATATAATAAAGATGTATTCTTTTGGGGCAAAACATTTTGAAATGTTTTTATAAGTAGGCCATGGCTATGTCTTTTCAATGCTTTTGATTGAACTAATGAAGATATGTTCTGGGGGAGGGGCTCCTTTTAATTCTGTCATAATTTTCATACTTTGTCACTGTAGGCCTACTGTATTTGCATGAATACATTTTCATGAGGGAATGTAATGCACTTGTGAAATCTCATATGCCCCATGTATTCTAATGGCAAGGCAAGCGTCCTCTGAACTGTACTCCGCCTCACTCGGTCTCTTTACATAGACTCGCCAGGCCAGCAGGATGTTTCGTTCGGTGTGTCGCACTGTCCGTTGAGCGTCGGGACGAAGCGGCTCTTTTTACTGTGAGAAATGTCTTGGTTGACGGATGGTGAATACACGTTTTCCCGTTTTAACGGGTGAATGTAATTATTAAGGGGAGTTTATATCATAACGAGTCGCCTTTACCAAGTGAGGAACTATGGCAAATGTGAAAGTCGCGATTCGAGTTCGCCCTCTCAACGCAAGGTAAATTCAGCCTATTTCTTTTATATTCTGAGTTCATTGTCAATAAAGTTGGACTATTAACTAGCTTTGCTTCATATGCAAGTGATTGGACAGATGATCTACTCTATGATCCTTTTATAATAGATGACAATAGTTGTGATTTCTTCTGCTGTTGTGTGTGTGTGGGTGTTGTCAGTGTTGCTACGCATGGGAATTGGACTGAATTGGGCAGCTCCAGCTCATTCGATCTCCTAGCCTACATTCTGATACAATGTAGGTAGCCTATATGCCCAAAAATGTACATGACTTATGTACTGTGCATACACCCTATGTCTCAGTTTGCAAGTTACTTCTTGAAAAGCCATGATACCCATGTACACTGTCAGAATAAAAACATATATTGGCTCCACTCACTCCATTACTATGCAATTACTAAAGTAGTAATCAATGTGCTACAGTAACAACACTATTGAAATTACAGTGTTAGAACAACAAATTAATATGCTGCCTTCTAGTGAATACATGTCCCTTAATTTTGTAATGTCGCTCAGTTGTATCACAACCTAATATGCAACATTTGTTGGTGAAACACTCATAGAAAAACTTTTGTCTATTTTACAGCTGCATTAAAAACACAATCTTGGGGTAGCTAGACTAGTGTAGTAAGCAGTGTGCATACACAAGCACCCCCTCTCTACCCACCTATTAGCCCAAATTACAATAGTATGTTGAGTTAAAGGTCCTTTGGGGTGCTTAAGGGGTGGGGTTGTAGAGTTAAGTCAAATTTAAGTTAACTGTATTTTGCCATTGCATTTCAATCAATCAATCAATTTTATTTTATATAGCCCTTCTTACATCAGCTAATATCTCGAAGTGCTGTACAGAAACCCAGCCTAAAACCCCAAACAGCTAGTAATGCAGGTGTAGAAGCACGGTGGCTAGGAAAAACTCCCTAGAAAGGCAAAACCTAGGAAGAAACCTAGAGAGGAACCAGGCTATGAGGGGTGGCCAGTCCTCTTCTGGCTGTGCCGGGTGGAGATTATAACAGAACCATGCCAAGATGTTCAAAAATGTTCATAAGTGACAAGCATGGTCAAATAATAATCAGGAATAAATCTCAGTTGGCTTTTCATAGCCGATCATTAGAGTTTAAAACAGCAGGTCTGGGACAGGTAGGGGTTCCATAACCGCAGGCAGAACAGTTTAAACTGGAATAGCAGCAAGGCCAGGCGGACTGGGGACAGCAAGGAGTCACCACGGCCGGTAGTCCCGACGTATGGTCCTAGGGCTCAGGTCTCTCAGTTGGCTTTTCATAGCCGATCATTAAAGAGTTGAAAACAGCAGGTCTGGGACAGGTAGGGGTTTCGTAGCCGCAGGCAGAACAGTTGAAACTGGAATAGCAGCAAGGCCAGGCGGACTGGGGACAGCAAGGTGTCATCATGCCCGGTAGTCCTGACGTATGGTCCTAGGGCTCAGGTTCTCAGAGAGAAAGAGAGAACGAGAGAATTAGAGAGAGCATACTTAAATTCACACAGGACACTGGATAAGACAGGAGAAGTACTCCAGGTATAACCAACTAACCCCAGCCCCCCGACACATAAACTACTGCAGCATAAATACTGGAGGCTGAGACAGGAGCGGTCCGGAGACACTGTGGCCCCATCCGAAGAAACCCCCGGACAGGGCCAAACAGGAAGGATATAACCCCACCCACTCCGCCAAAGCACAGCCCCCGCACCACTAGAGGGATATCCCCAACCACCAACTTACAATCCTGAGACAAGGCCGAGTATAGCCCACAGAGGTCTCCACCACAGCACAAACCAAGGGGGGGGGGGGCGCCAACCCAGACAGGAAGATCACGTCAGTAACTCAACCCACTCAAGTGACGCACCCCTCCCAGGGACGGCATGAAAGAGCACCAGCAAGCCAGTGACTCAGCCCCTGCAACAGGGTTAGAGGCAGAGAACCCCAGTGGAGAGGGGAACCGGCCCGGCAGAGACAGCAAGGGCTGTTCGTTGCTCCAGCCTTTCCGTTCACCTTCACACTCCTGGGCCAGACTACACTCAATCATATGACCTACTGAAGAGATAAGTCTTCAGTAAAGACTTAAAGGTTGAGACCGAGTCTGCGTCTCTCACATGGGTAGGCAGACTGTTCCATAAAAATGGAGATCTATAGGAGAAAGCCCTGCCTCCCGCTGTTTGCTTAGAAATTCTAGGGACAATTAGGAGGCCTGCGTCTTGTGACCGTAGCGTACGTATTGGTATGTACGGCAGGACCAACTCGGAAAGATAGGTAGGAGCAAGCCCATGTAACGCTTTATAGGTTAACAGTAAAACCTTGAAATCAGCCCTTGCCTTAACAGGAAGCCAGTGTAGGGAAGCTAGCACTGGAGTAATATGATCAAATTTCTTGGTTCTAGTCAGGATTCTAGCAGCCGTATTTAGCACTAACTGAAGTTTATTTAGTGCTTTATCCGGGTAGCCGGAAAATAGAGCATTGCAGTAGTCTAATCTAGAAGTAACAAATGCATGGATTAATTTTTCTGCATCATTTTTGGACAGAAAATTTCTGATTTTTGCAATGTTACGTAGATGGAAAAAAGCTGTCCTTGAAACAGTCTTGATATGTTCGTCAAAAGAGAGATCAGGGTCAAGAGTAACGCCTAGGTCCTTCACAGTTTTATTTGAGACGACTTTACAACCATCAAGATGAATTGTCAGATTTAACAGAAGATCTCTTTGTTTCTTGGGACCTAGAACAAGCATCTCTGTTTTGTCCGAGTTTAAAAGTAAAAAGTTTTCAGCCATCCACTTCCTTATGTCTGAAACACAGGCTTCTAGCGAGGGCAATTTTGGGGCTTCACCATGCTTCATTGAAATGTACAGCTGTGTGTCATCCGCATAGCAGTGAAAGTTAACATTATGTTTTCGAATAACATCCCCAAGAGGTAAAATATATAGTGAAAACAATAGTGGTCCTAAAACGGAACCTTGAGGAACACCGAAATGTACAGTTGATTTGTCGGAGGACAGACCATTCACAGAGACAAACTGATATCTTTCCGACAGGTAGGATCTAAACCAGGCCAGAACTTGTCCGTGTAGACCAATTTGGGTTTCCAGTCTCTCCAAAAGAATGTGGTGATCGATGGTGTCAAAGGCAGCACTAAGGTCTAGTAGCACGAGGACAGATGCAGAGCCTCGGTCTGACGCCATTAAAAGGTCATTTACCACCTTCACAAGTGCAGTCTCAGTGCTATGATGGGGTCTAAAACCAGACTGAAGCATTTCGTATACATTGTTTGTCTTCAGAAAGGCAGTGAGTTGCTGCGCAACAGCTTTTTCTAAAATTTTTGAGAGGAATGGAAGATTCGATATAGGCCGATAGTTTTTTATATTTTCCGGGTCAAGGTTTGGCTTTTTCAAGAGAGGCTTTATCACTGCCACTTTTAGTGAGTTTGGTACACATCCGGTGGATAGAGAGCTGTTTATTATGTTCAACATAGGAGGGCCAAGCACAGGAAGCATTTGGCCAAGTAATATATGCCTAGCTATAAAGCATTTTTTTAATGTCTTTGCCTGAACATCATTGGTTGTTTTAAATCCTTTCCTTGTGCTTTGCATTACAAGATGGGACTTTATAGCTAACGTTCACTGTCATGCAAATACATGCTTCCTGGTTGTGTCTTTTACAGGGATTTGAGTTGTTGCTGGTATGTGTGTGTGTATGTGTGTGTTGTACAGTGTGTGTGTGTGTGTTTATATGTTAATGTCAAATGTTTTGCACTTCAGTACAGTTTAATGGTAGCTGTCATGCCATCATTCAGGCTTTGCACTGTGACACAGAGATAACAGAAGAACCCAAGCTGTTACATGTTTCTCAAAGGACCAATCGGCCCTCTACCTAATCTATCCTTTGTCTACTGACAGCCAATCCGACTCTTTCCAATTGGCTACAGTATGCTGTGAAGCCTTTGGAGAGTGATAGAGAGAGAGGGAAAGAGAGAGACAGACAAAGAAAGAAAGAGAGAGAGAAGAGAGCACTAGCTACTACATGTTCTACAATGTGTCAATCCATTTGAGAAATAGGCCTATATCTATTTCAGTTTGTGTCAAAACAGAGGAGGCCTCATTTTGTTTTCCATCTCCTTCCTCCTCCTTCCACTCACGCTGGTAGAACCCCAGTTAGAAGCCGTCTCTCTGAGGTTGTCGTGGTTTTGGGTTGGGCAGCTGGGGTTGGCAAAATGAATCCCACGTGGTGGAGCATGTGCTTATTACAACTTACAACAGAGTTCCTGGTCTGATTTCTCTACCACACGACACACACACACCCAGACCAAGGACAGAGAAGTTATTAGTACTATTGCAGCGTTCCCTCATTGTTGCAATCCCCCATTATCGCTCAAGGAGTTTTAAACTCATTCAGCGCTACTCTACTAGAGCCTCAGATTTCATTCTGTTGCATCAGATGTGTCCAGAGACAGCAGCTGGAGCACACACATCTGTCCTTGCTCCACACACACACACACACACACACACACACACACACACAAACAGATGCTGGAGAGAGAGAGACACACACATGGGCTTTTGTCCCAGGAATGGCTCAAGCTTCCTCACCCGAGGGACTCTTTGCAGGGCCCGTTTTGGACTGTTTTCTTTTGCATAAGAACTGGTCAGTATTGAGATTCACACAACTCTGATTCAGGGATTTTCTGGATTGTCTTTCACATCATGTAATAGTCTCATGTCACTAGTCTCAAGTAACAGTTCATTATATTTGCTAGATTTGCCTGCAATCCCGCCTTCTTTTTAAAAGTCACAGAAATGAAGTACATAAAACAGACTGATCATCTGGCATTTGAAAATATGGTACAGATGAAACGATGGCCCTATTGTCTCTGTAACAACCATTAATTATAATAATGCTAGGTCTCATGTAGCCAACCTGTCCAGCTGTGTGACGTGGATAGGTCAGAAGAACCGATGAATGAATGACATGGTCTGTCACCTTATTTGTTCTTGTCATTGCCTCTGATATTCAGTTAATATATAATAATAGTATGTCATTTAGCAGACACTTTTATCCAAAGCGACTGACTGTCATGTGTGCATACATTTTACGTACGGGTGGTCCCAGGAATTGAACCCACTATCCTGTCGTTGCAAGTGCCATGCTCTACTAACAGCTAGAGAGGACCACCAGTTTATGGTCATGTCTGTCCACCATGACTTCCCCTCTTCCTTCGCATCTGTTACCCATCTCCCCAACATGCCCCCTGACTGGGCACTAATAATGTGTAGTTAATGTGGGCAAATGCATGTTTCTACGTGAAACTATAAAAATGAAAGTATGCTAACACAACGTCTGTTTCTCTGTCTTCCACAGGGAAGGTGTGGATGGAGGGAAGCTTGCTGTGCAGGTGGAGGACAAGTTGGTTAGGATAAAGAATACTAAGGTGAGTCCAATACTGCCTTTTTACCCAGCATGTAACTGCACAAGTGAATAAATAATAAAAAATAATATGCCATTTAGCAGACGCTTTTATCCAAAGCGACTTACAGTCATGCGTGCATACATCTTTACGTATGGGTGGTCCCGGGGATCGAACCCACTACCTTGGCGTTACAAGCGCCGTGCTCTACCAGCTGAGCTACAGAGGACCACAATGAATCTGATACACACAGAAAAAATGGTTCTAAATAATACCAGATAGGGGTTATTTGGCTTGTAACCATAGCGGAACCATTTTTGGGGCTATATAGAACCACTTCTTTAAGGTTCAATCAAGAACCATGCTCATAAGGTTCTAAATGGAACCTGTATGATGCTATAAATAACAATTTCCTAAGGTTCTATAAAGAACCAAAAAAAAAGTTATTTATACTGTAGCGGAAAAGGGTTCCGCTATGGTTACAAACATTTTTGGGGCTATATAGAACAATTTTTTATGGTTCTTTTTATGGTTATTTTATGGTTCTCAATCTGAAAGGTTCTTTGTAGATCCTTTTGAAAAACCATACAGGGTGTTTTATTCTGGTCAGCCATATTATATTGTTAAAATTCCATAGGTGTTAGTATTGTGTAATTGACTAGTTAAAATGAGCTACCTCTGGAACAGCTGGTGTCCCTGACCGATTTAATCAACTGTTCTCATTTGACACAAGGCCATACAAGACACCATCACTGGCCATAGTCAAATAGAATGGCATAACACAACACATTAGATAAACTGGAATGACACTCTCACTCACAGTTGCACAAAACGAGCTGTGAACAAACTACAACCCAAAATATTCTAATGAGCTACCTCCCTTACATTTTAATTATCACTAAAAGAGCAAAGAACCCTTTTGTAAACTGTAAAAAAAAAACATTGAAGAGCTCAAAGGGGCTCTTTGAGTCATTATGGTCCCACATAGAACCATCACTCTTCCCAAAAGAACCCTTGAGGAACCCTCATTTATTAGTGTGTACTGTACAGTTGAATCTGATACTGTATGTTATTGATGTGATATTCCCACATTATATTGCTCTGTGATATTGGCAAATACTGTATATCTGTCAATCAACATCAGAGCTGAGGCAGCGATCTTGACATACTGTTTATGTGTGTAGGGCAGGTTGAGGGCAGCAGGCTCCTAGGAGATGGGGGCATCCAGAGGGTATCTGTCTCTCACACGCAGGATGTTTACACTCAGGACTGGGCCCTTTGCTGTCTGATTCCAATATTATTCATAATGATTGTGCAGAGCAGAGCATACTCTCCCTCACACACACTCCCTCACACACACTCCCTCACACACACTCCGAGACACTTAGAGGGAGGGACTGTCACACACAGGGCCCACAGGCACGCACATAGACACAACAGAGCACACACACAAACACACACACGCACACACACACACACACGTAGAACACCCACACAAACACACACATGTAAAGGGATCCTCCCACAGACACCACGACACGCATACACACACTCCAATAGGACACTCAAGCCTCTGCTATTCGGTGGCTGATGACAAGTTGTGAACCCAAGTTACAACCCTCATACCTTCGTTAGAGCAAGTGGTTTAAAACTGACTCCGTAGCATGACTGAGTATCTGTGACAGTTTAGCTTCCCCCCCACAATATAATTATTGCCTCCCAGATCCAGAAATTAGGAGGAACCTGATTTATTACTCCCTCTTAGTGACTCAAAATCAAGTTTATTAAGTGTGAATGTTCAGCTTTACAATATTATAAATAAAATTTAGTTCTCACCGGTTGCTCAGTGCTGGAGATGTTTACGGCAGAGGTTAGAAAAGGGAGAGGATATGTGTTTTAGAAATGATGTGACAGAGACGAGCCACATATGGCGTCCTGCTGTTATAGAGCAGCTTGGAGCAGACTGGAGCAGGGTCCCATGGGAATCATTATTTTAGGCAAGCGGGGTCCCATGGAAATAATTATATTAGGCAAGCGGGACAGTTTGGATTAAGATGGAGAAAGTGAGGGATAGAGAAAAGAGGGGAAGAGGGAGAGGAGAATAACTGAAAAGGGATGGGAGAGAGGGCAGGGGAGGACAGAAGAATGAAGGAAGAGGAGACTGAGAAATGGAGATAGAGGGATGGAGAGAGTAATGACCACAGAGATGAGCTCACACACCATATCTAAGCCTGTGTGCTATATGGTCCAAGCTCCAAAAACACACGTTCACTCTCAGATCAGCCAACCTAAGCAGGCCTATTGTTCAGTATCATAACAATGGTGCATGGTTGAAGGAGCAGCTTTTAACTGCAGTCAATTGGCTGTGAGGAATGAATACCTACGTTTTAGTGTGGCCTAATGCTACTGTTAGAAACATTATTGATGATTGACTAGATTAACGGCCACTCGTATGTGCCCTGCTCAACCTGATCCCCTTAAACTGAGAGTGTATTCTAAAACATTGAAGGATGGTGATGTCAGCTTTAAAACATGGAAACAACAATAAATCCATGTTAAGGAAGAGGTTAGACAGTATCATGGTGAAAATACATGAGGTCGACGGTTAATAAGGTCTCGTACACTGTTTGTGAAATGATGCTCAGTGGCTGTAAACTAATGTTGTCCAGAGCAACAGCTCAACAGTTCTGTCCGGGCATGTAGATACATGCTCTCCTTCAGTTGCCCCCTTCATGGCATGGCCCTTAGTCAACAGTCAACACCAGGGCAGTCAGTCCTATTACTCTAATGCTGACACTGTAGCTGATTAAGTGGTTGTCTCTAGTAGTAAAACAAGGTAACACAGGGTCTCTTGTCTGGGCTGTAACCCTGTAACCTCAGTCCCATAAAGCATAAGCTTCAGCAACACATTCTTTTGATGACCTAATTGAATGTGCAGCAAAACATGCAGATATATCAGTACAGCTCAAACCATACAAGAAATTTGTCTCTGAGAGTCTCTTAACTGACTGACGGTCTGTCTCTCTGTCTCTCTGTCTGTGCCCCTCTCTCCCCCTAGCTGGATGGACGTCAGGACGGACATGGAGACTCCAGGGAGAAGGTGCTGGAGTTTGGTTTTGACTACTGCTACTGGTCTGTGGCCCCAGAGGAACCACACTACGCCTCACAGGAGGAGGTAAGAAGGAGTCCTGCATGTTGTATTTGGTTTGATTTGAGCTGTTTCTGTACCGGGTTTCGTGCCGGTTGAGTGGCGGCATCGGGCATGTGCGTGCCAGGCAGCCTTGGGGGTGTTTGCAGGGGTGGGTGTCAGTAAGCACGAAATGGAAGAACATTTTTCCAAATGGAGTGAAAGGGAAAGGTACTATCTGTACTTGTCCAATGAAATGTTTTGCTACGGTCACAGTGTGCCCTAAGGAATACCACCCTGGCATTTGCGTGTGAGGCAGCCAGGGGACGTTGGGCAGGATTGGGCATGGGGAATCATAACCTGGACTGAAGGAAATAATACTGTCTTTGGAAAGAAACAAAACAAGACTAAACGTCTTGGATATGGATATTGGCTCCATCTGTGGGCCTCAGATTCCCTTTTATGTCTTTGTGATTGGCTGATTAACCTTTTCACGCGTGAGTTCCAAATATCTTGAACCGTTGCCCTGTTGCGTGAGTTTTTTCATGCGCGTTAATTATTTCCAAACAAGTTTTATTTTTTAACAACGTTTGAATTGAGGTGTGTTCCGCCTCCTCGTTAATTCACATAGAAGTAACCCATTTCACTGTTGAGGAAAATGTATGTTTGAGGCTTTACTGAGTTGGACAAACTTCTCTCTTCAATGAGAGCCCAAGCACTTCCCTAGTGTTTCCCCAGATCAAGTATGAAGACATTACGCATCTCTAGTCAGAACAGGCCTTGCACAAACGTTTTCCCCCAGCACTTTTTCTGGCTGGCGCCCGCATTGTCTTACAAATTGGACTTTGGACATGTGTGCATTCCTATCAAAGTAAGTGGCTTATTTTCTGTATATCGTGTTGTCGTTTTCTGCTGTAGCACACCGTATGAATGTATGGATCATAATGTATTTACTGTTTTATTCACGTTTTCAAGTACTGGTGACAAATCATGCAATCCGTTTCTTGCATAGATTGTAATGGACACAAATGATGTGTGTAAAATACTTTTTTGAATGTTGTACTGATTATGATGAGCTAATGCTAATCTATTTGCCGGCCATGTGTGGCGCCATGTTTGTTGACATTATACAATGCATTCTGGTTGTCACGTAAGCGTCTGTCAGAGCAAATATGTTATAACAAGGGATAGATCACCAGACAGACTTATGGTGCTTTCAAGACAACTGTCTTACTAGGTAAAATCATGACGTCAATGATCTTCAGGTCGGAAAGTCGGCGCTCTAGAAAGAGGCCAGAGTTCCCGAGTTGGAATTCCGAGTTGGATGACCGTTTTAAAAAAAATGCCCCAGTCGGAGCTCGTTTTTCCCCGAGTTGTCAGTTGTCTTGAACGCACTGAAGTCGGAATTCTGAGATTTCCGAGTTCCCAGTTATTTTGAATGCGGCATCAGATTGTAACTTTGGTACCTCAGGGTTGCCAGCTCAGACCCCCTTTCCAGAGGTTTTATTTTTATTTAGCGTATACACTTCTCTTCTGTTTGCCCCCCATTTATTGATAAATCCCCCATCATAGTAATATTTCCTGCATCATATCCCCCTACGATACCTTCCCCCATTTCTACCCCCATGGACTTGAAAACCCCCCACAAACCCCTCTAAAATGGTTTCATCCCTGTTTAGCTTTCGCGTTACGGATAGGCAGTAGGCTTGTATTTAGTGTGATGATCTGTGAGGTGAAAACATTTTATTTGCTTTGTGATTTGTCAAGAACGGTTAACGACTTGTCAAGTCATGTGCTCCGGTTCTAGTATACACTGTAACAAGTACATCAACGATTTGTAATATGCTGAAAAGTGGCAAAAACTAAGTTCATATTTTTCAGGCAATGAGTGCAGCCATCTTTGACTTTGTTTATTTGCGTTTTATAGTGAATGGCATTCTGGGATTAGGGAGTTTTTGCCAAGTCAAACATTAACAAACATGGCTGCCGTCATAAAGAATTTAGCTGCTTTTAGCTTAGCTGACACGCATTTCTTTTCTAAACAACATTACATTAGTCTCTTGTGCTCACCAGAGATGTGGTACATTGTAAACTGGTCTAGCTGTTAGGTCGCTAACTTATGTTGTGTTTTTTTGTCAGCGCAACCTGTTATTTAGACTGGTTTATTTTACATTTACATTTTAGTCATTTAGCAGGCGCTCTTATCCAGTGCGACTTACAGTTAGTGAGTGCATACAATATTTTTATTTTTATTTTTTCATACTGTTTATGGAATGAGTTTGGCTGTGGATGAGTTGCGTGTGATGCTTGGATGATGAAGTTCGCATTTATCTTTTACAATAAAAGGTAAAATTGAGGACTTTATTTTCCATCAGTACAGAAAATATTTTGATGCTGTTCAGACAACAATGCTGTTTAGACGCGTTTGTTGCGTCATACGTTCTGTTGCTACTGTTCCAATCACATATTTGAGATCGTACGCTGCAGGGACCACTCAACAAGGATCACAAATACGTGATCATACGCGTCAAAGGGTTAAATCTGTTTGTGTTTCTCTGATTGGTGGGTGCTACCATTTTCCTGGTACTGATGGGGGGAGGGGCCAGAATAAGACACACCCCCTTAAACCATTGTGTCATGTTAGACCTTCATTTATAGAACTCAGACTTGATGAATGCTGCATTGTCTTGTTGCTCTGATTCCCGGCTGGTTTATTTACAAACAAACATTTCCATCAAGGACAAGCTATGCAAGCAATGTTGCATTTGGTGTTGAAGACAAGTACCATGACATGGGAAAAGCCTTGGACCACCCTGGCTTAGTCTAGATCCAATGATTTTGTTCTGGTCTCTGTCTGTGAAGACTGGGCAGTTCCTCACTCTCTGCCTCTCTTCTCCTCCCCTGAGAAGTGTCTTTGTGTGTGTGTGAGTGGAAGAGCTGTGATGGCGTGCTCTCTCTCTCTCTCTCTCTCTCTCTCTCTCTCTCTCTCTCTCTCTCTCTCTCTCTCTCTCTCTCTCTCTCTCTCTCTCTCTCTCTCTCAATTCAATTCAATTCAAGGGGCTTTATTGACATGGGAAACATATGTTTACATTGCCAAAGAAAGTGAAATGGATAAACAAAAGTTAAATAAACAATAGAAAGTGAACAGTAAATACTACACTCACACAAGTTCCAAAATAATAGAGACATTTCAAATGTCATATTATGTCTATATACAGTCTCTCTCTCTCTCTCTCTCTCTCTCTCTCTCTCTCTCTCTCTCTCTGTCTCTCTCTCTCTCTCTCTCTCTCTCTCTCTCTCTCTCTCTCTCTCTCTCTCTCTCTTTCTCTATTGCCCCATTCTCTCCATCTCTGAGTTGTGCCCAGTCAGAGGGTGCTGGTGGGGTGGCCCTGCCACTACATTCCTCTGGTGACCCATGGTGGGCGAGGAGGAGGGGCAACAGGGGCATGACATAGAGATACAATATAGTGTTGTTAGTGTGTGTGTTTTCTCTTCAATTCTTTGGAGCTGGGTCACTGGATCACAATCTGACCTCATTCTGAGGCCTTTACGTGTGTGGCTGTTCCACACAAACTCTGACACAGTGACACCAGAGCTGGCATTTACTGTTGCTAGGTCTACCCTTCTCTCTAGGGTCTGTCCCAAAGAATGTAGAATATACACTATTTACAGTGCTGTATGTTGACAACATTTGAATACAGTATTGAATAAAACTACTTGTGTAAGGTGACCTGAGGCTAACACTAAGGACTGGTCGTAAGGGCAGATAACGAAAAGTCTGTGTTGTTTGTGCAGTTTCAGAACACTTAGTTCCCTCAGCAGTTCATACTTTCCCCAGACTTTCACACGCAGACATACTTATTCAAAAAATAATCTAGTTTGGTTTTCTCCCCTTATTAGTACCACTCATGTAATAGACCTACTTATCATTTCAACAGTCTTTAATTCCATTTAAAAAGTCTCACTATTTTAGATAAGCGTCAGATTTTTTCCTCTCACTGGTGCTAAACACTATATTAAAGTCACAATTTAGTCTTCGGTTTTTCTCAAGCACCATGTCAGAGCGCTGTCCTCCTGGCTTAACTTCCTGTTGAGCCCTGAGGGACTGAGTCAATCTGAGACCCATGGAGGGAGGGAGGGGGGAGGGGAAACTCAAACCTAACTCCTGCTCCTCCTCTCTCTACCCGACCACACCCCTCTGAGACTGGCCAGTGCAACCCCCCATTCCCACCACCCCAAGCTGCTAGAGCTCTGCTGTGTTGCTCTGTACTGTCTGGATGTGCTGTATATGCCACAGAATTAAACAGAACACATACAATGGGGTCCGAAATGATTGACACCTTTGACAAAGATGAGCAATAATGACTGTATAAAATAAATAATTCAAGTACTGAGCTATATTGTATGCATATTTCTTTCTCTCAAAAATGCAGGGGTCAAAATGATTGACACCGCTAAATATTCTTATAAATAAAGTAGTCAGAAGTTTAGTATTTGTTCCCATATTCCTAGCACGCAATGATCTTTGACCCCTCTGTAACTTTTTCACTCATCCTTATTCACGATTCATTCAGGATTATCCATAATCATGGTAGGATCCACATTAATGTAGAAGTGTTTAGAAACATATTCTATTCATATTTACAATAAAAGTTACCCCAGTATGACACAATACATTATTTACCATTAATTTCTATTGGGCACAAAATAATCTGAAACACAACCAAAATGAACTCCAAATACATCCAACAAGTTTGTAGAGTCGCAAGCTTGATGTAGTCATTGCATGGTAGGAATATGGGACCAAATACTAAACTTTTGACGACTTTATTTAATAGAATCTTTAGGGGTGTCAATCATTTTGACCCCTACCTTTTTGAGAAAAAAAAGTATTACTTGTTATGGTATATGCTTCAGTGACAGTGAGTTGGTGGAGTGTCCTCCAGAGGGGATTTGACTGTATACTGTACACTCTAGTCAGAAAGAAGGAGTGAAGTGGAGAGGGAGAAGAGAAAGAGAGGGGAAGGTGAGAGGAGGGAGAGAGAGACAGGGAAAAAAGAGAAAGAATGAGAGATCCTAGGTATTCACTACGGAGTTAGGCCTTGGAACAGAGCTGAAGAAGAGATATAATCCTTAATGGAACCCAGCTGTTGAAGTAGTGGTGAACTAGAGAGAGAAGGGCCCTATTTATTTAAGCACTCCTTTTGTAAGTGTTAGATGTGTATACTTACTGCGTAATATATTCTCTTCTATGTTTAATTAACATGGGACATTTAACTAAAACTCTTTGAAGGACTGGGACATTTAAATAGATGGAAAACGGAAATAGCTGAGAACTGAAAATCATCTGGAGCACAGAGAGAGGAGGGTGGAAGAGGGAGAGAGAGCGGGGGGAGGGGGGATGAGAGAGAGAGAGGGAGAGCAAGACAGAGAGAGGGGGAGAAAAAAGGGAGAGAGAGACAAAGAGAGAGAGAGAAGAAGGGGGAAGGGGGAAGGGGGAGGGGGGGGGGTATTGGGGTAGAGAGAGAGTGAGGGGGGAGGGGGGATGAGAGAGAGAGAGGGAGAGCAAGACAGAGAGAGTGGGATAAAAAAGGGAGAGAGAGACAAAGAGAGAGAGAGAGAGAGAGAGAAGGGGGAAGGGGGAGGGGGGGTGGGTATTGGGGTAGAGAGAGAGTGAGGGGGGAGAGAATGAGGGAGGGAGAGCAAAAACACCCCAGTCCAAGTTCCAAGCTGACTTCATTTGGTAATAAAATCCAGCATTGGGCTCCAGATTCAGATCCTGTCCAATGACGTCTTTTGGGCTGAAATCTAACTGTGAAAAAATGACTTAGGAGCAGCTGTGAGTTTGACAGACGAGAAATGGAGGGCTGCAGCGGTTCTGTCGACCCCCTGCCCATTCCCCTCCTCCACCTCTGGAATTCTCTCTCTCTCTCTCTCTCTCTCTCTCTCTCTCTCTCTCTCTCTCTCTCTCTCTCTCTCTCTCTCTCTCTCTCTCTCAGTCCATGCTGTGTTCGTGACTTGATTATGCTCTTGGTATTTCTAGTTCTGTGTGTTAGTAGTGCTATAGGAAGAAGAATAGCTGCTCTGTGCTTCACAGGGATTGGTGTGCATTTTCCTCTCACACTGTATTCCACACCAGTGAGCTTTAATCCACTTTACTGATGACTGGTCAAAGGAACCATGACTCCCACACATCTTTGATCTTGTTATGGAAGACTATTAGGCTAGGTATGGAACTCACAAGCCACAAAGACATCTATAGTTTGGTCTTGCTTAATCGCTTATAAAATCCTGATTAAAAAAAAGTTTAGAGCACCTGTGATGGACTAAAAAGTATTCTAATTTTCAATATGTAGCACACAGTGTTGCTGCCCATATCTCTGCATACTAGCAGTTCTCTTGACCAGTGATGGTGATAGCAGACCTGCTATTCAGGGGGACAGTCCAGTACAGAGAGTACACATGTACACTACCACATCAGAATAAACCCCTATACTGGACCCATATGGAGAGTATAGCAGATGAGGCAGCCAGCCCTTACAAAAAAAACACATGAATAAATCACAATGTTGAAAGAACACGTGTAAACAAATCACAGACATACTGTATGTGTTTTCCCAATATTGTGCTTTTGGTAAAAAATCTCCAATTTGGACTCCAGACCAAAGGACACATTTCCACCGGTCTAATGTCCATTGCTCGTGTTTCTTGGCCCAAGCAAGTCTCTTCTTATTATTGGTGTCCTTTAGTAGTGATTTCTTTGCAGCAATTCGACCATGAAGGCCTAATTCACACAGTCTCCTCTGAACAGTTGGTGTTGAGATGTGTCTGTTACTTGAACTCTGTGAAGCACTTATTTGGGCTGCAATTTCTGAGGCTGGTAACTCTAATGAACTTATCCTCTGCAGCAGAGGTAACTCTGGGTCTTCCATTCCTGTGGCAGTCCTCATGAGAGCCAGTTTCATCATAGCACTTGATGGTTTTTGCGACTGCACTTGAAGAAACTTTCAAAGTTCTTTAAATGTTCCGTATTGACTGACCTTCATGTCTTAAAATAATGATGTACTGTCGTTTCTCTTTGCTTATTTGAGCTGTTGTTGCCATAATATGGACATGGTCTTTTACCAAGTAGGGCTATCTTCTGTATCTTCACAACACAACTCAATCAATCAATCAATCAAATTTTATTTATAAAGCCCTGATTGGCTCAAACGCATTAAGAAGTAAAGAAATTCCACAAATTAACTTTTAACAAGGCACACCTGTTAATTTAAATGCATTCCAGGTGACTACCTCATGAAGCTGGTTGAGAGAATGCCAAGAGTGTGCAAAGCTGTCATGAAGGCAACGGGTGGCTGTTTGAAGAATCTCAAATATAAAATATATTTTGATTTGTTTAACACTTTTTTGGTTACTAGATGATTCCATGTGTTATTTCATAGTTTTGATGTCTTCACTATTATGCTACTATGTAGAAAATAGTAAAAATAAATGAATAGGTGTTCTAAAACTTTTGACCAATAGTGTACATATTTACAAAACAATATATGGGGGATTGGAAATGATGCAGACAATTACATTAATAGAAGCCACAATCTATCTGCAACATTAAAGCTGATCCACCCCCTAATAAAAAATACTACTAAAACAAATTCTGGTAACTCTGACAGCGCAAATTTTAACATGTTAAAAAGGATAAATAAGGAGACGCGGCGCACTAGCTTCTCTGTTCTTTCACTGGGCTTCTTCAAACTGTCACTGACCAACTTATGAAGAAGAGAGGCGGGTACCAGCAGCAGTGACACTCCGAATGGATGGCTCAGAAATAAGAAATCATTTTTAACACACTCAAATTATTATACTCAGGTAGGATAAGTTACCTTTTTACAGAATGGCATTACAGAATTTGCAATTCCATATGTGGAAACATTTCTACTGCAACATGTTACCTTTTCACATTTGAGTAGAATAACACTTTTTTGTGAACTTGTAATTCCGAATGTGAAAGTGAGATTTTCTTACATGTGAAACTGCATATCCAATTTTCACATGTGAAAGTTTTTAACATGTGAAACCGCAAATTTCACATGTGCTACTGCAATTCACATGAGGTGAAAATCTTACATGTGAAAAGGTGGTGTTAACATGTGAAGTTTAATACATGTGAAAATATGTTTACACGTTAAATTTAAGCTCAACATGTGAAAACAGCTACTTCACATGTGAAAATGCAAATTTGACATGTGTTTTTTTTGTAAGGGAGGCTACAGCCCGGGGAAGCCATTCCTTATCCGTCTTCCCATTCTCTGTTTTCTTTCCCTGTCATTAAAACTGTTTGGTCAGAGAGGGCTCTGGGTGCTTTAACATTCTCATTCCCTGGACCCTGCCATAAACACTGCTATTTCCCTCTTTCTCTCTCCCTCGTTAGTGCTCCCTCTCTCTGGGTGCTTTAACAAGCAGTAGAGGGAGGAGCAACAGAGAGTCTTTACAGATATGGGCTAGTTTTATTTATTTGTTTAAGGTCGAGCCTTTGCCCCAGTGTCAGTTGTTGCAGTAACAGTTGGTGGTTAGAAATGTTTGCTGAAAAGTTGAATGCCTTGGCATGCCAGCATACCCCCCTCTCACTCTCTTTCCCCTATTTTTCTCCCTCCCATTCGCCATCTCATTTTCCCCTCTCTTTCTCACCCTTTCCCCACATTTTCTCGCTTCACTATATCCCTTTCCCCTCATTCTCCCAACTCAATTTCAATTTCAATTTAAGGGCTTTATTGGCATGGGAAACGTGTGTTAACATTGCCAAAGCAAGGGAAGTAGATGGTAAACAAAAGTGAAATAAACAATAAATATTAACAGTAAACATTACACTCAGAAGTTTCAAAAGAATAAAGACATTTCAAATGTCATATTATGTATATATACAGTGTTGTAACAATGTGCAAATAGTTAAAGTACAAATGGGAAAATAAATAAACATAAATATGGGTTGTATTTACAATGGTGTTTGTTCTTCACTGGTTGCCCTCTCTCTCTGTGTCAAGGTCGAGGTAAGGAGTAGACCAAGGCGCAGCGTGATGAACAAACATGACTATAATTAGTTAAAGCGTCAAAATACAAAACAAAACACGACTCGTGACGTCCACGGTATCAATGACCGAACACGGAACAAAAACCCACAACCACAAAGGGAAAACATACAGTTTAAATATGGCTCCCAATCAGAGACAACCAGCCAACAGCTGACACTCGTTGCCTCTGATTGGGAGTCACTCAGGCAAACATAGAATACAACAAACTAGAAATAACACCAACATAGAAATACACACATAGAAATGAACACACCCTGGCTCAACATAATGAGTCCCAGAGCCAGGGTGTGACAGTACCTCCCCTAAAGGCGCGGACTGCGACCGCGCCTCAACTAAACAAACCAGGGGAGGGCTGGGCGGGCATACCTCCTCGGCGGCGGTTCTGGCTCCGGCCTTGACCACCACCCTCCAATACACCCCCCATAGTGCCCCTGGTCCAGTCTGGCCCCGCCGGCTGGAGCAGGACTGGACTTAACAGGAGCGATCCTTACCAGGCTGTCGACTCGCACCCCTGGCTTGGTGCGTGGAGGAGGAACGGGCCTTACCAGGCTGACGACTCGCACCCCTGGCTTGGTGCGTGGAAGAGGGATGGGCCTTACCAGGCTGACTTCTCGCACCCCTGGCTTAGTGCGAGCGGCAGGAACAGGCCAGGTCGGGCTGGCGACGCGCACCGTAGACTTGGTGCGGGTGGCAGGAATAGGCCGGACCGGGCTGGCGACGCGCACCGTAGGTTTGGTGCGAGTGGCAGGAACAGGCCGGGTCGGGCTGGCGACGCGCACCGTAGACTTGTTGCGGGTGGCAGGAACAGGCCGGACCGGGCTGGCGACGCGCACCGTAGGTTTGGTGCGAGTGGCAGGAACAGGCCGGGTCGGGCTGGCGACGCGCACCGTAGACTTGGTGCGGGTGGCAGGAACAGGCCGGACCGGGCTGGCGACGCGCACCGTAGGTTTAGTGCGTGGAGCAGGGACAGGCCGGGCTGGGCTGTCGACGCACACCGTAGGCTTGGTGCGTGGAGCAGGAACGGGCCGAGCCGGGCTGACGAAACGCACCACTGACTTGGTGCGGGGAGCAGGAATGGGCCGGACCGGGCTGACGACGCGCACCACTGACTTGGTGCGGGGAGCAGGAATGGGCCGGACCGGGCTGACGACGCGCACCACTGACTTGGTGCGGGGAGCAGGAATGGGCCGGACCGGGCTGACGACGCGCACCACTGACTTGGTGCGAGTGGCAGGAACAGGCCGGACCGTACTGGGAACACACACCACTGGCCCTACGTGGGGATCAGGAACAGGCCGGACCGGACTGGCAACACACGCCAGTACCTCTCGCCGTGCCTCTACAACCTCCTTCCCCCTGGTGACCAGTGACTCCCGTAACCTGGCGTCCTCCTCTGCCAATCCGCTGGGCCGCTCTGCCGCGGTCTCCTGCTGGCCCGTCGTCCACGGCGTTAGCCCCCCCCTAAAAAATTTCTGGGCGTCTCCCCTACCCGTGGACCAGGTCTCCATGTCCCTCGCCAGCCTTTCGCCCTTCTGCCACAAGGTCAAGCCCTTCTCCTCCTCACTCGGCTTGACCCAGTCGAGGAGGCGAAGGAGATCTGTTAGGGATCTCCCTGGCGATGGCTCCTGGACACGCTGCTTGGTCACATCTTGGTGGGATTTTCTGTCAAGGTCGAGGTAAGGAGTAGACCAAGGCGCAGCGTGATGAACAAACATGACTTTAATTAGTTAAAGCGTCAAAATACAAAACAAAACACGACTCGTGACGTCCACGGTATCAATGACCGAACACGGAACAAAAACCCACAACCACAAAGGGAAAACATACAGTTTAAATATGGCTCCCAATCAGAGACAACCAGCCAACAGCTGACACTCGTTGCCTCTGATTGGGAGTCACTCAGGCAAACATAGAATACAACAAACTAGAAATAACACCAACATAGAAATACACACATAGAAATGAACACACCCTGGCTCAACATAATGAGTCCCAGAGCCAGGGTGTGACACTCTGTCTCTCTCTCTCTCTGTCTCTCTCTCTCTTTCTCTCTGTCTCACATGTGTAGGCAGGCATACATAATCTCAAACAGCCTATCTGTGTAGCCCTCAGTGTCTCCCTCCCGCCTCCCGCCTCCCGCCTCCCGCCTCCCTGCCCTTATATGCTAATTTGACCTACAAATTCTGTCAAAGTATGCCAAATGAATGAGAACACTGTTGAACTCAAGCCAATGTTCTTCCTCCTATCTCTCTCTGTCGTCGTTCTCTCTTCCTGTTTTTCTGCCCCCTCCCTCAACACCTCCCCCAGCTTCACTGTCTGTCTCTCTTACCTGGCGCTGACGAAGATGGCGGCGTTGCGACTAGCTCTTAGGAAACTTTGCAGTATTTTGTTTTTTTATGTATTTTGTTTTTAACATTATTAGCTCAGAAAGTGTTTTGCATCATTACATACAGCCGGGAAAAACTATTGGATATCAGAGCGGCGGTAACTCACCAGCATTACGACCAGGAATACGACTTTCCCGAAGCAGATGCTTTGTTTGCTCTCCCCAGGGCAAGTGAGCTGATTCCAGCGGCTGACCCAAAACATCGCCGGCGGAGGAGAGGCACTTGGAGCGGCCTGCTGGTCCGACATAGGATGCGCGCACACCACCCACCACTTCCAAGTATCCTACTCGCTAATCTTCAATCTTTGGTTAACAAAGTCGACGAACTACGGGCAAGGATTTCTTTCCAGAGAGACATCAAGGCCTGTAACATACTCTGTTTCATGGAAACATGGCTCTCTTGGGATATTCTGTCGAAATCGGTCCAGCCAGATGGGTTCTCAGTTCATCGCGCAGACAGGAACAGAAGGGCGGAGGTGTGTGTTTCATGATTAACGACTCATGGTGTAATTGTAGTAACATATAGGAACTCAAGTCCTTCTGTTCACCCGACCTAGAATATCTCACAATCAAATGCCAACCGTATTATCTCCCAAGATAATTTTCTTCCGTTATAGTCACGGCCGTGTATATCCCCCCTCAAGCCGATACCACGACGGCCCTCAAAGAACTTCACTGGACCTTATGCAAACTGGAAACCACATATCCTGAGGCTGCATTTATTGTAGCCAGGGATTTCAACAAAGCAAATTTGAGGACTAGGCTGCCGAAGTTCTATCAACATATCGACTATTGTACTCACGCTGCTAAAATCCTCGACAATTGCTATTCAAACTTCCGGGACGGTTATAAGGCCCTCCCCCGCCCTCCTTTCGGCAAATCTGACCATGACTCCATTTTGCTTCTCCCTTCCTATAGGCAGAAACTCAAACAGGAAGTACCCGTGCTAAGGACTATTCAACTCTGGTCTGACCAATCGGAATCCACACTTTTAGATAGTTTTGATCACGCGGACTGGGATATGTTCCGAGTAGCTTTCAAAAATAATTTAGACATATACACTGAAGCGGTGACGGAGTTTATCAGGAAGTGTATAGGTGATGTTGTGCTCACTGTGACTATTAAAACCTACCCTAACCAGAAACGCAAGGTGACTGGGAATATGGCAGAATACAAACAGTGTAGCTACTCACTCCGCAAGGCAATTAAACTGGCAGTTCAATTCAACGGCTCAGACACAAGACGTATGTGGCAGGGTCTACAGACAATCACGGACTACAAAAAGAAAACCAGCCACGTCGCCGACACCGACGCCTCGCTTCCAGACAAGCTAAACACCTTCTTCGCCCGCTTTGAGGATAACACAGTGCCACTGACGAGGCCCACTACCAAGGACTGTGGCCTCTCCTTCTCCATGGCCGATGTGATTAAGACATTTAAGCATGTTAACCCTCGCAAGGCTGCCGGCCCAGACGGCATCCCTAGCCGCGTCCTCAGAGCATGCGCAGACCAGCTGGCTGGTGTGTTCATGGACATATTCAATCTCTCCCTTTCCCAGTCCTCTCACTCAACATCAACAAAACAAAGGAGATGATCGTGGACTTCAGGAAACAGCAGAGGGTACACCTCCCTATCCACATCGACGGGACCGCAGTGGAGAAGGTGGAAAGCTTCAAGTTCCTTGGCGTACACATCACCGACAAACCGAAATGGTCCACCCACGCAGACAGTGTGGTGAAGAAGGCCCAACAGAGCCTCTTCAACCTCAGGAGGCTGAAGAAATGTGGCTTATCACCTAAAACCCTCACAAACTTTTACAGATGCACAATTGAGAGCATCCTGTCTGGCTGTATCACCGCCTGGTACGGCAACTGCACCGCCCACAACCGCAGGGCTCTCCAGAGGGTAGTGCGGTCTGCCGAATGCATTACCGGGGGCAAACTACCCACCCTCCAAGACACATACAGCACCCGATGTCACAGGAAGGCCAAAAAGATAATCAAGGACATCAACCACCCGAGCCACTGCCTGTTCACCCCGCTATCATCCAGAAGGCGAGGTCAGTACAGGTGCATCAAAGCTGAGACCGAGAGAATGAAAAACAGCTTCTATCTCAAGGCCATCAGACTGTTAAATAGCCATCACTAGCACATTAGAGGCTGCTGCTGCCTATTGAAATCACTGGCCACTTTAAGAAATTGAACACTAGTCACTTTAATAATGTTTACATATCTTGCACTACTCATCTCATATGTATATACTGCATTATATTCTATAATATTATTCTGTATCTTAGTCCATGCCGCTCTGTCATTGCTTGTCCATATACAGTGGGGAGAACAAGTATTTGATACACTGCAGATTTAGCAGGTTTTCCAACTTACAAAGCATAAAGAGGTCTGTAATTTTTTTATCATAGGTACACTTCAACTGTGAGAGACGGAATCTAAAACAAAAATCCAGAAAATCACATTGTATGATTTTAAAGTAATTAATTTGCATTTTATTGCATGACATAAGCATTTGATACATCAGAAAAGCAGAACTTAATATTTGGTACAGAAACCTTTGTTTGCAATTACAGAGATCATACGTTTCCTGTAGGTCTTGACCAGGTTTGCACACACTGCAGCAGGGATTTTGGCCCACTCCTCCATACAGACCTTCTCCAGATCCTTCAGGTTTCGGGGCTGTCGCTGGGCAATACGGACTTTCAGCTCCCTCCAAAGATTTTCTATTGGGTTCAGGTCTGGAGACTGGCTAGGCCACTCCAGGACCTTGAGATGCTTCTTACGGAGCCACTCCTTAGTTGCCCTGGCTGTGTGTTTCGGGTCGTTGTCATGCTGGAAGACCCAGCCACGACCCATCTTCAATGCTCTTACTGAGGGAAGGAGGTTGTTGGCCAAGATCTCGCGATACATGGCCCCATCCATCCTCCCCTCAATACGGTGCAGTCGTCCTGTCCCCTTTGCAGAAAAGCATCCCCAAAGAATGATGTTTCCACCTCCATGCTTCACGGTTGGTATGGTGTTCTTGGGGTTGTACTCATCCTTCTTCTTCCTCCAAACACGGCGAGTGGAGTTTAGACCAAAAAGCTATATTTTTGTCTCATCAGACCACATAACCTTCTCCCATTCCTCCTCTGGATCATCCAGATGGTCATTGGCAAACTTCAGACGGGCCTGGACATGCGCTGGCTTGAGCAGGGGGACCTTGCGTGCGCTGCAGGATTTTAATCCATGACGGTGTAGTGTGTTACTAATGGTTTTCTTTGAGACTGTGGTCCCAGCTCTCTTCAGGTCATTGACTAGGTCCTGCCATGTTGTTCTGGGCTGATTCCTCACCTTCCTCATGATCATTGATGCCCCACGAGGTGAGATCTTGCATGGAGCCCCAGACCGAGGGTGATTGACCGTCATCTTGAACTTCTTCCATTTTCTAATAATTGCGCCAACAGTTGTTGCCTTCTCACCAAGCTGCTTGCCTATTGTCCTGTAGCCCATCCCAGCCTTGTGTAGGTCTACAATTTTATCCCTGATGTCCTTACACAGCTCTCTGGTCTTGGCCATTGTGGAGAGGTTGGAGTCTGTTTGATTGAGTGTGTGGACAGGTGTCTTTTATACAGGTAACGAGTTCAAACAGGTGCAGTTAATACAAGTAATGAGTGGAGAACAGGAGGGCTTCTTAAAGAAAAACTAACAGGTCTGTGAGACCCGGAATTCTTACTGGTTGGTAGGTGATCAAATACTTATGTCATGCAATAAAATGCGAATTAATTACTTAAAAATCATACAATGTGATTTTCTGGATTTTTGTTTTAGATTCCGTCTCTCACAGTTGAAGTGTACCTATGATTACAGACCTCTACATGCTTTGTAAGTAGGAAAACCTGCAAAATCAGCAGTGTATCAAATACTTGTTCTCTCCACTGTATGTATACAGTGGGGAGAACAAGTATTTGATACACTGCCGATTTTGCAGGTTTTCCTACTTACAAAGCATGTAGAGGTCTGTAATTTTTTTTATCATAGGTACACTTCAACTGTGAGAGACGGAATCTAAAACAAAAATACAGAAAATCACCTTGTATGATTTTAAAGTAATTAATTTGCATTTTATTGCATGACATAAGCATTTGATACATCAGAAAAGCAGAACTTAATATTTGGTACAGAAACCTTTGTTTGCAATTACAGAGATCATACATTTCCTGTAGGTCTTGACCAGGTTTGCACACACTGCAGCAGGGATTTTGGCCCACTCCTCCATACAGACCTTCTCCAGATCCTTCAGGTTTCGGGGCTGTCGCTGGGCAATACGGACTTTCAGCTCCCTCCAAAGATTTTCTATTGGGTTCAGGTCTGGAGACTGGCTAGGCCACTCCAGGACCTTGAGATGCTTCTTACGGAGCCACTCCTTAGTTGCCCTGGCTGTGTGTTTCGGGTCGTTGTCATGCTGGAAGACCCAGCCACGACCCATCTTCAATGCTCTTACTGAGGGAAGGAGGTTGTTGGCCAAGATCTCGCGATACATGGCCCCATCCATCCTCCCCTCAATACGGTGCAGTCGTCCTGTCCCCTTTGCAGAAAAGCATCCCCAAAGAATGATGTTTCCACCTCCATGCTTCACGGTTGGTATGGTGTTCTTGGGGTTGTACTCATCCTTCTTCTTCCTCCAAACACGGCGAGTGGAGTTTAGACCAAAAAGCTATATTTTTGTCTCATCAGACCACATGACCTTCTCCCATTCCTCCTCTGGATCATCCAGATGGTCACTGGAAAACTTCAGACGGGCCTGGACATGCGCTGGCTTGAGCAGGGGGACCTTGCGTGCGCTGCAGGATTTTAATCCATGACGGCGTAGTGTGTTACTAATGGTTTTCTTTGAGAATGTGGTCCCAGCTCTCTTCAGGTCATCGAACGGGTCCTGCCATGTAGTTCTGGGCTGATCCCTCACCTTCCTCATGATCATTCATGCCCCACGAGGCGAGATCTTGCATGGAGCCCCAGACCGAGGGTGATTGACCGTCATCTTGAACTTCTTCCATTTTCTAATAATTGCGCCAACAGTTGTTGCCTTCTCACCAAGCTGCTTGCCTATTGTCCTGTAGCCCATCCCAGCCTTGTGTAGGTCTACAATTTTATCCCTGATGTCCTTACACAGCTCTCTGGTCTTGGCCATTGTGGAGAGGTTGGAGTCTGTTTGATTGAGTGTGTGGACAGGTGTCTTTTATACAGGTAACAAGTTCAAACCGGTGCAGTTAATACAAGTAATGAGTGGAGAACAGGAGGGCTTCTTAAAGAAAAACTAACAGGTCTGTGAGAGCCAGAATTCTTACTGGTTGATATGTGATCAAATACTTATGTCATGCAATAAAATGCGAATTAATTACTTAAAAATCATACAATGTGATTTTCTGGATTTTTGTTTTAGATTCCGTCTCTCACAGTTGAAGTGTACCTATGATTACAGACCTCTACATGCTTTGTAAGTAGGAAAACCTGCAAAATCAGCAGTGTATCAAATACTTGTTCTCTCCACTGTATGTATACAGTGGGGAGAACAAGTATTTGATACACTGCCGATTTTGCAGGTTTTCCTACTTACAAAGCATGTAGAGGTCTGTAATTTTTTATCATAGGTACACTTCAACTGTGAGAGACGGAATCTAAAACAAAAATACAGAAAATCACCTTGTATGATTTTAAAGTAATTAATTTGCATTTTATTGCATGACATAAGTATTTGATACATCAGAAAAGCAGAACTTAATATTTGGTACAGAAACCTTTGTTTGCAATTACAGAGATCATACGTTTCCTGTAGGTCTCCAGACCTGAACCCAATAGAAAATCTTTGGAGGGAGCTGAAAGTCCGTATTGCCCAGCGACAGCCCCGAAACCTGAAGGATCTGGAGAAGGTCTGTATGGAGGAGTGGGCCAAAATCCCTGCTGCAGTGTGTGCAAACCTGGTCAAGACCTACAGGAAACGTATGATCTCTGTAATTGCAAACAAAGGTTTCTGTACCAAATATTAAGTTCTGCTTTTCTGATGTATCAAATGCTTATGTCATGCAATAAAATGCAAATTAATTACTTTAAAATCATACAAGGTAATTTTCTGTATTTTTGTTTTAGATTCCGTCTCTCACAGTTGAAGTGTACCTATGATAAAAAAAATTACAGACCTCTACATGCTTTGTAAGTAGGAAAACCTGCAAAATCGGCAGTGTATCAAATACTTGTTCTCCCCACTGTATACATACAGTGGAGAGAACAAGTATTTGATACACTGCTGATTTTGCAGGTTTTCCTACTTACAAAGCATGTAGAGGTCTGTAATCATAGGTACACTTCAACTGTGAGAGACGGAATCTAAAACAAAAATCCAGAAAATCACATTGTATGATTTTTAAGTAATTAATTTGCATTTTATTGCATGACATAAGTATGTGATCACCTATCAACCAATAAGAATTCTGGCTCTCACAGACCTGTTAGTTTTTCTTTAAGAAGCCCTCCTGTTCTCCACTCATTACTTGTATTAACTGCACCTGTTTGAACTCGTTACCTGTATAAAAGACACCTGTCCACACACTCAATCAAACAGACTCCAACCTCTCCACAATGGCCAAGACCAGAGAGCTGTGTAAGGACATCAGGGATAAAATTGTAGACCTACACAAGGCTGGGATGGGCTACAGGACAATAGGCAAGCAGCTTGGTGAGAAGGCAACAACTGTTGGCGCAATTATTAGAAAATGGAAGAAGTTCAAGATGACTGTCAATCACCCTCGGTCTGGGGATCCATGCAAGATCTCACCTCGTGGGGCATCAATGATCATGAGGAAGGTGAGGAATCAGCCCAGAACAACACGGCAGGACCTGGTCAATGACCTGAAGAGAGCTGGGACCACAGTCTCAAAGAAAACCATTAGTAACACACTACACCGTCATGGATTAAAATCCTGCAGCGCACGCAAGGTCCCCCTGCTCAAGCCAGCGCATGTCCAGGCCCGTCTGAAGTTTGCCAATGACCATCTGGATGATCCAGAGGAGGAATGGGAGAAGGTTATGTGGTCTGATGAGACAAAAATATAGCTTTTTGGTCTAAACTCCACTCGCCGTGTTTGGAGGAAGAAGAAGGATGAGTACAACCCCAAGAACACCATCCCAACCGTGAAGCATGGAGGTGGAAACATCATTCTTTGGGGATGCTTTTCTGCAAAGGGGACAGGACGACTGCACCGTATTGAGGGGAGGATGGATGGGGCCATGTATCGCGAGATCTTGGCCAACAACCTCCTTCCCTCAGTAAGAGCATTGAAGATGGGTCGTGGCTGGGTCTTCCAGCATGACAACGACCCGAAACACACAGCCAGGGCAACTAAGGAGTGGCTCCGTAAGAAGCATCTCAAGGTCCTGGAGTGGCCTAGCCAGTCTCCAGACCTGAACCCAATAGAAAATCTTTGGAGGAAGCTGAAAGTCCGTATTGCCCAGCGACAGCCCCGAAACCTGAAGGATCTGGAGAAGGTCTGTATGGAGGAGTGGGCCAAAATCCCTGCTGCAGTGTGTGCAAACCTGGTCAAGACCTACAGGAAACGTATGATCTCTGTAATTGCAAACAAAGGTTTCTGTACCAAATATTAAGTTCTGCTTTTCTGATGTATCAAATACTTATGTCATGCAATAAAATGCGAATTAATTACTTAAAAATCATACAATGTGATTTTCTGGATTTTTGTTTTAGATTCCGTCTCTCACAGTTGAAGTGTACCTATGATAAAAATTACAGACCTCTACATGCTTTGTAAGTAGGAAAACCTGCAAAATCGGCAGTGTATCAAATACTTGTTCTCCCCACTGTATATTCTTAAATCCCATTCCTTACTTTTTTGTGTGTGTTGGGTAAATGTTGTGAAATTGTTAGATATTTCTTCACTGTCGGAGCTAGAAGCACAAGCATTTCGCTACACCCGCTATAACATCTGCTAAACACGTGTATGTGACAAATACAATTTGATTTGATTTGATTTACCCCTTTTTCTCTCACTCATATCTCAGAAAGTTAGGATACATGTTAGCCGACTAAACTCAGCTCCACGATTTACGATGGAGTTGAGTTGTGTGGCAACTAGTGTGGGCGGACTGGAGCTCCGATGTCACATGAAATGAAGTTTTTATCAAAAACTACAACTTTCAGCACCCAAAGAATAGCCCGCATTTACACATGGGTGTTGAATAATTTTTGTTGTTGTTGATAAAAACTTCATTTTATGTGACATCGGCACTCCAGTCCACCCACACTAGTAACCGCTCAACTCCATAATCGTGGAGTCGAGTTTAGTCAGCTAGATACATGAATACATCTCCAATGACATGTATGTATTCCTCAGGCTAAACAATAGCTAAACATTTGTCTAATACTGTATCTGCTCAGGGTCCAGCTGCAGTGTTTGTGTAACCTAGCTGGAAAGTGTGGGACTGAAACGGACTGACTGACCCATGTTGTAGGTTCCAGTTCCGAAACAGCTGTCCTGTCCAGTCTTGGAGAGAGTACAGCACTGCCCGTGAGACCTGGGCCTTTATTCACAAAGAGTCTCAAAGTAGGAGTGCTGATATAGGATCAGTTTAACCTTTTAGAATAAGATTACATAGACAGGGGGTACCTGATCCTAGATCAGCACTCCTAGTCTGAGAGGCTTTGTGAATACGGCCCTGGTTCTGTTGGAGTATGGCTGCTGTGTCTGTTTCGTTACTTTTCCTGAATGCCCAACCAATGCCCACGGTTTTAGCACAAGGAACCCCCTCACTATATGAGATGTTGTGTAATGTGTGTGTAGTAGTAGGAAAGTGCAATTGTGGGTTTTTTGTCACTTCAATCCTGGAAAGTGGTGAGGCATTGACGTTTTTCGACTGTGGTTTCTTAGAAGAACACTTGCCTTGGCTGGCCTTCAACTGGCATCAAGACACGCACGCACACACACACTCACACACACACAGACACATGCACACAGACACACAGACAGACAGACAGACAGACAGACAGACAGACAGACAGACAGACAGAGGAAAAATAAGGAGTTTTCCAGTCCAGGGGCTGGTGTAGAGCAGGCCACATGAAAACAGACCCAGCCACTGGAGTCAGTCCACCACAGCTAGTGATTAGTAGACTGAGACCATTACTAAGAACCATTACAGCTGCCTGCCTCCATCTCTCTCTTTCTCTCACCCTCTACTCCCCATCTCTCTCTCTCTCCCCCTCTCGTTCTCCCTGTCTGTTTTTCCTCTCCATTGACAGGCTCCAGACATACAGGCTTACAATCTAAAAAGTATCCATGTTTCAAAATAAGCTCTTATAAAAAGCTGTTATCCAGTTCCAGATCTCTGGCGACAAATCTGCCCTTCCCTTGTTTATCAGAAGACGTCATGGTCCTGAGAGAGAGAGAGGGGGATTCTGGGTCGGCTCGCTCCACGTCTGATCTCTGCTTGGACTGACCCACTTCTCGTTGTCCCCACACACACACACTGTAAAACCATGAAACATGTGATACGTTTATAACCTAAACGTCAGTGTTTAAAACTTAAACATTAGGCATTTAGATTTGCCAATAGGTGTTCTCATTTTTAACACAGGGGTTTCGAATGCAAGATTAAACATAATAGTCCGCTTTTTCCAGTTTCCAACCAGGAGAACACCGATATCTCCTAAGTGTTCAGATTTTAAACACTAGTGTTTCATTTCCGATCGTCCTGTTTAGAGTGCATTTAGTCATTAGAAATTAGGAATGTCTGTCACCTTACCTACATTTCAGCACAACTGAACAGGACATGATAAAATATTAAAATTGTTGGATATCCTCCCTCTGGCTGGATTACGATAGGAATTACTAATCACTTCACTTACCAGAGTATTGTGACTTGCAGGTCTGCTGTGGCCCATGAGCCAGGATTTTCAGACCTCAATGTCAAGGATAACTAGGCCATAAATAAAGGCCTTATGAAATGTATAATATGCGGTCATAAAGGGTTTACTTTTAATTAACACATTAATTTAGGCAGTCAATAGAAATGATTGAATGCAACAACCATACGTCTGTCACAAACAAACACAGTCATGGGTGGGTATCTCTCACATTCACTCGAAAGGCCTGCTGGGAAATAATCAGACACGGCTTTACGCCCTGCAGTTTTAAAACACCTCCCCCAGTGTTAAGTGTTTCAAATCGAAACGCCTTGTGCTGAATAAACGTGTCCATGTGTTTAAAAAGTGTTAGTGCGAATAAACATGTTATGGGGGTTACAATCTAAACACTGTGACGCGTTTATAGTACACACACACACACACACACACACACACACACACACACACACACACACACACACACACACACACACACACACACCAACTGGACCTCCAGTCGGTCACCAGGGTCTACCCCTGCTTCCCCCTTCCTATCCCACTGTTTGGCCTGATGGTTATGACCAGTGTTTCCTTGCCAGAGTGGAATCTATATTCTGCTTTCCTCTCTTCATTGTGAAGCGGGTTTGTATTTGTTTCTGTTTTTTTCAAGAGAAGGAAAGCAAATCCCAAGCCTTTAGTCATTGTTTTCAGATGCAGTTTCCTCTGGGCTGGTTGGACACATAGCAACACCTACACGCACCCACATTCACTCTCATGCTAACTCTCACACTCTTAACACACACACACACACACACACACAGACACACACACACACACAGACAGAGCCTTCCTGCTGATGGGAGTGAGTTTAGTTTGTCGCAGTGTGTTTTGGGCGATCATTCTGTTGGTGCTACTCTTTATGACCTGCTTGAATCTGGATCCTCAGTCAGTCAGCAGCCCCTTAATGCACTGTGTCTCTTACCTCACAGGTCTGCTTTGTTGGCCACATACCTCCCAGGGCTCTGCGGAAGGAGGTTGGATCAGTGAGATCCTATTGTGGTCTTTCAGGGAGGCCGTCCGCAGTAGGGACGGCATCCCAAATTATTGTTATATGACAATGATGAGACACAATAGAGTGTTTCAGATGAGAATATGTCAGGGCCTGTGTTATTCATATTCAATAAGAATACTTCCCTGCCTGTGGAACTCATTGTGATAATGGAGAGGTGGGTACTTGTGCATACTCATAGTCAGAATAAAAGGAGAGGAGAGTTAACAGTAGTGTAGTGACGTGGAGTTTCATACTCTTTGTGTGCTGAGACA
This sequence comes from Coregonus lavaretus, assembly GCF_964263955.1. Taxonomy (NCBI): domain Eukaryota; kingdom Metazoa; phylum Chordata; class Actinopteri; order Salmoniformes; family Salmonidae; genus Coregonus; species Coregonus lavaretus. The sequence continues at coordinate 38,879,329 of NC_140005.1, read as the reverse complement.
GCAACCCACTGAGGGATTTAAGAGTTTCTGCTTTAACAAGGCTACTATTGATTCTGTCTTCTAGTGAGGATAGGGAGGAGAGTTTGAGCTATCGAGAGAGAAAGAGGGGGACAGGAGTGAGGGGGGGGGGGGCAAGATTGAGGTGGAGAGAGAGGGGGACAGGAGTGAGGGAGGGAGAGAGACAGAGTCCAGCGTAACGAATGCTATGGGGACAGGAGTGGCACGGCCCTTTGTTGTGTGGGTGGTGAACCCCTATTCAAGCAGCAGAGTTACAGGGGGGCATAGCTTGGTGTTCTGGATTCCACTGCACTACAGTCAGCATAACTTAAACGAAACACATTATGTACTAGTCTAGCTTCTTCAACAGAGGTTTCAGCCAAACACATCATGTACTAGTCTAGCTTCTTCAACAGAGGTTTCAGCCAAACACATCATGTACTAGTCTAGCTTCTTCAACAGAGGTTTCAGCCAAACACATCATGTACTAGTCTAGCTTCTTCAACAGAGGTTTCAGCCAAACACATCATGTACTAGTCTAGCTTCTTCAACAGAGGTTTCAGCCAAACACATCATGTACTAGTCTAGCTTCTTCAACAAAGGTTTCAGCCAAACACATCATGTACTAGTCTAGCTTCTTCAACAGAGGTTTCAGCCAAACACATCATGTACTAGTCTAGCTTCTTCAACAGAGGTTTCAGCCAAACACATCATGTACTAGTCTAGCTTCTTCAACAAAGGTTTCAGCCAAACACATCATGTACTAGTCTAGCTTCTTCAACAGAGGTTTCAGCCAAACACATCATGTACTAGTCTAGCTTCTTCAACAGAGGTTTCAGCCAAACACATCATGTACTAGTCTAGCTTCTTCAACAGAGGTTTCAGCCAAACACATCATGTACTAGTCTAGCTTCTTCAACAGAGGTTTCAGCCAAACACATCATGTACTAGTCTAGCTTCTTCAACAGAGGTTTCAGCCAAACACATCATGTACTAGTCTAGCTTCTTCAACAGAGGTTTCAGCCAAACACATCATGTACTAGTCTAGCTTCTTCAACAGAGGTTTCAGCCAAACACATCATGTACTAGTCTAGCTTCTTCAACAGAGGTTTCAGCCAAACACATCATGTACTAGTCTAGCTTCTTCAACAGAGGTTTCAGCCAAACACATCATGTACTAGTCTAGCTTCTTCAACAGAGGTTTCAGCCAAACACATCATGTACTAGTCTAGCTTCTTCAACAGAGGTTTCAGCCAAACACATCATGTACTAGTCTAGCTTCTTCAACAGAGGTTTCAGCCAAACACATCATGTACTAGTCTAGCTTCTTCAACAGAGGTTTCAGCCAAACACATCATGTACTAGTCTAGCTTCTTCAACAGAGGTTTCAGCCAAACACATCATGTACTAGTCTAGCTTCTTCAACAGAGGTTTCAGCCAAACACATCATGTACTAGTCTAGCTTCTTCAACAGAGGTTTCAGCCAAACACATCATGTACTAGTCTAGCTTCTTCAACAAAGGTTTCAGCCAAACACATCATGTACTAGTCTAGCTTCTTCAACAGAGGTTTCAGCCAAACACATCATGTACTAGTCTAGCTTCTTCAACAGAGGTTTCAGCCAAACACATCATGTACTAGTCTAGCTTCTTCAACAGAGGTTTCAGCCAAACACATCATGTACTAGTCTAGCTTCTTCAACAGAGGTTTCAGCCAAACACATCATGTACTAGTCTAGCTTCTTCAACAAAGGTTTCAGCCAAACACATCATGTACTAGTCTAGCTTCTTCAACAAAGGTTTCAGCCAAACACATCATGTAGACTAACTACAACAGCACAGCATTTGTAATGGATGCTCTTTTTGCTAGCTCTGATAATTTACTTTACACAAACACACTTTGAACTTACAACAACTGCTCCCATAGCCTGGTCCCAGATCTGTTTGTGCTGTCTTGCCAGCTCCTATGGTCATCATGGTCATGATGGAGTTGGCTATACAGCACAAACAGATCTGGGACCAGGCTAGTGCTCCCACCCTCTGTGTCACGTTCGTTTACAGACGGGACGGACCAAGGCGCAGCGTGATATGCGTACATGTTTATTTTTCCGAATAAACACAATGACAAAACAACAAACGAAACGTGAAGTCCAAGGTACACAAACAAACATACCTCACACGGAACAAGATCCCACAACCCACTAGTGCCAATAGGCTGCCTAAGTATGGTCCCCAATCAGAGACAAGGAGCTACAGCTGCCTCTGATTGGGAACCACACCGGCCAACATAGATCTACACGATCTAGATCTAAACATAGAAAATGCAACATAGAACATACCACACAGAAAATACACACCCTGACTCAACAAATACGAGTCCCCAGAGTCAGGGCGTGACAGTACCCCCCCCCCCAAAGGTGCGGACTCCGACCGCACAACATAAACATAACAGGGTAGGGGCCGGGTGGGCCTCGGAGGCGGATCCGGCTCAGGGCGTGACGACCACTTACTCTCCGCCTCCCTGTTGCGCCCCTGGTCTGGTCTGGACCTTGGCGCGCTGCTTCCCCTCTCCTTCCTCCCATGAAGTACCAAGTCCTGTCTGGACCCTGGTGTGGGAGACCCCGAACCTGGAGAGGGGCTGACGTCTGGGTCTGGACTGGAGCCGCTGACCGGAGCTGGACCAGGCACCGGTGGAGCGGACTGCACAGACTCCGGACTGGAGCCGCTGACCGGAGCTGGACTGGGCACTGGTGGAGCGGACTGCTCTGGCTCCGGAGTGGAGCCGCTGACCGGATCTGGACTGGACCCCGGTGGAGCGGACTGCTCTGGCTCCGGAGTGGAGCAGCTGACCGGTGCCGGACCAGGCACCGGTGGAACAGGCACGGGCCGTGCCGGACTGGACACACGCACCACTGGCTTGGTGCGGGGAGCAGGAACGGGCCGGACCGGGCTGGCGACGCGCACCACTGGCCTGGTGCGGGGAGCAGGGACAGGCCGGGCCCGGCTGGCGACGCGCACCACTGGCTTGGTGCGAGGGGCAGGAACAGGCCGGGCCGGGCTGGCGACGCGCACCACTGGCTTGGTGCGAGGGTCAGGAACAGGCCGGGCCGTACTGGGAACACGCACCACTGGCTTAGTGCGGGAAGCAGGAACAGGACGGGCCGGACTGGCGACGCGCACCACTGGCTTGGTGCGAGGGGCAGGAACGGGTCGGGCCGTACTGGGAACACGCACCACTGGCTTAGTGCGGGAAGCAGGAACGGGCCGGACCGGACTGGTGACACGCACCACTTGCTTGGTGCGAGGAGCGGGACTGGGTTCCTTTATTAACCCCCGCTCCTTCTGCAGCCTAACCAGCTCCTCTCGCCGTGCCTCTACACTTTCCTTCTCCCTTATAGCCTCCTGTAGCGCCTCCCACTGACCGAATAACTCCTGCTCCCTCTGAACCAATAGCCCCCGTAATATGGTGGCCTCCTCTCCTAACCTGCAGATCCGCCCTTTAACGGCCTCCTGCTGCCTCGTCGTCCACACCGTGTGCCCCCCCAAAAACATTTCTTGGGGTTGCCTCTCGGGGCTCCGTCGTCGGCACTGTTGGCGCCGTTTCTCCTCTCCTACCTGGGCATCCTCCTTCATCGCCTTCCGGTAACGGACGGCCTCCTCCTCCGTAATTCTCCCCCAACCGAGGAGGACATCTACTAATGTAACCTCCTGTTGAATTCCCGGCGTTTGCTCCTGAACACGCTGCTTGGTCCTTGTTTGGTGGGATCTTCTGTCACGTTCGTTTACAGACGGGACGGACCAAGGCGCAGCGTGATATGCGTACATGTTTATTTTTCCAAATAAACACAATGACAAAACAACAAACGAAACGTGAAGGCCAAGGTACACAAAACAAACATACAACCCACTAGTGCCAATAGGCTGCCTAAGTATGGTCCCCAATCAGAGACAACGAGCTACAGCTGCCTCTGATTGGGAACCACACCGGCCAACATAGATCTACACGATCTAGAAAACTAAACATAGAAAATGCAACATAGAACATACCACACAGAAAATACACACCCTGACTCAACAAATACGAGTCCCCAGAGTCAGGGCGTGACACTCTGTGCACTAATCAAACCACTAGGTCAGCGGTTCCCAAACATTTCTGTTCTGGGGACTACCAAATCACGAGTCGAGGATTTCTTTAAACATAAAATACCTTGGTGGTCACATTTAGTCCATTTTAGCAGTGAACTATTATTATTATAAACATTTTGCATTGTCAAAAGCTTATAATACCATTTACACTCCCCACTGTTATTATAAAATAATAAAAAATAAAATCATTATTAAAAAAAATAACATTTGTGGACCACCTGCAGTACCCGGTAGGTTGAAACCCACTGCAATAGGTTTTGTTCTGCATTCCTTTGTAGGATAACGAGGTGTTGTATTAAAACAACAGCCTACCCAGTACCCTCTCTCTCTCTCTCCTGCTGGGGAGGCAACCTATGGTGACGTTGATAGACGGTTACTGCCATAAGGATTTGCCTGTTAACACGTAGATGTACACATGTCTTTGCTGAGATACTGTGTGCTGTAGTTATTTGACTGTTTCTGTGTTTGCATGTGGGAAATAGCTATTAGATAAGACACAAGACTACTGGTAGTAATCCCGGAACCAAACCTAAAATCTCACGTGTGCTGGCCTGCTACTAGCTGTTTGTTAGGAGATACAGGCTACATACTGTAGTGATACTGTTAAAATTTTTCTGAGATACTTTGTGTGTGTATTGTGTTTGTGTGGTTGTTTCTGTGTTGGCATGTGGTCAATGGTAGTTAGATAAGACATAAAACTATTGGTACCCCCTGTGCTGTTCTCCATGTGCACTGACTGACTACACCTCTCTAGTCAATATTGACCCTCTATACTGACGGAAAAAAACGTTGACCTTGTTGAAACTTACCGTTTGGTTATTATGTGAGTCTTATTGGGTCTGTGTAATGTATAGCTCCAGTAATCTATAGCTCCAGTTCTGTTGGTCATTAGGTTGGCTGAGAGCTTCTAGGTACGTGGTAGAACAGTGTTGGATCCTTTGTGATCGTTTGTGCTGGGGGAGCACTGTGGGATCATTCCTCTCCTCACGGTGTCTCAATGTTCCCAAGTCTCTCAGTGGGTCTGGGCCCCCTCACTGATCCCCTGTGTTATGGTTATGGAGGAGAATGTGCTGTATCTGGGGTCTGGCTCTGGATCAACTTCCTGCTGCTGCTGGTGTGTTTACGTGGGCCTTGGCCTCCTGGCTGGGCTGCTGGGGGTCATGCATGTCCTCAGGCCGGTGGATACTGCTCCAACCCTCTCTCTCTGATCTCTCCCTGTCCGAGGGGAAAATGGAAAACAAGGCTCCCAGACTATCTATAGGTATGGGACCTCCTCAGGAGCACTTCACTCTTAGCTCCATGCTCCTTAGGGAGGTTTATTTTCCTGCTCGGCGACTCGATTTCAACTCCCCCGCCTTTCCGCCCTGTCACCCAGCCTCCCGGCCCTCCTCCTAGCTCTACAAGGGTGTTTACTCTGAGTATTAGCTGACCTCCTGACTCCGTTCTCCATTCCACCTCGCTGGCTCTGCTCCTTACCCAAACACCTCTGCAGGAAGCAACAACCCAGGCCACTGGCTGGGTGCCGCAGTATTATGTCTGGCTGGACCTAATCTGGATGTAGCTATAGAATCACTCCATGACACAATGTATCACACCAAGGACGCTAACTGCTCTCGCCCATACCTTTACACATAGAATTTAAGAAACACTGCTGGTCGTTGTCTTGTTGTCACGCGACACTATGTCGTCGTTTCTTTATACTAGTTGTGTGTTTGTGTGCTCTCCTGTAGGTATTCCAGGACCTGGGAGTGTCAGTGCTGGCCGGGGCGTCAGAGGGCTACAACGTCTGTCTGTTTGCCTACGGGCAGACTGGCACTGGCAAGACCTACACCATGATGGGCACACAGGTGAGGAAGGGTTATAACGATCATATGGTAACACTTGACTTTATGCAGGTGTAATACATTATGATGTGTTCTAAGGAAAGGGTTACCTATCATATCATCTGGAAAATCCCTATTGGCATTCTCTGCTCTGCTGTATGTGTTGAAAGGAGGCACAGTGTCAAAAGAGTTAATGACTCTTCTCTTTCCCTCATTCGTTTCCTCCTGCATCCTCCTCTCAGGACTCCATGGGCCTGACCCCCAGGATTTGTCAGGTAAGGAAGTGGTCCCCTAATTCATTCTATCGGGTCTCGGTGAGGTAGTATTCTGGTTATTGACCTGTTCTACCTGTCTGGTCTCTCCAGAACCTGTATAGTTGTCGTAACATTGCCTCCTATGCACGCTGAAGAAGGGCTCATACCCCAAATCTTCGTGTGGCAATAAACATTTTCATTTAAGTTATTCACAGGAGTGCTGTACTATTTTTTGTTCTGTGGATTATATAGGACGATTCAGCACCCGATCGAGTGCATTATTTATTTTCTCTCCAGGGCCTGTTCAGATCTGATGACACCTTCCCTGAAGGACAAAACTCCAGCAGGATTGAAATCAGGTAAGAGGGGGCTGTGTGTTTGCCTGTTTCTCCTTGAGTGATTGTCTCAAATCAAATCAAATCAAATTGTATTGGTCACATACACATGGTTAGCAGATGTTATTGCGAGTGTAGCGAAATGCTTGACTGACTCCAACTATCAGAGTGCACATTGGTATCTAGGTGTCGTATCAATTCCTTATGAAAGTGCATTTCCTTTTCTTCACCTGCAGCTTTCTGGAGATCTACAATGAGCGTGTTCGTGACCTGCTGCGAGGCAGAGAGCAGAAGAAGAAAGCCTCTCTACGGGTTAGGGAGCACCCTGAGAAGGGACCCTACGTACAAGGTGAGGGGGCAGAATAAGTGTCTACTAAGAAGTGTCTACTACATTAAGCAGCAGTGGATGGGGTAGATGCGTTATGAGTGGCCCTGCCTTAGGCTCTCAGATGGAAGATACAAGACCCCTTTAGCCCAAATTTACACCAATCCAATGTGTGGGGAGGAATGCATATGTGCAGGATAGGACTCACTCACTCACCAACTCAGTGGATATGTTGTGTAGCTGTGGTGAGCAGTAAAACGATAAAGGTTTGTATGCTTATTTTAGAGGTCAGTCTAAGTGGGATGTTGTGGTCCTCTTAGTCTTGTAGTCTGTGTTCAGGACTCAACTTTGATTACAAACAGAGTTGCAATCCTGGCTTGAACCCAGGCTCTGCACTTTGCACTCTCTTTTTCTCTCCCTCCCTCTCTCGTTCTCTCTGCCTCTCTCTTTCTCTTTCTTACTTTCTCTCTCTCTCTCTCTCTCTCTCTCTCTCTCTCTCTCTCTCTCTCTCTCTCTCTCTCTCTCTCTCTCTCTCTCTCTCTCTCTCTCTCTCTCTCTCTCTCTCTCTCTCTCTCTCTCTCTCTCTCTCTCTCTCTCTCTCTCTCTCTCTCTCTCTCTCTCTCTCTCTCTCCCCCTCTTCCCTCTTTTCCTTCAAGCCCAACATCCACTCATTGTCTGTATCAGGAGATATCCCAGAGTATCACAGGAAGTGATGTCACTTCCTGGTGGCAGCAAGAAGCACATTGCTCTACTCTACACACAGACCACATTATACTGTCTGGTTCTCCAGAGCCCCTCTCTCTTTCTCTATCTTATTCCCCCAACCCCTTACCACCGTTAAGTCTCTTGGTCTAAGAAGCGTGCAAAAATGTTTTCCTTACCACTGACTTAGGAAAAGGATAATGTTATGTATTATAATACATAATACATAATTATTATTATTATGTCATCATTTGGGAAGTTAAAAGTTATTGGAGGGTTTTTGTGGCTGTGTGAGACACCAAACGTGATTCAGCTGAACCACACTGTTGTAGCTTAGTTCCTCATCACTTCCTAATCACACATCACCACTAACTCAGACAAGGTTGTTCAATTAAACATGATTATTCTTCTTCTGTTTGATATGAATCAGCGTATGTTTAGGTGGTATTGATGATAACTGCTTTCTGTCTGTCTGTCTGTCTGTCTGTCTGTCTGTCTGTCTGTCCTCTCCTCAGACCTGTCCCAGCACGTAGTGTCTGACTACAAGCAGGCGGTGGACCTGTTGGAGGAGGGCATCGCCAACCGCATCACTGCGGCAACACACATCCACGATGCCAGCAGCAGATCCCATGCCATCTTCACCATCCAGTACACCCAGGTGAGGTCACAACCCTGTGTCAATCCAATCCCAGCACTCAGATTCACTCACCCAGGTCACGACCCTTCCAATCCACCAATCACAGTAGTTCTAACAGTCTGTTCATTCGTCCCATACAGGCTATTCTGGAGAATAACCTTCCCTCAGAGATCGTCAGCAAGATCAACCTGGTGGACCTGGCTGGCAGGTGAGTTTGTTGAAGAGGTTTGCGTTGCTTATTCCCAGATGCCTAATCATTCCAGATACAGAATGCCTCAGAATCCATGAGCAAGCTGCCTCCTAGTGGATCTCTTCTGCCATGACTGTGTGTTCACTGACCCAGCAGTTTCATTTTATCACACCATAGCTTTTCACTAGGTACCATTTCCTGTGTTGCGTTTCTCTCTAGAATATGTCATATTCAGTGTGTTGTTGTGTTCTGCCTGACAGTGAGAGAGCAGACCCCCACTACTGCAGAGACAGACTCACTGAGGGATCCAACATCAACAAATCCCTGGTGACCCTGGGTATCGTCATCTCTGCTCTGGGTAAATGTTAAAAGGGACTTTTATTGTGAAGTACTGACTTTTTATCTGTGTTTTCCATCTCCTTGTCAGAATCCACGTAGCTTACAGTACACAGAACATACTATACATACATACACAACTTGAATTCATACAGGGTGATATTTGTAGATAATGTGCTCTACATACAGCAGTATGCCTCACGTAACTGACCCAGTACCCCCCTTATAGTCTGTACTGTAAGACTAGCCAAGTGAGACTACCCTATTTCTAACCCAATCCTTCCCCCTGTCCCTGTATCTCTCCCCGTCCTTGTCTCTTGTCCTTCCCTCTCATTGTGCCGGCCCCTGTTTCTGTCCCTATCTCTTGTCTCTGTCCCTATCTCTTGTCTCTGTCCCTGTCTCTTGTCTCTGTCCCTATCTCTTGTCTCTGTCCCTGTCTCGTGTCTCTGTCCCTATCTCGTGTCTCTGTCCCTATCTCTTGTCTCTGTCCCTATCTCTTGTCTCTGTCCCTATCTCGTGTCTCTGTCCCTATCTCTTGTCTCTGTCCCTATCTCTTGTCTCTGTCCCTATCTCTTGTCTCTGTCCCTATCTCTTGTCTCTGTCCCTATCACTTGTCTCTGTCCCTATCTCTTGTCTCTGTCCCTATCTCTTGTCTCTGTCCCTGTCTCTTGTCTCTGTCCCTATCTCTTGTCTCTGTCCCTATCTCGTGTCTCTGTCCCTATCTTGTGTCTCTGTCCCTATCTCTTGTCTCTGTCCCTATCTCGTGTCTCTGTCCCTATCTCTTGTCTCTGTCCCTATCTCTTGTCTCTGTCCCTATCTCTTGTCTCTGTCCCTATCGCTTGTCTCTGTCTCTGTCTCTTTCCCATTCTCTTTCACTGTCTCTGTAACCTAACTCTCCCCTTGTCTCCCCTTTGTATGTCTCTCTCCAACAAACATTAAACTTGAACTGTGTCCGTCCCTCTCCAGCCCAGAACTCCCAGATGTCCAGTAGTTGTCAGAGTATCAATAGCGTGGCCAGTGAGGGTGATGCGGGCAGCACTATGGGCAGCCACACCAGCTCTCTGTCTGGGGGAGGTGGTGGAGGAGGAGGAGGAGGAGGGAGAAGACACTGCTTCATCCCCTACAGGGACTCTGTCCTCACATGGCTCCTCAAAGACAGCCTGGGAGGAAACTCCAAGACCATCATGATCGCCAGTGAGTAGGGAATATTGGCATTGCATTGCATTACACATTTGTGTAAATTAGTGGGAGTGGAAGTAGTGATCACATTTTTTTTGCTCTCTTAGCATTGTAAGATGGACATAATTGTTTGTCTTTCTTCAGTGCTGTAGTATAGATCGTTGTTGTTGAATTAGTTGCAGTTAGTGGTTGTAATGACAGTATTGTAGCGTTATTATCCCAATAGTAAATCTGACCCCCTGCCTGTGTCTTGCAGCCGTGTCCCCGTCCTGCAGAAGCTACAACGAGACTCTCAGCACCCTGCGCTATGCTGCTCACGCCAGGAACATCGTCAACAAGCCACACGTCAACGAGGTGAGTGTTCCGCGCATTCTGTTGTATATTGTTACGACCTTAGTCCAACACCTAGTGAACCTTGTCAAGAGGTTATGACCTCTTGGCGTAATGATTAAGGTGTCGGACTTACAGTCGTAGGGACCTGGGTTCGAGTACCGGTTGGGGCTACAATATTAGTTGTACCATTTGCCTTGAGTGTTGTGTTGTGCTAGTCTCTCAGTATCATAAAGTATAATGTCTTGTCTCTCTACAGGATGCCAGTGTGAGGTTAATCAGAGAGCTACGTGAGGAGATAGACAGGCTGAAGAGTATGCTGCTCAGCTTCGAGATGGTACTGGTTCCCCTGGATTGCGGTTTTCACTAGGAATTATAATCAACTGCACCAGCAGTGTTATTGGGAATGGGAAGAAAACAACGATTTGATGTTATTTAGATTATAGGTTATTACTGCCTTTGTCTTAATTGTCTTGCAACATTGACCAAAATGTCTGTGGTGATTCCTTCACAGCAGCGGAATCCCAGCCCTTCTCTGAGTGATGAGAGAGACGGCAGTCTGTCTGACATGGTGTTACAGAACGAGCTAAAGGTAGAGAGGATCATTTATTAGACACTCACTAGAACTGTGTACTGTCACTTTTAATAGTAAATATTACCACATCTTGTCCTTTTATACACTCTATGCTCCTGACTCCTCTCCACTCTACCTGACCCTAATCTTCCCTTCTCCAGGTGGATCAGCTGACAAAGGACTGGTCAGAGAGCTGGCGGGACAAGAAGGAGCTGTTGGAACAGTACAGTGTGGATATCAACAGAGACCGGGCTGGGTTCCTCATCCACGCCCTGTTACCACACCTTATTACACTGGACCGGGACGTACTCAGCACCGGGGTCACCTTCTATCACCTCAGGGTATATATATATAATACACACCTTAGGATACTAACACACACATCCTCATTCACGCCCTGTTACCACACCTTATTACACTGGACCGGGACGTACTCAGCACCGGAGTCACCTATCAGCTCAGGGTATGAGCATGCATATGCATGGATGCTGGCACACACACACACACACACACACACACACACACACACACACACACACATATACACGGAACTCACATTCTACATGTACCTCTACACTACACTACCTCTGTTCTTCTTTTGCTTCTTTCTCTGACTGAAATGTTTCTTTTTTTTGTCTACTAGATTCTCCCTCCCTGTTCTTCCTTCTCTCTCTCTGTACTGCTTGATGTTAAGACGAGGTGCGTTTTCACTCTGACCCCTCCCCCCCCCCCCCCCCCCCAGAATGGCTTTAGGTCCGATGATTATACCACTTCCTGTATTTGAAACCACCTTGGAATCTGAAACCACCTTGGAATCCATACTGCTCCTGTAGTGGGACTATAGTTACATAAGCTAGCCTTTTATCCCACAAGATGGCATTTGGTAAACAAATACTTGTTTTCCTGACAGCTAGCCTAAGTGTAGGGCTCTGAGTTCTGTGAGAGTCACGCTTAGTGTAGTAGAACATCATGTGATAGTAATTTGATCTGTTATGAAATGTTTGTTTTAGGCACACCCAACTGTGCGTTTGTTGACATATTTTTTTCAATCCACTGTTGAAATACTCTGTCATCCTGAACTCTTGACTACCCTCTGTTGTAGGAGGGGGTAACCAGGATTGGACCTCAGGACAAACTGGTAGAACCACAAATAGGTAGGCTGATGTCATATTGATATCTCCTATGTTCTCTGTTTATTATCTGTCATATTGATATCTCCTATGTGAGTATTAGATAGATCTTGTGCATGCAGTACATGTATTTTGGGGAAACATTTGCAACTTCAAATGTGTTCGATTTTGGAGTTCCTTATTGTATGTCTTTCCCCTCCAGTCCTCCAGGGCGGCGCCACCTGTGAGATAGAAAACCAGTCTGGGGTGGTCACCCTGAGGCCGCTGACAGGGAGTGTTTGCATGGTCAACGACAGGGAGGTGACGGAGCCCTGCAGACTGGCACAAGGTAGGCCCTCACCTAGTTCTCACACACTCTCTTTTGAATCCCTTGTCAAAGAGTTTCTGTCTTGTTACAAATCCGTTTACAGGGACAATAGTGCCAGAGTAAGCTATGAAGCTAGGAGCATGTAGAGTAGCACTTGGAGGCCCAACAACTATGTAACATTTTTGGTGTATATCTCTCTGTCTTCAGGGTCAGTGGTCACTATTGGAGGTGTTCACAAGTTCCGATTCAACCACCCGGCAGAGGCTGCAGTCCTAAGGGAACGCAGACGGGTGGGTACTGCTGAACAGAAATATGATGATGATAATAATGATAGTGATGGTGGTGGTGATGATACCTAACGACATCCTCTTCTTGACAGGCCAGTGAGGGTGCACTGAACTGCAGCTACAGTGACCTTCGATCCTTAACCTCTGACCCCAGGTAAACACACACACACACTCAGTGTAAACTAACCACCACCCACTGACAAACACAGGCCAGGAGCATCTCTGAATACCACTCACTACACATGTGCTGAAAGGATTCTGCTGAGCTCTCATAGTAGACTCACGGCATACATATTTTATATGTAGTCTATGTAGTACAACCTACCACTGGTACAGGTGCAAGGGATAAATGGCTAGTAATGCTTCATGCATGTTTCTGTGTACAGAACGATAGAGAGAGAGTGCCTACAGCATACATAGACATAGACTGACCAGCTGAATCCAGGTGAAAGCTATGATCCCTTATTGATGTCACTTGTTAAATCCTTTTCAATCAGTGTACATAAATGACTAAAATGTAAATGTAATGAAGGGGAGGAGACAGGTTAAAGAAGGATTTGTAAGCCTTGAGACAATTGAGACATGGATTGTGTATGTGTGCCATTCAGAGGGTGACTGGGCAAGACAAAATATTTAAGTGCCTTTGAACGTGGTATGGTAGTAGGTGCCAGGCGCACCAGTTTGTGTCAAGAACTGCACCGCTGCTGGGTTTTTCACGCTCAACAGTTTCCTGTGTGTATCAAGAATGGTCCACTTAACACAACTGTGGGAAGCATTGAAGTCAACATGGGCCAGCATGGGGAAGGTGTTCTTAATGTTTTGTACACTCAGAGGAATCATAGCTTGTTGTTTACAGGCAAGCCAAGGCTGGGCCGTTGCCTGGTTACAAGAGAGACGCTGCATTAAACTCTAACAACAGTAGCTCTCATTAAAACTCTGCCTAGGCAAGGAGCCAGACGTCTCAGCATTTTAGGGATTTCTGTCCATAACCAAATCTTTACTGCGTTGAGGTACCTCTTATTTGTATTTATGTCTCTATGTGAACAGGGTTGGAGGAGAGGTGGTCCCGGGACAGACAGGGTACTGTGTGGCTGAAGGAGAGGATCCAGCCAGGAAGCAGCGGTGTGTAGAGGACCAGGTGAAGGACGTGGAGGAGCAGAGGGGGTACGTGGAGTGTCTATGCCAGGAGATCCAGACTGAACAGAGACGGGCTGAGAGAGATCTGGAGAGCGAACAGGCCCTTCTGAGACAACAACACATTGACAGTGAGTAGCACACCTTCAGCAAGTCATACAATACTCAGTACAATACATAACGTACAGGACACATTGAGAGAATAGCTTGAATATTTATTTTATGTGTCTCTCAGTAGAGACATGTTTTGAGAAATTAGAGATGTAAAGAGAAATAGATCAACGTTTTGCATTTTATCACAGAACATTATACACTCCCCTACGTATTTATTTGGACAGTGAAGCTAGAACTTTTAATTTGGCTCTCTACTCAAGCATGTTGGATGTTGGAGGTAGCATAGCGTTAAGAGTGTTGGGCCAGTAACCGAAACGTTGCTGGTTCGAATTCCCGAGCCGGCAAGGTGGAAAAATCTGCAGCTCTGCCCTTGAGCAAGGCAGTTAACCCCCAACAACAACTGTTCCCCGGGCACCGATGACGTGGATTAAGGCAGCTCGCGCACCTCTCTGATTCAGAGGGGTTGGGTTAAATGCACAAGACACATTTCGGTTGAATGCATTCAGTTGTGCAACTGACTAGGTATCCCCTTTCCCAAATGTTTCATATTTGAAGATGAAATGTTTTAATTTCATAACACATCTACCTTAATGTGGATTCTACCATGATTACGGATAATCATGAATGAATTGTGAATAATGATGAATGAGAAAGTTAGAGGCTTTTAAATATCATACCCCCAAAAAATGCTGTTATTCGTAATGGTGAGATGTTAGCATGTCTTGGGGGTAGGATATTTATGCCTCTAACTTTCTCACTCATCATTATTCATGATTCATTCATGATTATCCATAATCATGGTAGCATCCACATTAATGTAGAAGTGTTCAGAAACATATTCTATTCTTATTTACAATAAAGGTGACTCCAAAATGACACAATAGATTATTTACCATTAATTTTTATTGGGCACAACATAATGTGAAACACAACAAAAACAAACTGCAAATGCATCCAACATCTTTGTAGAGCCACAAGCTTGATGTAGTCATTGTGTTAGGAATATTAGGACCAAATACTAAACTTTTGACGACTTTAATACACATACCTATGTAAGTGAATTTGTCCAAATACTAATGACACCTTCAAATGGGGGTAATAGATACATAAAGTGCTTTCATTTCTAAACGGTAAAACAGATATGTATGAAAATAACCTTAAATAAAAGGTGACATTTTGTACTGTAGCCTCATATGAAACATTTTATCTAAAAAATGCTGAAGTATAGAGCTAAATTAAAAGTTTTAGCTTCACTGTCCAAATAAATACGTAAGGGAGTGTATCTGAAAAATATGTTGTTAAAGTTTGTACAGTGCATTGCAAAAGTATTCATCCCCCTTGGCGTTTTTCCTATTTTGTTGCATTACAACCTGTAATTTAAATGGATTTTTATTTGGATTTCATGTAATGGACATACACAAAATAGTCCAAATTGGTGAAGTGGAATGAAAAAAATAACTTGTTTCAAAAAATTCTAAAAAATAAATAATGGAAAAGTGGTGCGTGCATATGTATTCATCCCCTTTAGTATAAAGCCCCTAAATAAGATCTGGTGCAACCAATTACCTTCAGAAGTCACATAATTAGTTAAATAAAGTCCACCTATGTGCAATCTAAGTGTCACATGATCTGTCACATGATCTCAGTATATATACACCTGTTCTAAGCAAGGGGCACCACCAAGCAAGCGGCACCATGAAGACCAAGGAGCTCTCCAAACAGGTCAGGGACAAAGTTGTGGAGAAGTACAGATCAGGGTTGGGTTATAAAAAAATATCAGAAACTTTGAACATCCCATAGAGCACCATTAAATCCATTATTAAAAAATGGAAAGAATATGGCACCACAACAAACCTGCCAAGAGAGGGCCGCCCACCAAAACCTACGGACCAGGTAAGGAGGGCATTAATCAGAGAGGCAACAAAGAGACCAAAGATAACCCTGAAGGAGCTGCAAAGCTCCACAGCGGAGATTGGAGTATCTGTCCATAGGACCACTTTAAGCCGTACACTCCACAGAGCTGGGCTTTACTGAAGAATGGCCAGAAAAAAGCCATTGCTTAAAGAAAAAAATATGCACACACGTTTGGTGTTCGCCAAAAGGCATGTGGGAGACTCCCCAAACATATGGAAGAAAGTACTCTGGTCAAATGAGACTAAAATTGAGCTTTTTGGCCATCAAGGAAAACTCTATGTCTGGCAAACCCAACACCTCTCATCACCCCGAGAACACCATCCTCACAGTGAAGCATGGTGGTGGCAGCATCATGCTGTAGGGATATTTTTCATCAGCAGGGACTGGGAAACTGGTCAGAATGGAAGGAATGATGGATGGCGCTAAATACAGGGAAATTCTTGAGGGAAACCTGTTTTAGTCTTCCAGAGATTTGAGACTAGGACGGAGGTTCACCTTCGAGCAGGACTATGACCCTAAGCATACTGCTAAAGCAACACTTGAGTGGTTTAAGGGGAAACATTTAAATGTCTTGTAATGGCCTAGTCAAAGCCCAGACCACAATCCAATTGAGAATCTGTGGTATGACTTAAAGATTGCTGTACACCAGTGGAACCCATCCAACTTGAAGGAGCTGGAGCAGTTTTGCCTTGAAGAATGGGCAAAAATCCCAGTGGCTTATAGAGACATACCCCAAGAGACTTACAGCTGTAATTGCTGCAAAAGGTGGCTCTACAAAGTATTGACTTTGGAGGGGTGAATAGTTATGCACGCTCAAGTTTTCTGTTTTTTTGTATTTTTTCTTGTTTGTTTCACAATAAAA
Source organism: Coregonus lavaretus (assembly GCF_964263955.1). Taxonomy (NCBI): domain Eukaryota; kingdom Metazoa; phylum Chordata; class Actinopteri; order Salmoniformes; family Salmonidae; genus Coregonus; species Coregonus lavaretus. Next base: position 38,862,754 of record NC_140005.1, on the reverse strand, counting down.
AATATTTTGCATCTTCAAAGTGGTAGGCATGTTGTGTAAATCAAATGATACAATCCCCCAAAAATCCATTTTAATTCCAGGTTGTAAGGCAACAAAATAGGAAAAATGCCTAGGGGGGTGAATACTTTCGCAAGCCACTGTATGTGCAGATAGTGCACATTTAAGTCATGCATGTATTTTGTTTCCTGTCTACAGTCCAGCAGTGGATCCTGCAGGAGAAGCAGCGTCTGGCAGCTATAACGTTAAAGGAAAGAGGAACTCAGGAGTTTGGTGTACAGACTGATCCTATACCAGCTCCCATCCTAGACAGCCTGCTAACGGAAGGTTCGGAAGGTTCTGAGGAATGCTGTGGTCAAACAGTGGCCCCTCCCTCTAAAGTTGTTCTAAACAGGAAGAAGGTTGTTCAGGAGGAGCTGTTACGTCATCACGCCTTGTGGCGCGCAGAGAGCCGAGTTCGACGCAAAAGACTTCACTACCAGCTGGAGAGGATCGCTCGCAAGCGCCATCTACTAGAGGCTAAGAGGGAACTGCAGTGGCTGGAGAAGGCCCTGCCACCAGGTCTAGAGAGCCCTGCTTCCCCTGAACTAGGGTCCTCCTCAAGTTCCAGAGGACATCACCCTGTCTTGCGCAGGCATTCTTTCTCATCAGACCTTCTGTCCCGATTGTACCCCCAACACACCCCAATCTTCAGGTCCGTATGAAGTTTCTCACAAATATATCTATTCAAGCCAATATTTGACTAGTATAAAGGAATTACACAGGCATGCTGTAAAGGATAATGTATTTCTTTATCCCTGTTTTGTTTTCCCCAACAGCCACTTCCTGAAGAGAAACAGACCGTCTGAACTGACATTTGGATCCATCAACTCAAGACAGTGGGTGTCTGATGAATGTCTTCCATGCGAAAGGACGAGGAGTCGCTCCAACACATTCTCCTCGGGAACAGGAACCAGTAGTCAGGAGCAGGGGTGGAGGAGCAGAGCCAGTTCCTCTGAGAACCTTAAGCCGCCTGTGAAGGACGAGGAGGAGGCTCTAGCTCAGCCACCATGTCGTGAAAGACCAGAGAGGAAACCACTGCTTCCAAAACGTGGGCTTGAATTTAAATTCAAGAACAATCAGAACCCATCACAATCACAAAATGGTGGGACTTTACAGTCAAGCAGTAATGTCATCGTGAAGGGATCAACAGTTACAGTATACAAATCCAGCAGTCAGACTCAGAGAGCTCCATGTAAGGCAGTGAAGAGCCTTCCCCGTGGAGGAAGCAAGGGCTTGGAGACCATCCGGAAGGTCTTATCACACTCAGTCGGCCCTGGAATAAAGACAGCGTTGGCTAGGGTGTTTAGAAAGCCACCATCAGGACTGAGTAGAGGGACCAAGCCCACTGGTAAAACAGCAAGCCGATTTCACTGGATACAAAACCGAGGTGTAGAAGAAGCCAAGATGAGCAGGAAGAAATGCACGATGAAAACAACTGTCTCATGTGAGGATCTTGATCAGAAGACTCCTTCACATGATTGTAGGCAGAGACAAAGACGGTGGCACAGTGCAGAGACTCTGATAAACCAGACTACCATCCTAAGGTGGGTAGAGAGACCGCAGGGACTGGCAGGATGGGAGGAGTATGACAGTGAGGAGGAAAAGGAGGGTGACCACTCCTCAGACTGTGACAGCTTGTTCTCAATGGACTCCCTGTCCTCGGCCTATGCCACAGCTTTGGCAGAGCAGCTGAAGCAGGAGGAGGCTATCCAGAGCGAAGCAGAGAGCGAAGACAGTCAAATGTCAAAGGACTCACTGGCTATGGAGAGCAGAAGGAAACATGTTGCATCTAGGCCGGCACAGAGATTGTCTGGGGTAGTACCCAGTCACTCAGTGGTGAGGGGTTTTCTCAATCCCTCGATTGGAAAGACTGTGATCATGGCCTCAGAGATTCAGCCAACTGGAGAGGGAATAGAAGACATTGGAAAACCGAATGAAATGCCAGCAGAGGCTTACTGGAGCCATCATGGCGGTCCTAAAACAGGAGTTAATGGAGCAACCGGAGCGACAAGAGAATCACGGTACCAGAAGCAGTCAGCAAAAGAACCCCGGTGTAGAGACACTGTATCAAAGTTGAGTGAAGAGCTTGGGCACGTCCACACTATGTTGACCAGCAGTCCTCGCTCTCTGAGTAGCTGTAGTGTGAGGGAGCCAGAGAGTTTGCTAGCGCTTACAGATGCCTGGTCCTCCACTGATGCAGCAGATAGTCCTAGGATACCCAGGGACTCTGCCGTGTTGAGGAGGAGGACGGTGTTTAGTCATGGTGCGTTGGACAGCAGCAGTTGTCCCAGCCCCATCAGTGCGGATCTGTCCGACTGTCTGAGTGTATTTGGATCCACTGGATCCCATAGCTCCGCATCTACTGACGGCACAGAGGGAGAACATGTCACAGTAGAGGAACAAAGACTTGGGGTTTCAGAGGGGACAACTGATACTTTGAATTTCCATAATTCTCAACTCCTCCAAACGTTAGCACCACGTGTAATGATACCATTGATTCAGGAGTCAGTGTGTTGCGAATACTATTTTGAAAGGCAGTCAGTCAGTACAGAAGGTTTGCTGAAGGTAGCTATTGATGATCCAGGCTTTCGCAACAATCAAAGTAGTGCTGTCTCATCAGAGCTTCTTTCGCACAGATCCACATGTGCTCCAACCATTGACCATAAGACTCAATGCATCCCATCAACATTGGAGGCTGCAATGTTCCATGGGCATCAGATGCAGCAGGTCACATTACCTAAAACTGAAGGTAACATGTTGAATGAGACATCGGACATCGAAAGTGCCCCAAAGAATCCTTCTGGAGATAATGAACTATTCAATGTAGATGGAGACATGGAAGAAGTCAGAGATGAGGAGTTTTGTGAAGCTAGCAATACCAAAGACATATCAATTCAAAGTGAGTTTAAATTGCTGCAAAAGCTTGGAGCCAAAGTCACAGAGCAGAATTGTGTGTCACCAGAGCAGGAGTCTTTCAAAGTGTCTTGTACAAATTCCAGAAAGAGGAACAAAGGCCTGCAGGACAGTTTCATTGGCAGCTTGAAAATTCCAAAGAGGAGCAATGGAGGGAACTTTTTTACATTCTCCACTGTCAAGAACAGCCAGGAAGTTATTTGGCCAGATGACAACAATAACACTAGTGAATTAAAAGACAAACAAACTTCCTTTGCAGACAAACTAAATCTGGGCTGCAATGAAGGTAACTTCAAACGAGATACCTCAGCTTTAGTAGCAATGTCAGTGTCTGTGCACATATCCCAAGAAAATCTCTCCCCATGTGACCATAAAACCATTGACACAGATAGCCAGAAAGGGACTCCTTTGGGAGAGAATGCAGTTATTGTAAAGATAAGAGAAGTAAATCAAGGTGAAGAAATAGAAGTTCAAAGGCAGGGTGAAAAGCTGATCTCAGATAGCAAGAGAAGATACGTAGAAAATGGTAGATGGGGACCTCACCATGGGGACAATAACTGTAGTCCAATAGACCAGCGAATCTCAGAGGTGGTAAAGGAGCATATGAGGATGTCAGTTATAGATGGGGATGAAGAAAACAGTAACAGTGAACTGGAGAGTCAAAATAGTCAAAGCCTTAATGCCTTGCCAACAAGTAATCCTAACAAATGTGATTCACGAAAGGATGTACAAGCAGTTAATAATCATCTAGTAAATGTCCCACTGAGGAGCATTAAGCCTGTCTCTTGTTCAACATCAGAAAAGTCTCTTATCTGTTTTGAGAAGCTAAAGATGGACAACATGACAGACATAGAAAATCTAAACCATGGAAAAGTTCTTAGACACTCTACTTCCCTCATATTAATTTCCATGAATCAACCAAGTTTCATGACCAAAGAGAATGATTCAGACAGTACGACAAAGATCCCCTCAGAGTCCGAGTTAAGTCAGACCATTCAAAAGAAAGTAAGAGAAGTGCAACTGAAACATGGAATAACTGATGTTGACAAGGGTCAGCATGCTTCTGGCTGTTCTGTCATAACACCAAATGATCAAGCAAGTGTCAATTCTGGTGCCGCATTGTTCACTGTAAAAAGCCATGAGATCAAATTAAGTCTGGCATTGAACAACCAAGGGCAACCTGAATACATCAACAATCCTGTACTGCTACCAATGGGACATTCTTCAGGGTCTACTTTCACTTCCACCGTACCCAAAGAATGCTTAGTTTCTCAAGGGAAAAGGTTTGAAAGAGATGTCCCTTTTCCGCATATGGGGAACATAAAGAAACAAACAGGTCCTGAGAAGTATCATCCTCATCTTACCTGTCTTGGTGATAATGATAAACAAACTGTCAACCAGGCTGGTTCACCTCAGCAAACCCTGAAACCTAGTGCTCTACAACCTCTCCAGAACTGCCCAGGAACAATGTCCTCAGTGACTACGCCACCGAATAAGGCCTTTGCACATGCAAGGGACATCATAATGGATTCAGAGGTTCAAGGCAAAAACAAGAACCACTGCAAATTGATCTCCTCAACAGGTGCAGGTGGACAACTTTACCTAAAGGATCGTCATCGGCATGCAGCTGCATATTCACTCTCTAACAAAGGCAGACTTCAACGTACACCAGAAAACATTGAAAAGCACCACAACAGTCAGATACTCTCAAATAATCCACAGTCTGTCGATGCTATAAAAACGGTGACTGTCAGTCTTCATCATGACAATTTATGTGAATCACAGAAGCTAGAGGAGAAAGACAGAAATCACACTGAGGTCAGAAAAGAGTTCCAAAGAGACACTCCTTATGCCACAAATCTCAGTCAGGAACTACCACAGTCAAAGTGCTCATCTGAAACTCAGGTAGACACATTTCATAACACTTGTGTAACCGTCAATCCTGATCCTAAAAATAAACATCCCAGTGTAAAACACAACAAATGCCATGTTGAAAAATGGCTGAAGGCTCAGTGCAATGTGAGAAACTTTGCCTCGGACAATACCAAAGATTGCCAAATGGCTAAAAATGAAGAGGGGTCAATGACTGATAAACCACTGACAAAGTCTCCTGTAACCTTGTTTGACGTACCAAGTGAAATGAATAGTATTGGATCTTCTACATCCCAAAGAACACAGGGAAGTAGTGATGCTAATATGAAGATATTGCGTGACATTTGCGGAGATATCATGTCCAGAAAGGGAAATACCAAAACATCTAATTGCAGTCAACCCCATCAGTTCAGTGGTAGTAGTGTTGTTCATTGCAAAAAGGGAAAGTCCAAGAGGTTCAGAAGGTCCAAAGTCCAGGCACCTCCTAGCTCCTCCTCTGACTCCAAACTCAAGTCTTCCTCAGACGAAGAACAGAAAATCACTCACAGGTTGCATCGAAGCAGGTCTTCATCAACAAGAATGAAGTCTGAATCTCCAACTAATGGGAAACTAGAGGTCAGTCAATGTAATGGTGCAGCAATTCCTCCAGTGAAAAGACAATCACCACAGTCAAAAGACAATCACACCATGGAGGCTTGTACTGTCCGGACCACGGGTGAATATGATGAAAAAGCTGGAGTTGGCATCAATTTGGGTCAGAAAGAACACAGCCTCAATGGGCAATCAGTACATGCTCTTGCAATGGAGAAAAGGACCAATCGGGAGAAAATAATGTCTTCCAGTATCAAAGAAACTGAGATGTCACACTACACACCAAGGCCTCAGGATTCGCCAATGCATTTTGCCTCCAGCGACGTCAATCCCTTTGTTCACCAATGGCAAGAAGAAGAGCCAAACCAAAGGTGCTACAAGAACCAGGTGTTTGGAAGTGCTGCTGACATATCTTGCAAATCACCCATGCTGGATTCCACTGACAAACGCATCACTAGATGCTGCAGTGTCGACAACGGTTTAAACTTACAGAACTGTCCTTTCAACAACCACCTGAGCACTTACGCCAACAACAAGGGACTATCCAGCACCCTGAGCAGCATGGAGGAAGATTTAAAAGATCAAACGTCCCCCAAAGCCCATCTGAAAGGACATACTAACCAAGCCTCTAGTATTGACGATCACAATCAACCACTGATCCGGACCATGAGTTGTAACTCTTCTTCTTGCAACGATGTATCTGGAGATCCTGGTAACAGCTCTGGCCAGGTGGATGAGATCATGTTGGTCTACTCCTCAGAGCGGGAGTCTCAATGTAACGGGTTTCAGAGTCCTGAAACACACACCACATGTGACCACAGCACCCAGACAACCATGACTCAAGAAACCATGACTCAGACAACGATCAACCATAGTGATCTACAGAGGAGAAACAACCATCACAGAAGGAGCAGCACTCAGGTACCAGTGTCTCAGAAGAATACAGAGGCCAGTAGAAAGACCACCACATGGGCCAGCCTTCAAAACATGTCTGAGCATCTCTCTCAGCTGATACACAACACTTCCGATCTTCTGGGAAATGTTCAGGGTATGAGGTCTGGCGATAGCCTCAAACATAGTCCGATAAGAAATGTTAAATCTTCATCTCATCTGTACTCCTCCAAAGATTGGACCAAGAGAGACTGCTCAACCCAAACTGCAGTAGATATTGGGATCCAGACTGAAAGGACTCCGTCTACAGAGAGGTCCAAAGCTCATGAAGTTAATGTGATAGTCAAAGTGATTGGCTCAGAAGTTCTCAATGTGTCACAAGAGAAAGAGCTCCCCCTTCAACATCAACTCAAGAACAGGCCAGATGATAGGATTCAGAGCATGCCTGACCTGCGACTCAATGGCTCCACTGTTAACAAGAGATATATCTTGGAACCAGAGAGTGTCCCTCACAAAGTGCCTTCTCTGGAGACTGTTGTCCAACGTCACAGCCATTCAAAACCTGCTGTTCATTGTAGAAGCAATGAGGAATGCAAACCTGAGAGAGTGAACTTCTCCAAAAGCTTGGGAGTCTCTGAAGTCTGCAATAATTTGTCAGAAATACTCAGACCAGACAGCCATAACGTCTTGAGAAGGAGTGACCCGGGAATAGGCTGTAAAAAACAAGTGAGCTCCACAGACCGTGCATGCTCACCCATTCTCACTGTGGGTCCCAGGACTGGTTCCAACCAGAGCAGTAGAAAGTCTTTACAGAGTCTCAAAGAACAACAGAAGTTTGAGATGCAAAATAGAAGTAAAGAACACGTTTCGGACCGAAAAGATTGCCAGTCAACACCTTGTTTAAATTTCAGCGAACACAAAACATGCATATCTTTCACAAAGAATGATAAGATATCAGGACATGACTCCCTTTATCTTTCTGGGAAGCCTTGTAATGTCTCCACCACAAAATCAACGGGATCAATATCTCTCGAGAATGTGAGTGCCCTCAGCCATTCAAGCCCAAAAGGGTCTGATGGACGCTCAGAAAGTCTTAGTTCGTCCATTGATAAATACATCCACAATGAAACCAGGATTGTCAGCCACGAAGAAGAAAGGGCAATGAGCACATGGCACAAAACCAGCCAAAGTCCAAGATGGTCTCTTCCTTCTGTTCTAAGCAGTAATGGAGTCACTATACCGAACCACACCTCTCTCACCTTCAGACAGACTGGTGTGTCCAAACAGGAGGAGAAATCCATCTCTACTTTTGGAGATCAACTAAGCCACAGGAGACATTCAATAGACTACCACCACTGTAGACCATCAGAGGGTCCAGTAGATTGCTTCAGTGGTACTTATGAACATTCCCCTCTCAGTGACAACACCATCCAGGTTCAGGAGGATGACATGGTGTCATTGGCCCCAAGCGAGTGCAATACAGACGTCCTAGTGAACATCAACCCAGTCACCCACACTTCCAACTTCCAACACTCCCCACAGCAGCGAGATCGCCAGTGTCTCCCTGAGGACCTACCTGTGCACAACAAGTTCACCAACTGGTCCGGCATCAGCCAGCATCCATCTGATAGAGGACAGATCAGTAGTTCAATGAAACCAGCCATATATCTACCCACTGGTCACAAAGCACAGAGGAACCAGCCAGAGTGGTCCAGTCTGAGTCCAGAGTCCATGTTCCAGAAGGACAGGAAGACGAGGGAGATAGAGAGGCTGCGTAAGGAGCGAGAGCAGGTCATGTCTACAGTCCAACTGAACATGAACCCTCATCAGCTGACCGTGGAGCTGACTGAAGCAAAGCTACACTACGGTCTGGGAGAGACAGACATGCTATTGAAGATCCTAACATCTGGAGAAACCAAGGAGGAGGAACCATCCGCTGTCCCTACGAAACAGCAGCTCTATGACCGGTAAGGCTGGCCCTATGTATGTGATTAAGGCTGAAAAAGGCCCTATGTATGTGATTGTGTTCATATTATGATTTAATTAGATAACTTTAAAATGGTAGTTTTTTAAATGTAAATTATTCTCTATGTTCCTCTTGTTTCAGGCACCGGAGGAGCATCAACGGTTTGAGGCAGGAGAGGGACGCTCGGCTTCAGACCTGTCGTCGGGCTCGCAGCCTCAGCCCCAGCAAACATAACTACCCCCATTCCCCTCCTCAATCCCAATCCCCGTCTCACCTCCGATCCCCTCCTCAAAAAGCCATATCCTCCTCCAGGATTTCAACCTTGCCTAGCCAACGCAGAGAGTACCTCCAACAGCTCCGCCAAGAAGAAGTGGAGGGCAGTAGGTAAGACACTACCCCAGGAGCCAGATCAAATAATATTTTTGTGCTAAATTGCTCAACAGTTTTCAATGTCAGATTATATAGTCTCTGTCGTAAAGAGGGTTATATCGGTGGATTAATTTATCAATTGATTGATTGTAAATCTGTCTTTCCCCAGGATCCCAGATCCACCCAGAGGAGAGGGTCATTATCCCTCTGAGATAGAGCAGCTGCTGCGGGACTATGGCCGTGCCCGTGAGGAGGCCAGGACAGAAATAGCGCGCGCAAGGGAACGGCTGCGTGAGAGGACAGAGCAGGAGAAGAGACGTCTCCAGCAACAGGCTCTGTCTCAGGTGGTCAAGGTTAGTCCCAGCAAGAAGTCATAGTTTCACACTCCATAGATAGTTGAAAGCCTCAAGATGTATTCAGCATATTTTCTACAATCATTCTATAACAAAATCTTTCTGTCACCTCCCTCCGAGTCCATTGACTATGGACTCGGAGGGAACATGACTCCCTGTCAAAATAAAGGTTAAATAACCCTTTAACCCTATTCTCAACCAGCTGGTAAAGCATGTTTTGACAATGGATTTAGAAGCGGATATGGAAAAAAAACTTCACTTGAACTTGATTGGTCAACTCCCCCAGCAACAATTTACATAATTTGTATCCTTTTCAGGTGCTGCAGTTCAGTGTTGTGACACTCTAACTTTGCCCACCTAGAGGGCTGTAAGTAAACTCTAAATCAGTCACCAAAGATAGGGGATAAAAGGCAGGAATTGCAGGAATTGAGCTGGTGAGGGATTAATATTGCACCATTCCTGTTAGTAGAGGCCTTGAAGAGTAGGAATATGAAAATAAATAGTTAAAATGCAGTAAAAAAAAGTACGGTGGACTAAGAATAGGGTACATTTATTTTTTATTAAAAATACTTATTTTGGTAAAAGATGTGATTGAATTGCTGACAACACACTATATTAGGCAACATAAATTGGTTAAACCACATTTCATGGGGTCAATTCATCAATATTCAGACTTAAGGTCGCCTATAAAATAATTCCTATAATAGTAATAAAAAACTGCACATTGTCATATATTATCTCAAGATGTAGTCTGAAGATGTGGGAAACATTGTGGAAGAACCTGGATCATTTGAAATTTAAGAAAAAACATTTTGAGCAACATTGCACTATACACTATCTGAAAACGCATTAATTTAAATGTAATTGAATATTCATGTTTGGATATACAAAATTACCATAATTTGTAAACATTTGACATCAGTCCTTATTTAACAATGCTTACCTACCTATAAAAGCCATTGAAGCAGACCTAAAGTATTTTTTTTTAATATTGTTGAAATGAGTGAAAATGCTATGCAAATGGTATGACCTTCTTTTGACATATCAACCGCCTGGTAGAGCTCTGTTATTTCCAAAATAAACATCAAGTTGAAAAATAAAAACTATTGGAAGTTCTTATTTGAGTTACGAGAATGGCTTACCAAGAAAAACTTCCAAAAGGACTAATTTGAGGTTAAAAGGAGTTGGAGCTCTCAACAAAAAAGGCAGAGATTGATTTCTTATTGCTCACGTTCAAATTTCACCAAGAGGATGTGATATCGTACGTAAACTAAAACAAAGAGAGGCATTCTGGCAGTACTCCTTAGACACTGTGAATCCAAAGAGGCTAAACAATGATTTTTCACTGTCCTCGTTTCTATACAAAATAGTGCGAAGGCTCACCTGAACTCTTATTTGATTTGTAAGTAATAGGAATTTAAGGTGAAATCATTTTTTCAATGTTTTTCAATGAGAGACAGTTAAAGGGATACATAAATAAATCAAATTGACTAGAAGGTGGAACTCTTTTTCATGGATCCAGCTCGAAGGACCATGAAAAGAACGCCACCTTATATTCAGATACTTACACTACATGACCACAAGTATGTGGACACCTGCTCGTCGAACATCTCATTCCAATATCATGGGCATTAATATGGAGTTGGTCCCCCCTTTGCTGCTAAAACAGCCTCCACTCTTCTGGGAAGGCTTTCCACTAGATGTTGGAACATTGCTGCAGGGACTTGCTTCCATTCAGACACAAGAGCATTAGTGAGGTCGGACACTGATATTGGGCGATTAGGCCTTGCTCTCAGTCGGCATTCCAATTCATCCCAAAGGTCTTCGATTGGGTTGAGGTCAGGGCTCTGTGCAGGCCAGACAATTTCTTCCACACCCATCTCGACAAACCATTTCTGTATGGACCTCGCTTTGTGCACGGGGGCACTGTCATGCTGAAACAGGAAAGTGCCTTCCCCAAACTGTTGCCACAAAATTGGAAGCACAGAATCGTCTAGAATGTAATTGTATGCTGTAGCGTTGATTTACCTTCACTGACACTAAGGGGCCTAGCCCGAACTATGAAAAACAGCCCCAGACCATTATTCTTCCTCCACCAAACTTTACAGTTGGCACTATGCATTCGGGCAGGTAGCGTTCTCCTGGTATCCACCAAACTCCTGCCATCCGCCAAATGGTGAAGCGTGATTCATCACTCCAGAGAACGCGTCCACTGCTCTAGAGTCCAATTGCGACGGGCTTTACACCACTCCAGCCGGACGCTTGGCATTGCGCATGGTGATCTTAGGCTTGTGTGCGGCTGCTCGGCCATGGAAACCCATTTCATGAAGCTCCCGACAAACAGTTATTGTGCTGACGTTGCTTCCAGATGCAGTTTGGAACTCAGTAGTGAGTGTTGTAACCGAGGAGAGACAATTTTTATGCGCTACGTGCTTCCCGTTCTGTGAGCTTGTGTTACCTACCACTTCGTGGCTGAGCCGCTGTTGCTCCTAGACGTTTCCACTTCACAATAACAGCACTTACAGTTGACCGGGGCAGCTCTAGCAGGGCAGACATTTTACGAACTGACCTGTTGGAAAGGTGGCATCCTATGACGGTGCCACGTTGAAAGTCACTGAGCTCTTCATTAAGGCCATTCTACTGTCAATGTTTGTCTATGGAGATTGCATGGCGGTGTGCTCAATTTTATATACCTGTCAGCAACGGGTGTGGTTGAAATAGCCGAATCCACTAATTTGAAGGGGTGTCCACATACTTTTGTATATATTGTGTATGTTGTCCCCTGATCTGTGCTGTTTTCCTAAAACATATCCATCGCTCTTCTTCTCTGTCTACTGATTATTCATTCACGTTTAGGATGACTTGCGGTATCGGACCAGAGTCAGCAACAGTACACTGTGCACTGGGTCGAGTCTGAGCCTATCATCTGGACCAACCTCTGGCTACAACAGTGGAAACACAGCTCAGTTGAAGGACGGCAGTAGACCCTCACTGACACTGCAGGTACTGTACTAGTTTTAGAAGACGTTTTTTGTTGTTTGCTTACACCCAGGGACTGCACTTGGAAACTAGCCGGCTGGTTAAAACTGGCACATTTACAGTAATGTTGATTAATGTGCACTGTCCCTGAAAAACGAAATGTTATAAAGTTAAGTAAAGCCTAATGGCTGGTTTATAGTTAGTCTGACAACAGGACTGTAGAGAACTAGAACAATACATACAGTATACTGTATCTATGGACAGTCGGTAGACTTACTGTAAACCAAACTTAAAGTAACTGTCCAGTGAAAATCTCACTTTTTAAAAGTTCATATTCTATTAACTCAGACGAAAATATTGTTGTTGACTCATCCTATACTTGTATTTATGGCCAAAGCATAAATTGGAGAAAAAAACCTTCAAAAACCCCACCTCAAACTTGTATCTGGAACAGACCGTTTAAAAAATGCTTGCTGTTTCCTCATAGAGGATGATGTCATCCTCCTGAGGAGGATTAGCTGGCCAATCAGTCGTCTACTCGCATGAATATTTTTTATAACCGGTATACACACACATCATTCTGTTGTTGGAGTACGCCGACACCATTCCAACACAGAAAAGCTGCATTTTAACATACTTAATGAATTTTTGGAAGGAAAACTATTTCACTCATATTGTAATTAATTATAGGTCATATTTCATAGAAATCTGGAAACACTGGACAGTTACTTTAAGGGTGTTAGATATTACAAAAATGTAAAATGTAAAATGTAATTACAGACTATTTACAGTGTGGTGCAATGCATCAGATGATTGGTTGTTCAATGTCTTAATGTGTTTGTATTTGGGCTGTCAAACGATTGAAATAATTATTTGAGTTAATGGAATTAGTTAATCGCGACGATTAATCGCAATTTTAGAATTTGTTCAAATTTGGCCCTAAATATATATTTCTTATACAAGAAACACAAAATAATCTGTATCAGAATGTTTTTAATGGCATTTTCACCACAAACAACACAAAAGTCACGTACAGCTGATAATGCACCCAATGTTTAAGTAGGCCTACTCTCTCTTATCAATGTTCTTGAAGTTTAACACTTGCGAGCGCACACACACACACACACACACACACACACACACACACACACACACACACACACACACACACACACACACACACACACACACACACATACACTCATGTACTGTTAAAGCTTCAAGCATTCTAAATAAGTATTCTCCTAATTTCTGATTGGAGGCTTGACTATAGGAAAAAAGAACTGGCTCTATGGATTTTAAACCTGTCCCAACAATGTTATGAATTCCACAGAAGACAATAACAACAGATCAGCCAGGTCTGAGTTCATGTAAAATATAATACAGCTATTAGATCTAATACTTATCCATGTTCTTCAACAAAAACTATTCACAAGCTGCTAATACTACAATTGGGATAATTTGCTTAAATCATTTGACCTGAGAACTACAACAAAAACAGTACCTAAATGGAATGGATGTCCTGTTCAGATTAAAATCATTGTGGGAAGTTAGTTGAATCAAGAGGCATTCAGCCATGGCATTGTAAATATTCTTTTTTGGTTAGCTAGCTAGCTAAGGTTAGCAGAACTAGCTGACCAACTTTTTATTTAGTTTGTCATTTTTTTCAGACGGGGGTTACAGGTACAGGTATAACATTCATATTAATTCAGATACATTACCGGTCAAGTGAAGACATCAAAACTATGCAATAACACATATGGAGTCATGTAGTAACCAATTTATATTTGAGATTCTTCAACTGACCAAACACACCTCCAGGCTGTGTAAGGGCTATTTTACCAAGAAGGAGAGTGATGGAGTGCTGCATCAGATAACCTGGCCTCCACAATCCCCCGACCTCAACCAAATTGAGATGGTTTGGGATGAGTCGGACCGCAGAGTGAAGGAAAAGCAGCCAACAAGTGTTCAGCATATGTGGGAACTCCTTCAAGACTGTTGGAAAAGCATTACAGGTGAAGCTGGTTGAGAGAATGCCAAGAGTGTGCAAAGCTGTCATCAAGGCAAAGGGAGGCAATTTGAAGAATCTCAAATATAACATATATTTTGATTTGTTTAACACTTTTTTGGTTACTAAATGATTCCATATGTGTTATTTAATAGTTTTGATGTCTTCACTATTATTCTACAATGTAGAAAATAGTAAAAAATAAAGCATAACCCTTGAATGAGTAGGTGTTCTAAAATTTTTGACCGGTAGTGTATGTTCATACATTCAGTTATAATATTTGCATTTCATATTTCATACTTTATGGTACCTATGGGCTGCCACTCTAAAAAAAATAAAAAATAAACCCCACAAAAAACAATCAGAGAAATGCATACAAAGACAAAGAACAGCATCAACAGTTTTGTAATATTCTATATGCAATGGGAAAACCCCCCCAAAATGCTCCCCCTCCCCAACCCCCCCAGTCCCCATCCACCCACCAGCATCCTCCCTTCCCACCCGGATACCATGTTTCCCACCTATTCCCACCCCTTCCCACCCGTTACCTTTGACAGTCCTAGTTTGTTTTTGTCCCTATTTAAATAAACTAAAAATAAATAAAGAGCCTAATGAATTCTCTGTGTTGTTTTTGTCTGCTCCCAGGTCACTGGGCTCCCAGATGATGGGATAAATGTGTTGAAGGTCAGGTCTCGCCCTCCCATCTGTGGTTCTCAGAGTGTGAAGACCCAGCGTGCCTGGCTCTCTGCCCAAGGTAAGGATTGAGTGACTCACTACCACTACCGCCAGCCGCTGTTTTCATGCACAAGGCAGAGACAACATCTCTCCACTTCTGATGGTCTAAAGCCTGTTTGGCAGCCTGGCATAAATTCATGTAGCCTCCCTTCAACAGTTTTTCTTCTTTTGGGGCATCCACATTTGCGTCTTCCTTCTGGAGTCCCCCTGAGCCTCTCTCTACTTCCTAATTTTCAACAAACAATTGCAATTGGGCGGCAGGTAGCTTAGTGGGTGAGAGCGTTGTGCCAGTAACCGAAAGGTCGCTGGTTCTAATCCCCGAGCCGACTAGGTGAAAAATCTGTCGATGTGCCCTTGAGCAAGGCACTTAACCCTAATTGCTCCTGTAAGTAGCTCTGGATAAGAGCGTCTGCTAAATGACTTAAATGTAAAAAAAATGTAAATGTAATATTTTGAATACCCATATTAACCATTAGCAGTGTTTCCTCTGAAAAATTGTTTTGCAGTGGGGAGAAAAGGTAGCTGAATCTCAGTTATGGTGACTACTCCAAAATGAATTAAAATAAAATGATGCTGACACCATCTAAAATAGAATTTCCACCTCCAGAAATTATCCGGTATGCTATTAGCAATAAGCATTATCACCTGTAGCCCAACTGATGCAGCATAGTGGCTATAAGATAAATAGGCTGAATCATAGGGTTGCCTATCTGCATTTACCCTATTGGGTTCATCATTATCTAGATCTAAATGTGATATTTTAACTACACTGAACAAAAAATATAAACGCAACATGTAAAGTGTTGGTCCCATGTTTCATGAGCTGAAATAAAAGATCCCAGAAATGTTCCATATGCGCAAAAAGCATATTTCTCTCACATTTTGTGCACAAATTTGTTTACATCCTGGTTAGTGAGCATTTCTCCTTTGCCAAGATAATCCATCAAGAATATGGTTAAACAACATGATCATTACACAGGTGCACCTTGTGCTGGGGACAATAAAAAGTAACTCTAAAATGTGCAGTTTTGTCCCACAACACAATGCCACAGATGTCTTAAGTTTGAGGGAGTTTGCAAGTGGAATGCTGACTGCAGGAATGTCCACCGGAGCTGTTGCCAGATAATTGAATGTTCATTTCTCTACCATAAGCTGCCACCAGCGTCATTTTAGAGAATTTGGCAGTACATCCAACCGGCCTCACAACCGCACAACACATGTATGGCGTCGTGTGGGTGAGCGGTTTACTGATGTCAACGTTGTGAACAGAGTGCCCCATGGTGGCGGTGGGGTTATGGTATGGGCAGGCATAAACTACGGACAACAAACACAATTGCATTTTATCGATGGCAATTTGAATGCACATTGATACCGTGACGAGATCCTGAGGCCCATTGTCGTGCCATTCATCCACCGCCGTCACCTCATGTTTCAGCATGATTATGCACAGCCCCATGTCGCAAGGATCTGTACACAATTCCTGGAAGCTGAAAATGTCCGATTTCTTCCATGGCCTGCATATTCACCAGACATGTCACCCATTGAGCATGTTTGGGATGCTCTGGATTGACGTGTATGACAGCATGTTCCAGTTCCCGCAAATATCCAGCAACTTCACACAGCCATTGAAGAGGAGTAAAACATTCCACAGGTGACAATCAACAGTCTGATCATCTCTATGCGAAGAAGATGTGTCGCGCTGCATGAGGCAAATGGTGGTCACACCAGATACTGACTGGTTCTCTGATCCACGCCCCCACATTTTTTAAAAGGTATCTGTGACCAACGGATGCATATTTGTATTCCCAGTCATGTGACATCTATAGATTAGGGCCTAATTTAGGGACTGATTTCCTTATATGAACTGTAACTCAGTAAAATCTTTGAAATTGTTGCATGTTGCATTTATATAGCATCCTGTTGAATTTTAGGTCCCAAAAAACTTTCATAAACACAGTGAATATAATGTAGGCCTACCTGTTAGGGTAACTTTGGGTGACCCGCCCACCCGCTTGTACTTCTCACAGAAACCGCTTCATGTCGCAATTTTTTCCCCCAACACTTTCTCTGGTTGCCACTACTCTTGCTCAACAAAAAATGTAATCCGTCTCATCACTATTTTTTAAGTCACTACAATTTTATTTTTGTGATAGGTTGGTGTTTTACCCTAAGTTACCATTCAACTGACCCATTTTACATTTAGCCTCACTTTCCCCTATGTATTCATGGTGAATTGTGGAGTGGTAATGTGCCGCTGCTAAAAACGGAGGGTTTGAAATGGAGCAGTTTGGGCATATTTAGGACTTGAGAAATAAATAAAATAGGACTGGAAAGCTGGAAACCCACTCTTTTTAACAAAGGCCATTAAAACTGTTAAATCTGTTTTCTCCGCGATTGCAAGAATTGTTGTGTATTGACTGCTTGTCAGAATGTATATTTCCCTCCCTATGGCACTCGTAACTTGAATGCGCCTCGAGATGAATGTTTCTCTCGTATAGAACACACAACAACAATCCGACCAGGTAAATAAAATATTATTCTATTGGGTTGTCAGAATTTTCTATTCATTACTCGTTTTGTTTGCAGAGGAAAAGTAAATGTGGACTGTTCTAGCATCTTCAAAGTGCGCCTCGGCAGATACACTGCTCAAAAACATAAAGGGAACACTAAAATAACACATCCTAGATCTGAATGAATGAAATAATCTTATTAAATACTTTTTTCTTTACATAGTTGAATGTGCTGACAACAAAATCACACAAAAATTATCAATGGAAATCAAATGTATCAACCCATGGAGGTCTGGATTTGGAGTCACCCTCAAAATTAAAGTGGAAAACCACACTACAGGCTGATCCAACTTTGATGTAATGTCCTTAAAACAAGTCAAAATGAGGCTCAGTAGTGTGTGTGGCCTCCACGTGCCTGTATGACCTCCCTACAACGCCTGGGCATGCTCCTGATGAGGTGGCGGATGGTCTCCTGAGGGATCTCCTCCCAGACCTGGACTAAAGCATCCGCCAACTCCTGGAGAGTCTGTGGTGCAACGTGGCGTTGGTGGATGGAGCGAGACATGATGTCCCAGATGTGCTCAATTGGATTCAGGTCTGGGGAACGGGCGGGCCAGTCCATAGCATCAATGCCTTCCTCTTGCAGGAACTGCTGACACACTCCAGCCACATGAGGTCTAGCATTGTCTTGCATTAGGAGGAACCCAGGGCCAACCGCACCAGCATATGGTCTCACAAGGGGTCTGAGGATCTCATCTAGGTACCTAATGGCAGTCAGGCTACCTCTGGCGAGCACATGGAGGACTGTGCGGCCCCCCAAAGAAATGCCACCCCACACCATGACTGACCCACCGCCAAACCGGTCATGCTGGAGGATGTTGCAGGCAGCAGAACATTCTCCACGGCGTCTCCAGACTCTGTCACGTCTGTCACATGTGCTCAGTGTGAACCTGCTTTCATCTGTGAAGAGCACAGGGCGCCAGTGGCGAATTTGCCAATCTTGGTGTTCTCTGGCAAATGCCAAACGTCCTGCACGGTGTTGGGCTGTAAGCACAACCCCCACCTGTGGATGTCGGGCCCTCATACCACCCTCATGGAGTCTGTTTCTGACCGTTTGAGCAGACACATGCACATTTGTGGCCTGCTGGAGGTCATTTTGCAGGGCTCTGGCAGTGCTCCTCCTGCTCCTCCTTGCACAAAGGCGGAGGTAGTGGTCCTGCTGCTGGGTTGTTGCCCTCCTACGGCCTCCTCCACGTCTCCTGATGTACTGGCCTGTCTCCTGGTAGCGCCTCCATGCTCTGGACACTACGCTGACAGACACAGCAAACCTTCTTGCCACAGCTCGCATTGATGTGCCATCCTGGATGAGCTGCACTACCTGAGCCACTTGTGTGGGTTGTAGACTCCGTCTCATGCTACCACTAGAGTGAAAGCACCGCCAGCATTCAAAAGTGACCAAAACATCAGCCAGGAAGCATAGGAACTGAGAAGTGGTCTGTGGTCACCACCTGCAAAACCAGTCCTTTATTGGGGATGTCTTGCTAATTGCCTATAATTTCCACCTGTTGTCTATTCCATTTGCACAACAGCATGTGAAATGTATTGTCAATCAGTGTTGCTTCCTAAGTGGACAGTTTGATTTCACAGAAGTGTGATTGACATGGAGTTACATTGTGTTGTTTAAGTGTTCCCTTTATTTTTTTGAGCAGTGTATATTCTTTCATGTTCCATATTATTTTGCCGTGGCGCAGCGCCGCAGCTAAATGATTGCAGTGGAAACACTGCCATTAGTGTCTTTTCTCCTGTGTCTTGTGTAGATGTACGACTGGAGCCTGGTGTGTCAGGGTCTGACCCTCTGATGTCATTCTCACCGTCATCTCCCACAAGCCTACGCCAGTGCACAGCCTCCTTTGGCTCCGCCTCCTCCATATCTACAGCCTATCAGGACCTCACGTCCTGTCTGCTTGGCCAAGCTATGGCTGAGGTAGAATATGACACTTTTCCCTTAAAAGTAGAATCTAGTCATCCTATTTCTATGGTTTCTCCTCCTCGCCATCCACCAGTTACACAACCTTCAGCCTTTGTTGTGGATGTACTGCATGCTCTGACCAAATCAATCAGCTGAATAATTATGTAATGTAAACATTATTTATGTCAACATTGTCTAGAATAAACAGCTGTGCTGTTCTCACCTTTGCTCCAGGTGCGCTTGGCTGCTGCTGGTGACATGGGGAACCTTGTAATGGGGAAGGCTGCTGCTGGTTGGAGGTGAGTTGCACTGTGGTTTCTCCTCTTGTCATTTTCCTAATAATTTGTAAAGACTTCTGAGAGAAAACATGGTAAACACTTCACGTAACCCATATTATAACACATGACAAAGGCTCATACACCCTTATAAGTTAAAAAGCATCAAAAAGTACACCTGCAGGCTTAAAGTAAAGTGTTACCAAAACATGTTATACTGTAGGTACACTAATATTAGATACTATGTATTAACCACCTCCCTGTCCTCTCTCTATCAGTTATCAGGGGATAGAGCGAGGTGTCCAGGCCTTCTACAAGCCCTCCTCTAGCCCGTCAGTTCACTCGTTCCTGGGGGTGGTGGAGCTAGAGAGGCCCATGGCCAGCCTGTGGAGCATGGTCCGAGACCACTCCAAGACCCACCTGTACCACAAGGCTGTCCACTCAGCCCGGACACGGCCACTAGATGACAGCACTCAGCTGGGTGAGTCTGCTGGCTGGAGTATAGCAGGGTTGGGGTCAATTCTCTACTTGAAAATGGTGAAAGCCTTCAATGCTGCTGCCCATGCTAAAACAGGCGTCTATCCATGTCTATTCCATTTCAGTTCATACAAATTACTTCCAGGAAGTAAAGTGAAATTCAGATTCCAATTGTAATTTTCCTCATGCTTTTCCATGTGTTTCTCCTCAGTGTACCTGTTGACAGACCCGTCCAGCTGCCACCTCAAACAGCCCAGAGACTTCTGCTGCATCAGCACCCAGTCACGACAGGTCAGTAGGGTCAGATGTCAGAGGTCAAAGCCACACACTTGCTGGACCTCCAGCTTACTTCCAAGTCCTAACTGATCTTTCTTACCAAGAGTCGTTTTAAATGTTCAACTGCACAGCAAATTGGCCAGTGTTACCTAGTGTTGATTTTGATTCAGATGTTAAATTAACTCTGTAAGTTTTAAATTAACACTCATTGGTTTAAAAGAACACCAGTGTTGGTGTTAATAACCAGTGTTAAACAAAAACCATGCCCATCATTATCATATTTCCCAGCATGCTCTATTGCAGGTTGATTTTTTGAATAGTTTTTTTCAATATGTATGTTTTTGCATGTACATTGATTTATTTAATTCATCTTATGCTACTCACATATAAATAACATATATATTTTTAAATCTTATCCAGTCTGTTACTTGGACTAATTGCACCTGGTACTGAAATGGTTGGTCCAGTTTAGATGCTTAAGGTAGACTCATATCTTAGTCTTCCCAACCTGGCAGTCATTCTGAATGCAGGTTGTGGGTGAATAAAAATTCAAAATGCTGGATATCCCTGCTGGATTCCAATAGTAATTATACGTCATGAAAATGAATGAATGCAACAATCATGTCTCTGTCACTAACAAATATAGTCATGAGTGGTAACTCTACAATTCACTTGAAAGGCAAGGCACTAAGCAGTGTGTTAATTTAACACTGAAAAGTGTGGACCCGTAGAGACACTGGACCAGTGTTACATTGAGCACTGTCAGTGTTGATTTAACACTGGAGAATTTGCTGTGTGGAATCAGGGGGACAGAGGACATCCTCATTTCAGGGGCAATGATTGTTATTGCACTATAGCCAGGTAGTTTTTTTCATTTTTTATTGTCACATACACTAGATAGGTGCAGTGAAATGTGTTGTTTTACAGGGTCAGCCATAGTAGTACGGTGACCGTGAAGCAAATTATGGTTAAGTGCCTTGCTCAAGGGTACATGGACAGATTTTTCACCTTGTCCTCTCGGGTATTTGAACCAACGCTCTAACCGCTAGGCTACATGTCACCCTTTTTTTTTTTTTACATGGTTTATTTTTTACATAGTCAGGAAAACGCCTAACTCAGTACCCTCTCTCTCTTAGGATGACCTTTGTGTGCTGGCCATGCAGTCTGTCTTTGAGGAGTCTCTCCCTCGGCCCAGTGTGGAGGCCATCCGGGGGGAGATGTTGCCTAGCGCCTGGGTCCTTCAGCCAATCACACGCCACGGCCGAGAGGTTGTCAGGGTCATCTACCTGCTGCAGGTGAGACAGGAACAAGTTTACTATGACAATGTAAAGTGGTCTGAAAAATCTAGCAATCAAAATCTATTTATCAATCTTGTTTTACATCAACAGTTCTTAAGAGCTCTTCAGATGCAGATATGCTTCATGATTCCTTATCTAAATGCGGAGTCTCTCTTCCTCTCTCTTTTCTTTTCTTCCTCCCCTTCTCTTCGCAAATCCCTCCCTCGGTTCACATTTTGTCCTCCTGTCTTTCAGGCCGACCTTGGCACTCCATCCTTCCCACAGAAGCTGTTGGGAACAGTGGCTAGGAGACAGGCTGCAGTCCTGGCAGAGCTCGATTCCCTTTTCTCTCTGTGAGACTGACAGCTGGCCAGGGTTGTGTTCATTAGTCACCAAATTGAAGAAAACTGACTGAAAAAGTACCTACCTGGACTTGTCCAATAAGAAATAATCATATTTTTGTTACGTTTCAAAACATTTTGCTATGGTGTGCCTTTATGAACACGCCCCAGGTTAAAGGCCACAGCAGTGAGCACTTAGACATACAGTATGTCCAGAATCTGATCTGTGACCTGTGTGTCTTTCAATTTGCACCTGACTTTATTTACTTGATTTTAACCTTATGAAGAGCACTGATGACATTGATTTTGTGATACTAAGTATCATGCAGCTTTTGTTATGTATATATATATATTTTTACATATATATATGTCAGTACATATTTGAGTATTTTGTGTTTAAAATGGTTAATTGAAGATCTGTGTTTAATATGTATGCTTTTAGTAGTCGTAATCGTATCTTGCTAGTTTGAGTGGTGTAGACTGGGTTTCAGGGAGGATTTGAGGGGCTGGCTCCTAGATTTGACCCATCCAATACATCTTACTGTGTTACTTCAACTTCTGATCAGAGAGACCCCAGGCCCCTAAAGGTTTACAATTCCCCAAATGTTTCATAATAACACTATAATAACACTGATTTATATAAAATGCAAAATGATCATGTCTCCTATTTCCCATTCCTCTATTAAATCTATCTGTACTGTTAGCCACAGTTGTACTACTTCCATAATTACTGATTTATGACACAAAATGATAATTTGTCTCCCATTTTACAGGCTTCAGCCTCAGTACTAACCACTACAATGACCACTTAATGACATTATTCTTATCTCCTGAATCCTGTGTTAACGTCCCAAGGCACAGCACACTTTACCCACTCACTACCCTTAAAGCTAGAATCCTTAGTTGCTACATCCATTTTCAGATGTATAAATTAATGATATAAACTACCGGTCAAATGTTTTAGAACACCTACTCATTCAAGGGTTTTGCTTTATTTTTACTATTTTCTACATTGTAGAATAATAATGAAGACATCAAAACTATGAAATAACACATATGGAATCATGTAGTAAGCAAAAAAGTGTTAAACAAATCAAAATATATTTTAGATTTGAGATTCTTCAAATAGCCACCCTTTGCCTTGATGACAGCTTTGCACACTCTTGGCATTCTCTCAACCAGCTTCACCTGGAATGCTTTTCCAACAGTCTTGAAGGAGTTCCCACATACAGTGGCTTGTGAAAGTATTCACCCCCTAAGCATTTTTCCTATTTTGTTGCCTTACAACCTGGAATTAAAATGGATTTGGGGGTTTGTATCATTTGATTTACACAACATGCCTACCACTTTGAAGATGCAAAATATATATTTTTGTGAAACAAACAAGAAATAAGACAAAAAATCTGAAAACTTGAGCGTCCGTAACTATTCACCCCCCCAAAGTCAATACTTTGTAGAGCCACCTTTTGCAGCAATTACAGCTGCAAGTCTCTTGGGGTATGTGTCCATAAGCTTGGCCCATCTAGCCACTGGGATTTTTGCCCATTCTTCAAGGCAAAACTGCTCCAGCTCCTTCAAGTTGGATGGGTTCCGCTGGTGTACAGCAATCTTTAAGTCATACCACAGATTCTCAATTGGATTGAGGTCTGGGCTTTGACTAGGCCATTCCAAGACATTTACATGTTTCCCCTTAAACCACTCGAGTGTTGCTTTAGCATTATGCTTAGGGTCATTGTCCTACTGGAAGGTGAACCTCTGTCCCAGTCTCAAATCTCTGGAAGACTGAAACAGGTTTCCCTCAAGAATTTCCCTGTATTTAGCGCCATCCATCATTCCTTCAATTCTGACCAGTTTCCCAGTCCCTGCCGATGAAAAACATCCCCACAGCATGATGCTGCCACCACCATGTGGGGATGGTGTTCTCGGGGTGATGAGAGGTGTTAGGTTTGTGCCAGACATAGCGTTTTCCTTGATGGCCAAAAAGCTAAATTTTAGTCTCATCTGACCAGAGTACCTTCTTCCATATGTTTGGGGAGTCTCCCACATGCCTTTTGGCGAACACCAAACGTGTTTGTTTGTTTTTTTCTTTAAGCAATGGCTTTTTTCTGGCCACTCTTCCGTAAAGCCCAACTCTGTGGAGTGTACGGCTTAAGGTGGTCCTATGGACAGATACTGCATTCTCCGCTGTGGAGCTTTGCAGCTCCTTCAGGGTTATCTTTGGTCTCTTTGTTGCCTCTCTGATTAATGCCCTCCTTGCCTGGTCCGTGAGTTTTGGTGGGCGGCCCTCTCTTGGCAGGTTTGTTGTGGTGCCATATTCTTTCAATTTTTTTATAATGGATTTAATGGTGCTCCGTGAGATGTTCAAAGTTTCTGATATTTTTTTATAACCCAACCCTGATCTGTACTTATCCACAACTTTGTCCCTGACCTGTTTGGAGAGCTCCTTGATCTTCATGGTGCCGCTTGCTTGGTGGTGCCCCTTACTTAGTGGTGTTGCAGACTCTGGGGCCTTTCAGAACAGGTGTATATATACTGAGATCATGTGACAGATCATGTGACACTTAGATTGCACATAGGTGGACTTTATTTAACTAATTATGTGACTTCTGAAGGTAATTGGTTGCACCAGATCTTATTTAGGGGCTTCATAGCAAAGGGGGGTGAATATATATATGCAAGCACCACTTTCCATTATTTATTTTTTAGAATATTTGGAAACAAGTTATTTTTTTCATTTCACTTCACCAATTTGGACTATTTTGTGTATGTCAGTTACATGAAATTAAAATAAAAATCAATTTAAATTACAGGTTGTAATGCAACAAAATAGGAAAAATGCCAAGGGGGATGAATACTTTTGCAAGGCACTGTATGCTGAGTACTTGTTGGCTGCTTTTCCTTCACTCTGCGGTCCGACTCATCCCAAATCATCTCAACTTGGTTGAGGTCGGGGGATTGTAGAGGCCAGGTCATCTGATGCAGCACTCCACCACTCTCCTTCTTGGTAAAATAGCCCTTACACAGCCTGGAGGTGTGTTGGGTCATTGTCCTCTTGAAAAACAAAATGATAGCCTCTAAGCCCAAACCAGATGGGATGGCGTATTGCTGCAGAATGCTGTGGGAGCCATGCTGGTTAAGTGTGCCTTGAATTCTAAATAAATCACAGACAGTGTTACCAGCAAAGCACCCCACACCATAACACCTCCTCCTCCATGCTTTACGGTAGGAAATAAACATGCAGAGATAATCCGTTCACCCACACCGCATCTCACAAAGACACAGCGGTTGGAACCAAAAATCTCAAATTTGGATTCCAGACCAAAGAACCAATTTCCACCGGTCTAATGTCCATTGCTTGTGTTTCTTGGCCCAAGCAAGTCTCTTCTTATTATTGGTGTCATTTAGTAGTGGTTACTTTGCAGCAATTCAACCATGAAGGCCTGATTCACACAGTCTCCTCTGAACAGTTGATGTTGAGATGTGTCTGCTGCTTGAACTCTGTGAAGCATTTATTTGGGCTGCAATTTCTGAGGCTGGTAACTCTAATGAACTTATCCTCTGCAGCAGAGGTAACTCTGGGTCTTCCATTCCTGTGGCGGTCCTCATGAGAGCCAGTTTCATCATAGCGCTTGATGGTTTTTGCGACTGTACTTGAAGAAACGTTCAAAGTTCTTGAAATGTTCCATATTGACTGACCTTCATGTCTTAAAGTAATGATGGACTGTTGTTTCTCTTTGCTTATTTGAGCTGTTCTTGCCATAATATGGACTTGGTCTTTTACCAAATAGGGCTATTTTCTGTAAACCCCCCCTACCTTGTCACAACACAGCTGATTGGCTCAAACGCATTAAGAAGGAAAGAAATTCCACAAATTAACTTTTAAGAAATGCATTCCAGGTGACTACCTCATGAAGCTGGTTGAGAGAATGCCAAGAGTTTGCAAAGCTGTCATCAAGGCAAAGGGTGGCTATTTGAAGAATTTTAAATAAAAAATATATTTTGATTTGTTTAACACTTTTTTGGTGCTACATGATTCCATATGTGTTATTTCATAGTTTTGATGTCTTCACTATTATACTACAATGTAGAAAATAGTAAAAATAAAGAAAAACCCTTGAATGAGTAGGTGTTCTAAAACTTTTGACCGGTAGTGTATGCTAATTGATTATTGAAGAATATAACTTATAAATGCCTCATGAGCTTAGTTCAACTGTCGTACCCCATCAGAACTGAAAATATAAGCTTGTTTTACTCCAATGTTTGTAAACAAAGTAAATGTAAACAAACACTCTATAGCCCCAAAACATGGTTAAAACTAATGCTGATGGTCAGTCCTTGCATCCATAGCTCTGTCTATGAATTTTAGAGTGGGTACATTTCTCCAGGGTGAGCGCTTTTTTATGAGGGTTAAGGATTCTAGCTTTAAGTCTAAAGGAATAAGAAAATATGCAACCACTTCTTTGGGGTAACTGTAAAGCTAACACTAAGTTACATACTGTAAACTATAGCCCCAAAACCATATAAGCTGAGTCTATAGGTCTATAGGTCCTTATCTGTTTCTTAGTCATGTTTGTATGTACTGTACTACTTTGTTTCTACTGTCTCCCAATGACAATGTTATTACCTCTGCAAATATGCAATACTGGTAATTTCACATAGAGTCATGTAGTAAACCATATGCTTGAGGATATAATGAACAATGGGTTTTGCTCTGAACGTTGATTAACAGTTAAAATACTGTAAGTGTTTTTTGATTGCTTGCACAAAGTTGAATGCAGTAGTTATTGGAAGTAGCCTGGTCCCAGATAATGTTTGCCTTGACAATGACAATATGAGTTGACAAGACAGCACAAACAGATCTGAGACCAGGCTATAATGGAAGGTGTTCGCAATGAAGATGACTTTTCAGGTGTTTGTACAGTGTTGGTGAGAGAGACGACATATTAGTTGGTCAATAATAGACCAAGCCTATTCATCTGTTAATTAGTCGATGTTTCAGGCAATTCATGCACAACTATTGAAATCCAGCCTTTAAAAAGCCATATTATGTGTTTTGTTGACTGTTCAGGACATTATTTTGCTGTAGTTGTAGTACTGCACAGTGTCACAGTAAGAAGGTCCCCGGGGAACCAAAGAAGGAACTGATATGAAAGATCTAGTTTCCCCAGGGACAGAACAATGAAGTAGCTAACTGACAACCTTTTTGTACTGAGTTTTAATTTATCCATATTTTTGTAAGTGCCTATTATGTGACATGAATGTATACCATCATGTCTCAATATGTGTAATTATTTTGTTTTTATTATGTTGTTTATTTTAATAACTATATATTCTAATCCGAAATAAATGCAAATGAGCATTTTCCTATATAAACTTAACATATTTTAAAATGTGTACATACTTGCAGCTTCACGTCTCCCTGACAGTATTTGTTTGGCTGTGTAAATATTAGGTATATTCATTGTAAATTGTAGGGTTGTTATCCAGTTCCTGAGTATAGCCCCTATACTTTTTTTGTTTGTTTGTTTTTTGTCATTTAGCAGATGCTCTTATCCAGAGCGACTTACAGGAGCAATTAGGGTTAAGTGCCTTGCTCAAGGGCACATCGACAGATTTTTCACCTAGTCGGCTCGGAGATTAGAACCAGCGACCTTTCGGTTACTGGCACAACGCTCTTAACCACTAAGCTACCTGCCGCAAACATATCCATAATGTATTAACTTAGCCTACTCAACAGTATGTTCTTATTTATATTGATTGTTGCACCCTCCTATTTATTTGTATGGTATGCAATGTTGGTCATGAGCAACAATGTTTTAAATTTGACCACAGTCAATGGTGGAGCGTCTATACTGTATGTATACTTCTGCAGCCTACTGCCGTGTCTGAATGAGGACCCGGTGGGAGCAGAGTAGTAGAGGTGACATTTCTGGCGAGGGCGGAGGGTGTTGGTGTGTTCCAATTAGACCCGACCGACAGGCAGTGAGAGGAGGGGAGGGGGCGCACCCCACCACAAAGAAGTGTGTCTATAGCTGCCATTTAAAGTCACCAGCTCATGACAGGAATGTCTGTCCCCTGCGCACAGAGATCATGTACTAGACGCGTCTACTTTATTTTTAACACATTGGGTGGGTCAAACGATGGCTCACTGGCTGACGGAAATTAGGAATGAGCGTGCTGTGTGCGCGGCCGCAGCTTTTGGACCGCAAGATTTACAACCCCTTACCCCACCTTGCCCCCTCTGGCTCTCCAAGACCATTCCCTCTGTGCGGAGTCCGCTGCAGTGACCAGGACCGGTCGGAAGCTTCAATGGAATTATAATTGGGTTTTAATTCGAGGGAAATCAAAAGGTGTATATTTTCCTACAGGATTATATCAAGCAAAGGTGAGTTTCTTGGATAGGGACAAGTTTCATGTAAATTCATACAGGTGAACTGTTTACATTCTTAAAATTACAATGGTTATGTGTAAGATTAATATTGAGAATACTGTTTACACATTTCATATTTATTGACGTAGTGGTCTTTAAGTGCGATTAATTTCTAAAAGTAGACACCAAAGGAACATTTTGCTTACCACCTGTTGTTGCTCAATGCAAAACGTGTTGAAGGACATGCCCTTCCTTTCAAATACCACGATGGATAAACTGTTGTAGCCTTGGCTACATTTCAGTTTTGTATTTCTTGCTTATTATTCTGACATATATTATTCCGATTTTATAACTTGTAATTTTGGAAGGATTTCATTCGGTACTCGGTAGGTAGGCGGGTGTTTAGGTGAACTTTGGTCGCGCGCGCTATGCGGGGTCATAACGGTCTTGCTGCATGTTCTGCGCGCTTCTGCTGACAGAAATCCAAAGGGCGCTTCGCTCGCTTCCCATCCTCTCTAGTGTTATTGGAAACATTACATACTTTTCAAAGAGAGGGGAGAGAGATGAAGTCAAAAATATTGTCTCGAAATTGTTGGCTGCTGAACGGATACTACTTTCTTTAATCCTCTTCATACATCCCCTTTGGACCACAAGGCCACAGAGAGCTCTCTCCACTCCTTGCCTTTGGCACATAGAGAAGAATATAATAAAATAGAATATAATATATATTTGCTGTCCTTAAAGGGCAATTCGGTTGCAACAAAAATACACACAAATTGGGCACATGTTGTGCTCCTCTCCACAATAGGAGTATGGAACTCTTAAATCATCATATTGCTTACATTCTGCACTCTACATGAGTGGGAGGCAGTATTGAGGCAAAGACCAATTTTCATACCAACTCAAGATGTCTTAAAAAATGCAATCCCCACCCCAACATAAACAATATTTTCACATGTACTGTACTTTCCCCTTGTACTGTAAAATAATTGCACACCCTCCCCCCTCATAGAATTAACTCAAAATAATATTTACGACCACAAATATAATAACTGTGTTTTTATAGACGTGGATATAGACTTTGCCACTTCAGCATGCTTTTGTGTCGCAGTCAGTGCCACGCAGGGCTACAGGCCAGAAGGTTGAGGGTTCGCCGACCACCACCACGGACGAGCTCACTCTCCCTGCCTGTTGCATTAGGCCTATACTATGATCAGAGCCAGCTGCAGACAATGATCAGCTAGGGGGAATTAGATTTTCAACATTTTTATGCGATATTTTTAATTATATAACACATTTTCCACCAACAGGTTTCTGTGCCAATGCAAGTCACAACCAATCAGCAAAGCATACCGAATTCGGGAGCTTCAATAACATGGTTTGCGTTTTTCAACACCAAAGTACATTGAAAAATAATGTACTTTTTACTCTATAGATTTTCCCTGACACCCAAAAGTACTCGTTACATTTTGAATGCTTAGCAGGACAGGAAAATGGTCCAATTCACGCACTTATCAAGAGAACATCCCTGGTCATCCCTACTGCCTCTGATCTGGCGGGCTCACTAAATACACATGCTTTGTTTGGCAATCTGTACATTTAAAAAACAAGAAAATGGCGCTATCTGCTTTCCTTAATATAAGGAATTTGAAATGATTTATACTTTTACTTTTACTTTTGATACTTAAGTATATTTTAGCAATTACATTGACTTTTGATACTTAAGTATATTTAAAACCAAATACTTTTATACTTTTACTCAAGTAATATTTTACTGGGTGACTTTTTCTTGAGTCATTTTCTATTAAGGTATCTATTAAGGTGACTTTTACTCAAGTATGACAATTGGGTACTTTTTCCACCACTGCCCCTACCCACTATCGAAGCCTTGGCTTGACAATATCTGAATGTCATTAACCTTGTTGGTGTTTTGTAATAGATTTCTTTTTCCGTTCATCAAATGTCTGCTGCACAGTTTAGATTGATAGATTTTATTTGTCAGTTTACATACAGTGCATTTGGAAAGTATTCAGACCCCTTGACTGTTTCCACATTTTGTTACATTACAGCCTTATTCTAAAATGTATAAAAATAAAAATAAAATGTCCTCATTAATCTACACACAATAATAATAATACCACATAATGAAAAAGTGAAAACAATTTGCTAATTTATTTAAAATAAAAACAGAAATACCTTATTTACATAATATTCAGACCCTTTGCAATGAGGCTCGAAATTGAGCTCAGGTGCATCCTGTTTCCATTGACATCCTTGAGATGTTTCTACAACTTGATTGGAGTCCACCTGTGGTAAATTCAATTGATTGGACATAATTTGGAAAGGTACACACCTGTCTATATAAGGTCCCACAATTGACAGTGAGTGCATGTCAGAGCAAAAACCAAGCCATGAGGTTGAAGGAATTGTGCGTAGAGCTCTGAGACAGGATTGTGTCGAGGCGCAGATCTGGGGAAGGGTACCAAAAAATGTCTGCAGCATTGAAGTTCCCCAAGAACACAGTGGCCTCCGTCATTCTTAAATGGAAGAAGTTTGGAACTACCAAGACTCTTCCTAGAGCTGGCCGCCCGGCCAAACTGAGCAATCGGGGGAGAAGGGCTATGGACAGGGAGGTGACCAAGAACCTGATGGTCACTCTGACAGAGCTCCAGAGTTCCTCTGTGGAGATGGGAGAACCTTCCAGAAGGACAACCATCTCTGTAGCACTCCACCAATCAGGCATTTATGGTAGAGTGGCCAGACGGAAGCCACTCCTCAGTAAAAGGCACATGACAGCCCACGTGGAGTTTGCCAAAAGGCACCTAAAGGACTCTCAGACCATGAGAAACAAGATTCTCTGGTCTGATGAAACCAAGATTGAACTCTTTGGCCTGAATGCCAAGCGTCACGTCTGGAGGAAACCTGGCACCATCCCTACGGTGTAGTATGGTGGTGGCAGCATCATGCTGTGGGGATGTTTTTCAGAGCCAGGGACTGGGAGACTAGTCAGGATCGAGGGAAACATGAATGGAGCAAAGTACAGAGAGATCCTTGATGAAAACCTGCTCCAAAGCACTCAGGACCTCAGACTGGGGCAAAGGTTCACCTTCCAACAAGACAATGACCCTAAGCACACAGCCAAGACAACGCATAAGTGGTTTCGGGACAAGTCTCTGAATGTCCTCCAGTGGCCCAGCCAGAGCCTGGACTTGAACCCGATTGAACATCTCTGGAGAGACCTGAAAATAGCTGTGCAGCGACGCTCCCCATCCAACCTGACAGAGCTTGAGAGGATCTGCAGAGAACGGGAGAAACTCCCCAAATACAGGTTTGCCAAGCTTGTAGTGTCATACCCAAGAAGACTCGTGGCTGTAATCGCTGCCAAAGGTGCCAAAGGTGCTTCAACAAACTATTGAGTAAAGGGTCTGAATACTTATGTAAATGTGATATTTCTAAAAACCTGTTTTTGATTTGTCATTATGGGGTATTGTGTGTAGATTGATGAGGGAAAAAAACTATTTAATCAATTTTAGAATAAGGCTGTAACGTAATAAAATGTGGAAAAAGTCAAGGGGTCTGAATAATTTCCGAATGCTCTGTATATACACACAGTACAACGATTTTTAAAAGTGACCATGATTGCACAAGAAAGTCAGGACTTATTTCCATTGTGGTCTCTATATTTTTTTGTACATAAATACATATAAATGACATAGATACAGACACATTACAGAGATGTATGCTGTTCACACATAAACCAGCTTTTTACCTTATTTTAAAAAGTGTGTATGGTTGGTATGGCTTTGAGTTGCTGTGTTAGTTTGTTCCACTCAACAGCGCCGGTATGTAATAATGTGTTCCTACCAGATAGACTCATATTTAAAACAATGAATATTAGAGTCTCTGGCTCTGGTATTATGCTGGTGGACATCTATAAGAAATGAAAAATGTTGGATAGGTACCTGGGGGCTGAGTCCGTGATAATTCTGTGAACCAGACCAATGTCAATTAATACGACAATTTTTTCCACAGATAGCCAGTTTAGCTGCTTAAAATGCTCAACCTCCAGATGAGTATGAGGGCGGGGGTTTAATTGCAATTCTTACAAGCTTGTTTTGGCTGGTCTGTAGCGTATTATTTAGATGTTTGGGGCTGCTGGTGAACCATGATGTGCAGGCATAATCAAAGAGACACTGGACTAGCGCACTTGCCAGAGTCTTTAGGGTTCCCCAATTTGCAGCCCGCTGGCCAAATGGTTTTATTTGTCCCCCCAAGTTTTCTGAGCAAATATTTTTAACTTTTATTATTTTTTATTATTTTTTATACACCAGGAAATCAGCTCCAATTGATTTTGATTTTCACAAGTATTCCCACGCATACAAATGTTAGCAAGGTTTGAAATGATGATTATGTTTGAATCAAATACTATATATGTTTGGGCTTCTTGTGGTCAATTTGCAGACCATCTGCTCAAGAAAAAATCGGCCCGTGGCTAAATCTAGTTGATGATCCCTGCTTTAGGGGGTCTATAGCTAGGTTTCCATCCAATAGCGACAGATTTTCATGTGAATATTCGAAAATGTGCATAAAAACAGTTAATATTAGAGTTGTGTATATCAGAGTTGTGTTTCCATCAAATTGTCTTGTTACGGATAAAAGTATGTGCTTATATACATAGTGCACATAAATTACTTTTGATGTACAATTCCCATGTACAGAATAAAAAATACAAGTTAAATGGGTGTCCATCCATTTTCAACTCTAGGCCTACTGATGGTTTTGTCACTAAACATGTTGTGTAGGTATAGCTAATGTGCCCTGGTATTGGCACATACGCTCTAGCCAATAGCTCGCGGATACAGTGCGGGTATAGCCTACACGTTTGGGAAACCCTGGCCTAATAAACTGCATGCTTTCCCATGATGTGGTGACATTTTTTACACAGCATGTACTTTGTAAAAAGGTTGGATGGAAACCTGGTTGATGTCAAGCCATTTTGAGGATGCTGGAATTATATTTTGGACGAATGTGCGCATGCCTACAGGATACTTTTGAAGTAGCCTAATCAGATGAAAACGTTGTGACTGGTTGTGTTTATGCCACATATAACATGGAATACATTTTAAATGACAAATGTTTAGGCTATAGTGAAGCGTTAGGTTCTAGGTGCGCGAGGAATAGCGCTCGGATTGGAGAGGAGGTAAAGTATGTGTTAAGCTTTTCTGAATAACTGGGCCTACCCAGTAATGTTGACACATTAATGTTGACACATTATTATAGGATTGCGCGTTCAGTATCAGAAGCAAAAATACAGCCAGACTGACCTGCTACTGTGCCTTTCTAGACCTTATAAACTGTAGAGCGTAGACCCACAACGGATCCAAATGGAAGAAACAGTTAAATCACTTTTGCACCGTTATTAAAACGTGAAATTTTCACTGCAGCCTAGAGTAGAATTGTGTACTCACTTGAAAACAATAATGTAGTTATTCAGTGCATTGTGGTGTTGTAGGCTAGTCTAGGTAGGATAATTGTATTGTCCCTAAACAAGATCAATAGGGGATCTTTTTGAGCTGCCTGTCTCATGTCTTTACTGTTCTTTCATGCACAGTGATGCACCTGGCCTCTCCACTGCCTATCAGCTATTCCCATTTGTTATTGTGGATTCATATTGAAAATGTATGCAGCTTTGAATGTTTTTATGTGTGGTATGATTGCTAATAGCCTATTGCAGATATGTACAAATGCTCCACCTACCACTATTGTCACTATTAATGGTGGATAGTGGGCAGGATAGACAGTGTCAAAACCCCTCTCCCAGGGCCTGAGAGTACAGCTTACTCCCTGGAACTCCATGCCTCTAGGCCTACACTCCCTGCCTTGTCATTGACCTGTGGTATAGTAAAAGTTACCTCGTGGAAAAACGTAGTGCATAAGGGAAGTACCAAAACACCTTGATACAGGGGAGGCGCATGCAAGCAGATGA
The DNA here is from genome assembly GCF_964263955.1 of Coregonus lavaretus. Lineage (NCBI taxonomy): Eukaryota > Metazoa > Chordata > Actinopteri > Salmoniformes > Salmonidae > Coregonus > Coregonus lavaretus. The sequence goes on along the minus strand of NC_140005.1, from coordinate 38,828,557 downwards.
AGAAATTTGGCTAGGATGGAAGAAATAAATGCTCTACCCTCCCCTGTGCCCAATACAAAACCACACAACCCTCCCCAAAGCCCGCCAAAAGTTTTGGAACACCCAATCCTGTCCCTAACCTCTCCCAAGATCAAACTCACCTGTTATGGCTGTCCAAACAGGGTTTAGTATTACTATTGTAGTAGGCTACACATGGGTTAGTAATATAAGATACTTTCATGGTTATGTCCTAAATTGATGAGGGTTTAACTCAATATTAATATCAACATGAAGCTACTTGACCTTTCTGTTTCAGTCATTTGTAGCAGACACTCTTATCCAAAGCAACTACAGTTAAGTGCCTTGCTCAAGGGCACATCAATAGGTTTCACCTAGTCAGCTCAGGGATTCAAACCAGCAACCCTTTGGTTACTGGCCCAACCTCTTAACCGCTAGGCTACCACCCAGCCCATAAGAGAGCTATTACATATTCTGTTCTATTTTATTCTATTCTATCAGAAAAACCATGCACTTCATCCCACTGGGCAAAAACTGCTTGAATCAACATTGTTTCAAAGTCATTTCAACCCCCAAAAATGTATGTGATGATATTTAACCTAAATCCAATGTCATGGTGACATGTTTTGTTGATTTCACGTAGAATTGTATTTATTTATTTTTTATTTCACCTTAATTCAACCAGGTAAGCCAGTTGAGAACAAGATAAAGCAAAGCAGTGCGATAAAAACAACAACTCAATTCATGACAACTCAACCAAATGTCAATCAAAAATAGATTGATATGGTGTAGTAGTGCAGCAGATTGTTATGTAGACATTATCCTCTTATCCAAAATGTCTGCCTCTCCCTGTCACATTATTTAGTAGCATATTGTGTTGAGACATTGTTAGTGGCTCTTTGGATCATTTTTTAGGTGTTTTTGGTTTGATGAAAACACCTCATCAAGATTGCACACCCGTTTGTCTGAGGGTGACAAATGGAACATCGGCTAGCTGTGTTCTCTAATTAGTTGCCATGGTTCCTGCTAGGTTGTTTTGTGTTAGCCTTTATATTTTATACAAAGGCAGGTGTTTTTGCCAAATGTATTTTGATTTCCCTATCTAGCTATCATGATATTCCTTGGAAAATGTTTGAGTAGATGGTCAATCGTGGTCCTCTGTAGCTCAGCTGGTAGAGCACGGCGCTTGTAACGCTAAGGTAGTGGGTTCGATCCCCGGGACCACCCATACACAAAAAAAAATTTTTTATGCACGCATGACTGTAAGTCGCTTTGGATAAAAGCGTCTGCTAAATGGCTTATTATTATTAAATCACTGTTCAATCAGGGTGAGTGATTGAAAGATGTATCTTGCTGAATGTTCCTGGCTGGGGTTTTTGATATTATGATTGGTGAGGAATGTAATGGGGCTAAGCTTTCTGCCTCCAGCTGAACTAAGCTGTGCCTGTGTAGAGGTGGCCAGTTCAGTGAAGAGGTAGTCTTTGTCCATGCCATGCCATGTAGAATCCAGAGAGTCCATGCCATGACATGTGCTCCTGTCGTCAGATTGGCCCAGACCAACATGACATCCTGGGTATCATACAGTTAGGCTAGTGGATTTAATGGTGTCAGTAGACATGCATGTCACATAGCGTAGGGACATGCCTGTTCTGTGGGAGCTAGCCCAGGTTGTGCGTGAGGTGATAAGGGGATCCCCTGTGCTGTACTCAGTGGGTGGAGCTAGCGTTATGTCTGATAACATCCCCCTGCACGGGACTGATACAGAGTTTAGGAGGAGGAGGGAGACCTGGGCCTGTATTCACAAAGCGCCTTAGAGTAGAAGTGCTGATCTACGATCCTCCCTCTTATTTATTATGATTTAAAAGGCTAAACTGATGCTAGATCTGCCAGACTAACACCATTGTATTCTACGTAACAACAACCAGGGCCCCTTCTCTGAATGGAAAGGAACAGTCATCCTTTTATCTCCTCAAAACCAGAGGTTGACTATGTAGTGTCAGGGGAGGGGAGAGGTAATGTGCATAGTGTAACTGTACCTCCACAATAAAAATGGTACAGTTACACTTAATATTGCAGGGTCGGGTTGAATTCTTGAGACACAGTTGAGATACAGTATGTTTCACATTTCAACTTTTATTATTAGTCGTATGTACAGGATACACATGGTATACACCGTCCAACGAAATGCTTACTTGCAGGTTCCTTCTTGACAATGCAACAACAATAATAAATAATACAAGATAACAATACGAACATAAAGTATGTGTGATGTATCTAACTTTCTCCCAAATCCCCATTGACATCAGTGTATGATTTATGTAAAGGTTCAAGCTGCATGTGCATAGCTCAAGTCGGGCGCCAGCCACCTTGTAAATAAGTAACTAGCTACAATATCTATGATTTACATTGAATTATGACTCTCTAATACTAACATCTGGTGTTTCTGCACTGCAGGAGAACACCACACAAGGACTCTCTCCCATATTAATTGAACAGACACATTCCCACACAACATTTAGCAGACACTCTTATCCAGAGCAAATATAGTTAAGTGCCTTCCTCAAGGGCACATCAACAGATGTTTTGCCTAGTCAGCTCAGGGATTTGAACCATTGACCTTTCTGTTACTGGCCCAACACTCTTAACAGCTAGGCTACCTGCCGCCCAGCCACACTAGCATTAAACCAGATGTAGCTAGTAGAAACACACAGACCCCCCCACACACATTTACAGTTGAAACGTTGACGGTACAGCATCACAGTAGAGACAGAGAGGGGGTTGCCCTTCCCTTGTGTGGGGTGATAAGAGCGGCATGCTGCACTAAGATAGAGCTATCTTAGTGGCTAACCTTCACCCGCCATTCCACACACACACACACACACACACACACACACACACACACACACACGCACACGCACACACAAGCATACACACAGGAACACACACACACACACACACACATGCACACACAAGCACATACACAGGAACACACACACACATACACACACACACACACACACACACACACACACACACACACACACACACACACACACACACACACCACTCTGTGACAGTTGGGGGATATGTCAGGCTCAAAATGGCCACAGCTGATGAGGGATGAGTGAGTTGAGGAGTGAAGGGAGGAGTGAAGAACTACTTGTGGTTCCTAAATATCAGCAAAAAGTTGTAAACAAAACCGTATACATTCCTAGGATGTATGTTAGAGCACTTCTTCCATTCAGAACAGTTCGTTGTCTTCTCATAGTTGGTCTGTGGATCATCTTCTTGTTTGAAATTGTAGGCATGGGCAGGCAGTGTCTTTTTTATACAAAATGTTTACATAATTTAGCAGACACTCTTATCCAGAGCGACTTACAGTAGCAATTAGTGTTAAGTGCCTTGCTCAAGGGCACATTGGCAGATTTTTTTCAACTAGTTGGCTCAGTGATTCAACCAAGCAACCTTTCAGTTACTGGCCCAACGCTCTTAACCACTAGGCTACCTGTCACCCGTATTTTCCCATCTTGACAGCTCATTCTCAACATACTGGTAGTCTTCTGGTTTCTTTATTTTGTTTGATGCATACACATATTACAGCTATCAAACCCATAACATAATACAGCTATCAAACTCATAACATAATACAGCTATCATAGCCATAAAATAATACAGCTATCAAACCCATAACATAACACAGCTATCATACCCATAACATAATACAGCTATCATACCCATAACATAATACAGCTATCATACCCATAACATAATTCAACCATTGACCTTTGATAGAAAACCCTGCACTGTCTCCACACATGCGACTGTGAATCAAAGATGGAGAAACTCAATGCTAATAGCTCTTTATTTCTTCTTCTTTCAGACGTCCTGCTGTGTGAGGTCCATTCTACTGTATCTCTCCCTCCTCCACTCCTCCTCCTCCTCCCTTCCCAGAGCAGCTGAGGCTGTCCCCGGCCCCCAATTACCTCACCCCAGCCAACGGCCCCCATCCCACCGCCAAGCTGGCTGCAGCCATGACGTCCACCACGGACTTCGACAACGTGGAGATCACTCAGCAGTATAGCCGCATCAACACACGCTTCGAGCTGCTGGAAGAGGAGCAGGACAAAGACAAGAGCTCTGTACGACTGTTCGAGAGGTCACGCATCAAAGCCCTTGCAGGTCAGTTGGAGCTGGGGGGGAGACCTAGGGCTCTAATGTTGGCTGGGCTGGGTTGTGTTGGATGGGGTGTTTTTTCCCTTATGGGTCGTTCTCTGTCACCCACTGTATCTTGAAATCAGCTTTATATGAATCAGCCTCTTGGCAGAATACTATGCCTGGGGATGGTCTAGCCACTAGCAGCTAGTAGCGCTGCCTGCGGTGTATGTCTGCATGGGATCCAATGCTGGTCCCACCACTCCTTGTATTTCCATTTCCATCCATATCTCTCATCTATTTCAATGTCTATATTTTGTCCAAATAAGAAAACATGAAAGATGGCAGTGGCAGAATACTATCTAGGCTTGTTTGTGCTGTGCAGTATGTTTAATAAGTCTACCTGATAGCTTTGAGCCTTGTATCATCATATCTGAGTTTGCCTGGCAGCCACACACACTCCCAGCAGAGCAGCTGAGACTCTCTCTCTCTCTCTCTCTCTCTCTCTCTCTCTCTCTCTCTCTCTCTCTCTCTCTCTCTCTCCCCCCCCCCCCACACACACACATACACACACACCCCTAGAGTTGCTGGGATCATTTGCACATTCCCAGAATGCTCCAGTGTGAGCGATGTGGACAGCTGCCCTCCCTTTGCGAGTCCCAAATGGCACCCTATTCCCTATTTAATGCACCATTTTGACAAGGGCCCATTGGCTCTGGTCAAAAGTAGTGCACTATATGGACATAGGGTGCCATTTGGGATACAGCACCTGTCTGCCGGCTCAGCCTTCCCATGGCTTGGATCTCTGGGATATCTGCCTGAGATCGTAATCAGTGACACAACTTTGGGGCCAATAGGTACTCATTCTGAAGGCCTTGCAGGGCTTTTAAATAGTACCTCCGTCTATTGAACAGGGGAACCATGGAACTGGAGATGCAGAGTTGAGGGGCACATAGCTCTAAAGCCACAAACAGTGGTAGGGTCAGTGATGCATTGGACAAGTGTGCACTAGACAAGTGGTTCTACCTGGAACCAAATCGTTTTTTTTTTTGTAATTTCCAATTGGTACTTAGAGTCTTGTCCCATCGCTGAAACTCCCGTACGGACTCGGGAGAGGCGAAGGTCGAGAGCCATGCGTCCTCCGAAACATGACCCCGCCAAGCCGCACTGCTCGCTTAACCCGGAAGCCAGCCGCACCAATGTGTCAGCAGAAACACTGCACAGCTGGCGCCCGAAGTCAGCGTGCATGCTCCCGTCCCGCCACAAGGAGTCGCTAGAGTACAATGGGACTGCGACATAGCCTGGGATTGAACCCGGGTCTGTAGTGACGCCTCTAGCACTGCGATGCAGTGCGTTAGACCGCTGTGCCACTCATGAGGCGAAACCAAATAGGTTCTACCTGGAACCAAAAATGGTTCTTCAAAGGGTTCTCCTATGGGGACAGCCGAAGAACCCTTTTAGGTTCTAGATAGCACCTTTTTTTCTAAGAGTGTAGCTAGCTGGTGTTGTGTTGTGTTACTGCACTGATGTCTCTGTAATGCAATCAGAGTTTCCTATCACAGACAGAGAGTGAGGTGATGAAAGACATAAGGAGCGAGAAAGAGAGAGGGAGGGAGAGAGAGAACAAGAGAGGCAGGGGAAAGAGGGAGTAATAGCTCTTGCACATCAGTATTGATTTTCAGCTTGTGAACAAACCAAGTATGAGCTACGTCTACTGTATGAACTGCTCATAATGAGCATACACTTACATGACACAACATGTTAGACCCTACATCAAACATAGACTCTACATCCAAAGTCATAACCTTCTAAAATTCAGGTTGGGAATACCTTGTCTGATCCACTTTGATGTAGATGTTCACCCACTGTCTAAAACATGTATGAACACTGAGGCATGTACAAAGGATAAGCTCTCCATCCTACACGTCCCATTTAGTGAGGGGGGGAGGGATGCACAGCCTCGTCAGGAACACACGTGTGCAGCCTGGGACATATTGTATGCATGGCTGGTGCGGTGAAGAAAGAACCACTCTGAGCTGAGAAAGAGAGAAAGAGAGGGAGAGAGGGATGAGCGAGAGGGAGCACGGCATCAGTGCTGAAGTGAGGAAAGAGAGAGCGAGAGAGGGAGAGAGAGAGAGGGAGAGGGAGGGGTGGGAACAGGAGAGAGTCATACGGGAGAGGTAGAGGGAACAGGAGAAAAGGACAGAGTGAGAGAGAGTGGGAGAGAGAAGAGGAGTGCTGCTGAGCTGAGCATCTCTCCCAGCTCCATACCCCAGGTCCTCCAGACTCCCTCCATTGTTGGGGTCAGGACTCAGGACTCAAGATGAGCAGCCCGTCTCCATGTCTGTTGCGTGCCGTCACCCAGCCTCGACTCCGAGAGGTGAAGATCAGCCTGAAGACCAGGGTGACCCGAGAGACCAACAGGGAGACCTCCACAGCCCTCCGATCCAGTGGAGTGGCGCTGGGAAGGGACAGGGACAGTTACAGAGAGGCCACCAGGGACAGAGCCATCACCCCAGGAAGAGAGACCCCGCTCCGGGCCACTCTGAGCAGCAGCAGCCGCAGCCGGAGCACCCCACCCATCCACAGAGCCCTGAGGAGGGAAGCGAAGGGCGATGTGAGGACCAGGCAGGAGCCAGAGCACCAGCCTGAGAGGAATGGGACACTCCGGGTTATACCCACGACAGGATCTGGAGCACCTCATCCTCGGGGACTGGGTCTGGGTCTCTCCACCATCTCCTCTTCCTCCTCGTCCTCCTCCACCTGCACCCCCGCCAGACGTCAGCAGCGCCATGCCCCCTCTCCCCCGCGCCCCGCTCCGCCCCCTACCACCTCCTCCTGCGCCTCCACCTCTGGCAGGAGTATGAAGAAAGCGAGGTGGCTGAGCTACAGCACCTCCAACATCTGCTTCAACTCCATCCTGGATGGACGCTTCAGGCAGCTGCAAGGTACCTACTGTCCAGACTGGTCTGGGGGTGATGGTGTTGGTAGTGGGTTGGACACTAGCTACAAGTTGCTGTCGAGGTCCAGTCTGGGGCTGGATGTGGCGATGGGTCCACGGCCCACCCTCTCTCATTCCCACCCCTCAGGTTTAGGGTTATTGTCCAGTCTTGCAGTGGTAGTGGTGGTGATGTGTCCAGTTCATCCCCTCCCACCTCTCACCTCCAACCCCACAGTGGGTAAAAAAGAGAACACTGTTTCCTTGTGTGCCCTTCCCATCCCTCTCTAGGTGTTTGGGACAGATGGAGGGTGGGGGAGGGGTTGATGGGGAGGTCTAGCTTGTGATGCAAGCGAGCATGTGGGTGGTTTGATTGTTCCTGCTGTCGTGTGAACTGGAGAGTCAGGGGAAAAGTGCTGTGCTTCCACTGTAGTGGCCCTTTTTTAATGTATGTGCATTTATTTATTTATTTTCAGGAAGCAGTGACTATGCCCCAATTGTTTGCTGAGTTTGATCTGAATATTTCATGGAGCAAACTCCTAAAAAGGATATGCTGTGTTTTTCTTTTTCCCTCTGCCATTCAAGGCAGGCCGATGTTGTAACCTTTCACTACCTATTTCCTTTTTCGTGGAATCAGAGCAGGATTGATAATGTATGATTATGTGTTCACCGTGTTGTCTTATTAGCTGCGCTACCCTTCGTTACACTAGCTACATTGATATTTTACACAAACTATTTTCACCTGCCATCACCGGGATATGACGTAACGTAAACACTAGCTATATTCATATTCATTTGGTTTATTTTCTCCTGATGAGCTATGGGACTATTCAGAAACTCTATATTTGCCACAGATGACTTTATTGAACATCTATTGAATAATCCATCCCCTCCTCTCTTCTTTTTCTCCTCCTAACTGCTCATTTCTCTCTCCGTTATTCGATTTTCGAAGA
>NC_140005.1:38638557-38820317 GCF_964263955.1 Coregonus lavaretus | reverse complement strand
CATGCACAGATATAGTCTATAACAAAACAGACATGCACTATTCATTTTGGGGACAATTCAGAACTGAGATAAGTGTGTGTAACCTGGACGAAAAATCATTAATTGATGTCAGTGGAATAATAGCGTGAAAACTTTCACAGATCTCAAGTCAGAATACTTACCTGCCCCAAATAGACATACAGTACATAACAGTCTAGTCTCTTCACCTCTGGAACATCCCCCACCTTCCCCCTTCAGGACAACTTTGGCTATGACCTGCCAGCGGTGGAAGCTGCGAAAAAGAAGCACGATGCCATCGAGACAGACATCGCTGCCTACGAGGAACGCATCCAAGGCATAGTGGCTATCTCAAAAGAGCTGGAGTCTGAGCGCTACCATGACGCCAAGCGCATCGACGTGCGCAAGGACAACATCCTGAGGCTGTGGGATTACTTACAGGAACTGCTGAAGGCTCGCAGGGCACGCCTGGACAAGAACCTCACCCTGCAGAGGATCTTCCAGGAGATGTTGTACATTATCAACTGGATGGATGAGATGAAGGTATATTATTCATAATAGGGTAGTGTAAATGGTCTATCAAAAGTGACTTGCAGAATGTTAGATATTGACAGGGATACAGTACATACTGTATTTACTATACCTGGCCCCTGCTGCAATCAAACCTACAACCCTTGTGTTACTTGCTAGCTAACCCACTGAGCCACTGGGCCGTGGGGTGAGACAGCGATGTAGCTTAAGCCCAACCCTCTTCAACATATATATCAACGAATTGGCGAGGGCACTAGAACAGTCTTCACAAAATGGGACAAACACCAAATTGAGACTCTGCATGCAGAATTCAGCAAAAAATATCCTCCGTGTACAACGTCAAACACCAAATAATCCGTGCAGAGCAGAATTAGGCCAATACCCACTCCAGAAAATAGTAGTTAAATTCTACAACCACCGAAAAGGAAGCGATTCCCAAACCTTCCATAACAAAGCCATCACCTACAGAGAGATGAACCTGGGGAAGAGTCCCCTAAGCAAGCTGGTCCTGGGGCTCTGTTCACAAACACAAACAGACCCCACAGAACCCCAGGACAGCAACACAATTAGACCCAACCAAATCATGAGAAAACAAAAAGTTTTTACTTGACACTTTGGAAAGAATTTACAGAAAAACTGAGCAAACTAGAATGCTATTTGACCCTAAACAGAGAGTACACAGTGGTAGAATACCTGACCACTGTGACAGACCCAAAATGAAGGAAATCTTTGACTATGTACAGACTCAGTGAGCATAGACTTGCTATTGAGAAAGGCCGCCGTAGGCAGACCTGGCTCTCAAGAGAAGACATGCTATGTGTACACTGCCCACAAAATGAGGTGGAAACTGAGCTGCACTTCCTAACTTCCTGCCAAATGTATGACCATATTAGAGACACATACTTCCCTCAGATTACACAGACCCACAAAGAATTTGAAAACAAATCCAATTTGGATAAACTCCCTTATCTATTGGGTGAAATACACAGTGTGCATCACAGCAGCAAGATTTGTGACCTGTTGCCACAAGAAAAGGGCAACCAGTGAAGAACAAACATCATTGTAAATACAACCTATATTTATGTTTATTTATTTTCTTTTGTACTTTAACTATTTGCACATCATTACAACACTGGTATATAGACATAATATGACATTTGAAATGTCTTTATTCTTTTTGAACTTTGTGAGTGTAATGTTTACTGTTAATATTTATTGTATAATTCACTTTTGTTTTTTATCATCTATTTCACTTGCTTTGGCAAACCATATGTTTCCCATGCCAATAAAGCCCCTTAAATTAAATTAATTAAATTGAGAGAGAGAGAGAGAGAGAGAGAGAGAGAGAGGAGAGAGAGAGAGAGAGAGAGAGAGAGAGAGAGAGAGAGAGAGAGAGAGAGAGAGAGAGAGAGAGAGAGAGAGAGAGAGAGAGAGAGAGAGAGAGAGAGAGAGAGAGAGAGAGAGAGAGAGAGAGAGAGAGAGAGAGAGAGAGAGAGAGAGAGAGAGAGAGAGAGAGAGAGAGAATCTTTTTAGGATTTTGTTTTGGTCAAAAAAAGCCTGGAAAATCACCAGGAATTCAGCTAAACATTTGTATAATTTAGGAAATCTGTTCCCAAGTATTCCCACAAATAGAAAAAGAGACATGTCTCAATTTAATCAAGGTATGAATTATTGTTATTTTCAAATACGATCTCTTTTGGGGCTAGTTTGAGTCAATTTGCAGTGTACAAATTATTATAACGTTCCGGCCCCCAACCATCCGCTCCGACGAAAATTGTATCGCGACTGAATCTAGTTGCCTACCCTGGCATAGGCCATGTGCAGCATAAGAGGAATCTATAAATTATGAATCTGAAAAAGCCATGTTTGTTAAAGGTTAGAATCTTTATTCATACAGAAAAATTTTATTATATTTGATCACTCTTTTGTTGCTGAGAATTTCCTTCACCGCAGGAAATGCAGATGAGCTTCATGATTTACATATTAACAGTATTGCACTTTTCATGTAGCCTAATTATTCCAAGCTAATAGCCTAACCACCTATCAAGCATCATTATGGACTAAACGTTCACATCCTGTTTCTGCAGTATTATTTTGTTGCAACAAAATACTGGTCAAATTAAGTTCCTACATCTGTATGCCAGAACATTCCTTTGCCATGTTTGATCCCTTCCTTGCCACCCCCACCCCTTCATCTCAACCCTGACCCCTAAACCTGTGGTATGTCCCTAGGTTAAGCTGCTGTCCCCTGACTTTGGGAAGCACCTGTTGGAGGTGGAGGACCTGCTCCAGAAGCATGCTCTGGTGGAGGCCGACATCGCTGTGCAGGCAGAGAGAGTTCACAATGCCAATGCAGCTGCTCTCAAGTTTGCCAATGGAGACAGTAAGTGCAGTCGACTTTCCTATTCATTTAATTGTCCCTCCTTAGCAACTTGTTTTGTACTTGGGCCATACATCTTATCTAACAAAAGAGGGTAACACTTTACATTATTCTTTTTAAGTATACCTAGATGTTAAGTGTAACCCAACAGCCCCCCGCACCGCTCTGCTTAATAATAATAATAATAATATTCAGAGGGGTTGGGTTAAATGCGGAAGACACATTTCAGTTGAATGCATTCAGTTGTACAACTGACTAGGAATCCCCCTTTCCTTTCCCTTTCTAAAGTGTAACCCAAAATATACCTTCATGTAAAGTGTTAACCTAAAAGATACAGTACATAATCATGCCATCTTCCCCCATCCTCACCTCCCAGGCTACAAGCCCTGTGACCCCCAGGTGATTAAGGACCGGGTGCAACACCTAGACCTGTGTTACCAGGAGCTGTGTGCCCTGGCAGCCCAGCGCCGTGCCCGACTGGAGCAGTCACGACGTCTCTGGAACTTCTTCTGGGAGGTATGTAGGCTACAGAGATGGGCCAGCAACTGAAAGGTTGTGCCCTTAAGCAAGGCCCCTACTACAGGGGCGACACACTGCGGCGGACCCTGTCCTCCAACCTCTCCGTGGGTGTTTGTATGTGTGTTTCTCAAGGGGTTTGTGATAAAGAAAAATACACGTTTCAGAGTCTCTGTGATAATTGACTATAAAATATATCTTATTTTTGTGATAAAGAAAAATACAAATTTCAGTGTCTCTGTGATAATTGACTACAAAGTATATCTTATTTTATCTTAGATGGCCGAGCTGGAGAGCTGGATCAAGGAGAAGGAGCATATCTTGTCCTCGCTGGACTATGGCAAGGACCTAACCAGTGTGCTGGTTCTGCAGAGCAAACACAGTGCCTTCGAGGACGAGCTGGGGTCCCGCCGTGCCCACTTGCAGGAGATCATGGACGAAGGAGACAAGATAATCCAGGCGGGGCACTTCGGCACACCACAAGTAGATAATTTTCCCTCGTTGACTGTATTTATTTAGTTTGTAACTGTCTATATCATGTGTTTATACCTGAAATGTCTTGAAATGTATACCCATGGCAACAAATACAATGTTCCCATGGGAACAATAAAGTCATTATTTTGTTTATCTTATCTTAAGGTCGGGGATCGCATGGAGGATGTGAGGAGGCAGTGGCAGCAGTTGGAGGAGCTGGCAGCGTTCAGAAGGCAAAACCTCCAGGACACCCAGAGGTTCTTCCAGTTTCAGGGAGACGCTGATGACCTGAAGGCCTGGTTGCTGGATGCCAAGAGGCAGATGACTAGTGATGACGTGGGTCATGATGAGTATACCACCCAGAGGCTGCTGAAGAGACACAGAGACCTAAGGGACGATGTCGCCAAGAACGGAGCCACCATTGACGCTCTGACCAAACAGGTAAATAACTGACTGACCAAGTGGTTGGTTCTTGCCTATAGACCTGTTTTACTCTACTTTACATAGCTTTACAATTAGGATCTACTAGATTATGTTAGCATTATGATTTAATCGCTAGTTGTCATATATGTGTATATTTGTTGATATTCATCCAGATTAATCTTACTGTTTTTAATGCTGTTTTTATTGTAAGAGCTCTGATGATTTCCCCAGATTTCCAATGTATTTATTACATATGGCTAATAAACGTGAACTTTTTATGACCAGGAGGCGGCACTACCCGAGGAGCTGCGTAACACGCCAGACATCCAGAGACGTCTGAAGGACATCAGAGATCTGTACATGGAGCTGATGTCCCTGTGTGACCTGCGACAGAAGAAACTGGATGATGCCATGGCTCTGTACACCATCTTCAGTGAGACAGATGCCTGTGAGCTGTGGATGGGCCAGAAGGAGACCTGGCTGGTGGGTCTGGATGTGCCCGAGAAACTAGAGGATTTGGAGGTGGTGCAGAACAGGTACAAACCACAGATATGACATTACGTCATATTGTTGGGGTACCAGCAATGTTAAACAGTACTTTCACATTTGTATAGATCTGACACCAATCATATATATATCAGATCTCTGCTAATGTCCATGTACCAGTATGCTATGCAGGTTAGAGTTGGACTGACTGATAGAGGATTGGTTGCTGCTCTGAATGTAACCTGCTTGCTCTGGTGCATACTGTTTGATTTAGTGCTTACTCTTTTTTTTTCTTCTCAGGTTGAGCATACTTGCTTCAGACATGGCTAATATCCAGTCACGAGTTGATGATGTCAACAAAGCGGTGAAGCAGCTTGAGGACAGCAGACACCCTCGTACCAAGGAGGTGAAGGAATGCCAGATGAGACTGAATAAGAGGTGAGACTCATGATGATGTGATGTTCATGTGTAGGCATAGTGTATACTCATAGCAAGAAGAACATGTTGTCATTATGATCCACAGTCTACAGTTAACATTAATATTAACCCTCTGGTCTGTCTCTTCTCTTCCAGGTGGGAGGCCTTCAAGGCCCTCGTTGAGGATAAGAAGCAGAAGGTGGACTCTGCTCTCAGCTACCACAACTATGGCCTGGAGTGTGACGAGACAGAGTCCTGGATCCGAGACAAAACCCGGGTCATCGAATCCACCCAGGACCTGGGCAACGATCTGAACGCTGTCATGACCATCCAGAGGAAACTCTATGGCATGGAGCGCGACCTGGCCGCCATCGAAGACAAGCTCACATTCCTGAGGAGTGAGGCGGATCAGCTGGCCAAGGATCACCCGGACAACGCTGCAGACATCCTGGCTAGACGAGCCGAGCTGGACGCAGCCTGGGATAACCTGAGGGCCACCCTGAAGGACCGGGAGGTGTGTGTGTGTGCATGTGCATCTTTGTGCGTGTGTGTCTGGGTCTGTGTCTGGGTTGGGAAACAAGCAGAAAACACATTTTTGTTGTGCACTTCTCCATAATAAATGGACTAATACAGTTGTATTGTATTATTATATTGTATTGTAGGACTCTCTGGGAGAGGTGTCCAAGCTGCAGATCTTCCTGCAGGACATGGATGACTTCCAGTCCTGGCTCTTCAAGACCCAGAAGGCTGTGGCGTCCGAGGATACGCCTGAGACTCTGCCCCAGGCAGAGCAGCTGCTGAGTCTCCATGATGCTGTGCATGATGACATGGGCACACACGTGGAGGACTACTACAAGGTTGGTTTCAAGTTGTAAAGTTTCAGGTTTGTTAGGATTCAAAGCATATTTTACACAAATCCACAACACAGATAGAGCAGTGGGCATAGTTGACATGTTACATATTACAAAGAGTTATCAAGGCAGTGACATAAATATGTGGTCCTGTGTGGCTCAGTTAGTAAGATCATGGTGCTAGTGATGCCAGGGTCGTGGGTTGGATTCCTGCTGGGGCCACATGTACTGAAATGTATACAGTCACTGCACTGTAAGTTGCTTGGATAAAAATGTCTACTAAATGGCATATTATTATTATGTTAGGTGAGGGACACGGGTGTGGTGGTGACCCAGGGCCAGCTGGATGACCCTCAATACCAGGAGCTGGACAAGAGGCTGAAAGGTCTGGACCGTGGGTGGGACGAGCTCCACAAGATGTGGGACAGTAGGAAGGGCTTCCTGGACCAGGGCCTGGGCTTCCAGCAGTTCATGAGGGACACCAAGCAGGTGGAGACCATCCTCAACAACCAGGTAAGATAAACCAACGTTGTGATACCAAGTTGTTATATTGTAAAAGAGCAACTGTTTTCATTAACCAGGTTTCCATTCAACCTTTTTATGCGAATAAAGTACAGGCTGTAACGACAGCCTGATGGAAGCACATTTTTCAGTAAACTTTCCAAATGTCGACAAAACAAAATACAGTAGACAACGTGGGATGTTTTGTGTTGGTAAAATTATTAAATAGCGGTGGAAACGTTTTTATGGGCAAATATATTGATAGGGTAGTGCGTACGGCCCAGTACATCACTGGGGCCGAGCTCCCTGCCATCCAGGCGCTGTCAGACGAAGGCCCAAAAAATTGTCAAAGACTCCAGCCACCCAAGCCACAGACCTTTCTCTCTGCTACTGCACAGCAAGTGGTACCAACCAACTGGACCCTGAACAGCTTCTACCCCCAAGCCATAAGACTTCTAAACAAGACTGCTAAATAGCTAATCAAATGGCTACCCGAACTACCTGCATTGACCTTTTTTTGCACTAACTCTCTTGCACTGAGTCTATGCACACTAACTGAACTCTACCCATACACTCACACATACTTACACTGACACCCCAAAACACACACTCGCACACTCACGCATGCATGCACACACACACACACACACACAGTCTTGTACAACTAACCTTGTGGTGACACACAATTCAGTCCATTCAAAATACTATTTACTAACCTTAACCTTAACCTTAACCTTAACCTTAACCTTAACCTTAACCTTAACCTTAACCTTAACCCTAACCTTAACCCTAAACCTAGCCTTAGCTCCTAACCCTAAGCCTAGCTCCTAACCCTAACCCTAATTCTAACCTTAACCCTAAACCCCCTATAAATAGTATTTGACCTTGTGGGGACTAACAAAATGTCTCCAGTTGGTCAAATGTTTGTTTGTTTACTATTCTTGAGGGGGCTTCTGGTCCCCACAAGTGTAGTTGAACACGTCCACACACACACACACGCACACGCACACACACACTTAACATGCACACACACACAGTCTTGTACAACTAACCTTGTGGCGACACAAAATTCAGTCTCATTCAAAATCCTATTTTCCCTAACTCCCAACCTAAACCTAACCCTAACCCTAACTCTAACCCTTACGCTAACCCTAACTGTAACCCTAACCTTAACCCCAAAACCTAACCTTAACCCTAACCCTTACCCTAACCCTAATACTGACCCTAGCTCCTAACCCTAACCCTAAACCTAATTCTAACCCTAACATTAATTCTAACCTTAACCCTAAACCCCCTAGAAATAGAATTTGACCTTGTGGGGACTAACAAAATGTCCACAGTTGGTCAAATGTTTCTGCGTTTACTATTCTTGAGGGGACTTCTGGTTAAACACGTCCATGCATACTGACGCCACACACACACCCAAACACACACACTTTCACACTCACCACATACGCTTCTGCTACTGTCTATTATCTATCTTGTTGCCAAGTCTCTTTACCCCTACTATATGTACTGTACATACAGTGAGGGAAAAAAGTATTTGATCCCCTGCTGATTTTGTATGTTTGCCCACTGACAAAGACATGATCAGTCTATCATTTTAATGGTAGGTTTATTTGAACAGTGAGAGACAGAATAACAACAAAGAAATCCAAAAAAAGCATTTCAAAAATGTTATGAATTGATTTGCATTTTAATGAGGGAAATAATAAACGTCTGACCCTCTGCAAAACATGACTTAGTAGTTGATGGCAAAACCCTTGTTGGCAATTACAGAGGTCAGACGTTTCTTGTAGTTGGCCACCAGATTTGCACACATCTCAGGAGGGATTTTGTTCAACTCCTCTTTGCAGATTTTCTCCAAGTCATTAAGGTTTCGAGGCTGACGTTTGGCAACTCGAACCTTCAGCTCCCTCCACAGATTTTCTATGGGATTAAGGTCTGGAGACTGGCTAGGCCACTCCAGGACCTTAATGTGCTTCTTCTTGAGCCACTCATTTGTTGCCTTGGCATGCTGGAATACCCATCCACGACCCATTTTCAATGCCCTGGCTGAGGGAAGGAGGTTCTCACCCAAGATTTGACGGTACATGGCCCCCTCCATCGTCCCTTTGATGCGGTGAAGTTGTCCTGTCCCCTTAGCAGAAAAACACCCCCAAAGCATAATGTTTCCACCTCCATGTTTGACAGTGGGGATGGTGTTCTTGGGGTCATAGGCAGCACTCCTCCTCCTCCAAACACGGCGAGTTGAGTTGATGCCAAAGAGCTCGATTTTGGTCTCATCTGACCACAACACTTTCACCCAGTTCTCCTCTGAATCATTCAGATGTTCATTGGCAAACTTCAGACAGGCCTGTGTATGTGCTTTCTTGAGCAGGGGGACCTTGCGGGCGCTGCAGGATTTCAGTCCTTCACGGCGTAGTGTGTTACCAATTGTTTTCTTGGTGACTATGGTCCCAGCTGCCTTGAGATCATTGACAAGATCCTCCTGTGTAGTTCTGGGCTGATTCCTCACCGTTCTCATGATCATCTCACCTCCACGCCTGAGATCTTGCATGGAGCCCCAGGCCGAGGGAGATTGACAGTTATTTTGTGTTTCTTCCATTTGCGAATAATCACACCAACTGTTGTCACCTTCTCACCAAGCTGCTTGGCGATGGTCTTGTAGCCCATTCCAGCCTTGTGTAGGTCTACAATCTTGTCCCTGACATCCTTGGAGAGCTCTTTGGTCTTGGCCATGGTGGAGAGTTTGGAATCTGATCGATCGATTGCTTCTGTGGACAGGTGTCTTTTATACAGGTAACAAACTGAGATTAGGAGCACTCCCTTTAAGAGGGGGTCAAATACTTATTTCCCTCATTAAAATGCAAATCAATTTATAACATGTGTTTTTCTGGATTTTTTTGTTGTTATTCTGTCTCTCACTGTTCAAATAAACCTACCATTAAAATTATAGACCGATCATTTCTTTGTCAGTGGGCAAACGTACAAAATCAGCAGGGTATCAAATACTTTTTTCCCTACCTCAATTACCTCGTACCCCTGCATATCGACTTGGTACTGGTACTCCATATACTGTATATAGCCATGTTATTTTTACTCTTTATTTTTATTTGTAATTCACTGTGTATTTATTCCTCGTGTCACTATTTATATATTTTTATCGTGTCATTAACTCTGCATTGTTTGAAATGGACCGGTAAGTAAAAATGTCACTGTTAGTCTACACCTTTTGTCTACGAAGCATGTGACAAATACAATTTAATTTGATTTGAATAACCATCATATCGAAGTAAACTTGGAGTCATGCGATGACATGTTGTTTGGTCCTCCCACTACGACTTGGGAAAGCATGCAGTTTATTAGGCTACAGATTAAATACGTTATGATGAACTTCACAGGGTGGTGAATGTGCATAATAATACAGTGCCTTTCGGAAAGTATTCAGACACATTTACTTTTTCCACATTTTTTTTTGTTACAGCCTTTTTCTAAAATGGATTAAATAAATGAACATCCTCAGCAATCTACACACAATACCCCATAATGACAATTTAAAAACAGGTTTTTCAAAATTTTTGCAAATGTATAAAAAAATAAAAAAATACGTATTTACAGAAGTATTCAGACCCCTTGCTATGAGACTCGAAATTGAGCTCAGGTGCATCCTGTTTCCATTGATCATCCTTGAGATGTTTCTACAACTTGATTGGAGTCCACCTGTGGTAAATTCAATTGATTGGACATGATTTGGAAAGGCACACACCTGTCTATATAAGGTCCCACAGTTGACAGTGCATGTCAGAGCAAAAACCAAGCCATGAGGTCAAAGGAATTGTCCGTAGAGCTCCGAGACAGAATTGTGTTGAGGCACAGATCTGGGGAAGGGTACCACAACATTTCTGCAGCATTGAAGGTCTCCAAGAACACAGTGGCCTCCATCATTCTTAAATGGAAAAAAGTTTGGAACCACAGACTCTTCCTAGAGGTGGCCGCCTGGCCAAACTGAGCAATCTAATTGCTCTAATTGCTGCCAAAGGTGTTTCAACAAAGTACTGAGTAAATGGTCTGAATATTTATGTAAATGTGATATTTCCATTTTTTATTTTTAATAAATTAGCAAAGATTTATAAAAAAAAACTGTTTTTGCTTTGTCATTATAGGGTATTGTGTGTAGATTGATGATGAATAAAAACTATTTTATCAATTTTAGAATAAGTCTGTAACCTAACAAAATGTGGAAAAAGTCAAGGGGTCTGAATACTTTACGAAGGCACTGTATATGTATTTTATTAAACGCTTTTATCTAAAGTGACTTACGGTCATGTGTGCATATAAGCTTGATGCTCCTTTCCAATAAATATTGAGGGTCTTATTCTGATGACATGATGATCGATGCTTGATTGCCGTTTGACAAATAAAAATAATCTTGCTTTTGTCTATAATAATCTTATCATGTAGGCTATACCCACACTGTAAATGCGAGCTGTTGGCTAGAGCGCACATGCCAATACTGGAGTGGTCACATTCGCTATATAAAAATAAATAAAATCTGACGTCGTTTTTATGTGCACAAGTCATCACGCACAGCCTTTTGTCCAGAACAAGTCAATTTGATGGAAATACATATCTGGTGGGAAAATGCGCATATTGTTTCATGTGGATTATAGAATATTCGCATGAAAATCTGTCGCCAATTGGATGGAAACCTAGCTAATGACTTACTTAGCTAAATAAAGGTTTACAAACGTAAGAAGATAAACAAATAATATTGTGATTTCCCTTTTGTGTGTTTTACTGTGAATGCTAGAGTGAATAAGATTTTCGATGTATTCATTACACATGGCAAATAAAGTGAACATTTAAACATGGAATATGAATAGAGTTAAAAACCCAATGAAAATCGAAAACTGCTAAGCAGAAACTGAACTATTTGACGGTTGCTGAGCTATGTTTGTGACTGTGGGGAGTCAATAATAAAGTGAAAACTTTAAACATGGAACGTGAATAGAGTTAAAAACCCAATGAAAAATTAAAAAACTGTAAAGCAGAAAGTGAACAATTTGCTGGGTGCTGTGCTATGTTTTTGACTGTGGTTGGTCAAGAGTATATTGATATAGTTTATCTTCTGTTTGTCAGCAGCTAACGTAATGGTTCATGGTTGTGGATTCTTTATTTCTTTACTTCAGGAGTACACTCTGGCCCACACAGACAAGCCCGACACCCTGGACGGAGCGGAACAGGCCCTGAAGAAGCACGAGGACTTCGTCTGCACCATGGATGCCAACATGGAGAAGATCGCCAGCATGCTGGAGGGGGGACAGAAATTGGTCGACAGCGGAAACCTCTACTCCCCCAGGGTCCAAGACAAGATGGACTCCATCCATGACAAGTTAGTCTTGGATCTTTTTCTGGTCTAATTTTGCTTAATTAAAATGAAAAACAACCCCCCCCCCCCCCCCCAAAAAAAAAGAAAAAAAAAAGACATCAGCTTTCTTTGAAAAGAGAGGACAGTTAAAAATAAATAAAACGTCTTATTATATGAACTAGAAATGAATACAAATGACCCTTTTTTATTTGATTAATTCTAGTGTCAGCCATGGGTTTATAATGGCCATTCTCTGTCTGTACATATTGTACTTTACTTACACAGAGAAAATCTCTACACTACAGTATCTGACCTATTGATCTTTACTTGTTCTGTCTGTTCCCTCAGTAGTGAGTGTTAATCACATACAGTAGTACAGCTAGCTATTATCCTGCCACTTTGAGGAGCATGAAACACATAGATTGTGTCCCAAATGGCACCCCATTCCCTACATAGTGCAGTACTTACTACATAGAGCCCTATGTGTCCTGGTTAAAAACTAGTGCACTATAAAGAGAATAGGGTGACATTTGGGACGCAGACATACTGTAAAGTAGTTCAGCTTGCAATTAGCCTGCCATTCTGAGTCAGCTAGGTCAGCAATACATCATTAGCGTTAACATTGTTCTAGTGGAGAGGGGGAGAGGCGAGGGTGGGAGCTCCTTCTCCCATTAACGCACGGCATTATCATCCCATGCGGCTTCACTCTACTCGGCTGGGAGGGAGATGGGTGGAGGGCGGCGGGCGCCTGCTATGATGGGTATTGATCCCAGAGAGAGTGCTCTTTAATGGGTTGCTTCAGAGAGCAGGAGGAGGGGTGGGGGGCTGTGGAACTAAGGTCTTTAGTAAAGACTCTTTACTGTGTGGAGCTGGGGCTGGAACTGGAAAGGTTCAGTAGGGGATTGCATGTGTTGTTTACTTCTAAAGGTAAACACCCCACCATCAGTCTCTGTTGTGGGGACCTTGGTCATGTTCATTAGGCACCAAATGGGAAAAAAATGGACTGAAACAGGGAGGGACTACCTGGACTCGACTAAGAGATGCTCATTTTTGTTTTCTGTTGCAAAATGTTTTCAAATGTTTTTCGTTGCATGCCCTAATGAACACGACCTTGGCAAGTCTAACGTGTTGTTCTGTTGTGTCTGTGTGTTTTATATGCAGGTACCACAAGAACAGAGGCAAAGCCAACGAGGTTACAGGGGTACTCAAGGATAACCGTGATCTTCAACACTTCCTGCAAAACACACAGGATGTAAGTTATTTTATTCATTTTTTGGGAATACGATACTGCAAATGTGTTCCTGTCTTACTTCTTACTACTGTTCTTGTCTGTGCTGACTCTGTGTTGATCTCCGTATCTCTATCCCCCACCTCGCCACTCCCTCTTTCCATCCTCTCCCTCTCCACTATCCTTTCTCAATCCGCCTCTCACCTCCACCTCGCCACCCCTCATCATCTCCACTCCCCCTCTCAATCCCTCTGTCCATCCTCCTCCTCTCCCCCTCCACACCCTCTCTCCTCTCCCTCTCTCCATCTCTCCAGCTCACTCTGTGGATAAACGAGAAGATGTTGACGGCTCAGGACGTGTCGTATGACGGGGACAGGAACCTTCACACCAAGTGGAAGAAGCATCAGGCCTTCATGGCTGAGCTGGCCTCCAACAAAGACTGGCTAAACAAAATAGACCAGGTGTGTGTGTGCAAGGTGCAAGGTGACATAGCTACACTGAGCTGTCAGAGCCTGTTCGCTCGCTCCACTACAGTATCAGTTTCTATGTGTCCTTGTGGTCACATCCTTGCTAAATGCCACATGCTATAATAAGTAAGAATATTGTCCATGTGACCTTTTAACATCAACCTGCTCTTCGCAAAGGCATCTAGCCAAACTGGCTTCTGTTTCTGTTTACTTATCATTATGATTTTTGATTGAAATAATAATATACAAAGTAAGTAGCCTTGCCCGAGCCAGAATGGCCCATAGGGCAGGATCTTCTGTTTGTGGAGCGTGAGGCAGCTTAATGTACAAGTACACCCCCAGGACGCTAGTCTATCCCAGTAATCATATAGCCTAATTGAACTATTCCATGTGTACATCCCATCCATATTCCTTATCATACATGTGCCCCTGCTTATCATACATGTGCCACAGGAGCTGATGGATTATATAAAAAGTACAAATGTTTCCCCTGAATGTGACCTTTCTAACATCGCCCCTTCTTCTCATCCACATCCACAGGAGGGTCAGGAGCTAATGGATGCCAAACCTGAGTTCGAGCCTATCGTGACAGAGCGTCTGGCAAAGCTGCATGAGCTATGGGACAAGCTGGAGTCCACTGCCGAGAACAAGGCCCGTCTGCTGTTTGATGCTAACCGCTCCGAGCTTTTTGACCAGAGTCTGGCCGACATTAAGAAGTGGCTGGCTGAGCTTCAGAAGGAGCTACAGGGAGACGATGAGGTCAAGGACCTCACCAATGCCAACATCCTGCTCAAGAAGCACCAGGTGTGTGTGTGTGGAGGGGTGTGTCTGTCTAAAGTTGCGCCCCCAGTTTCGGAGTCTGATTGAACAATAACACTCTAGACTCCGAACCATATGCCCCCCTGGTGACAGGGTTTGTCCCCTGTACTGTCCGGGATCAAAGTTCCAATCTTCTTGGAGAAAAAAAAAATGTGTGCCTCTTCTCTGCCCAGCCACTTTAACCAATCCCTCCCCCCTCCCTCCCCTCTCCAGCAAACAGAGACCCAGGTGCGTGACCGTGCGCGGGAGCTGGAAGACCTCCAGGAGGCTGTCCAGAAACACGGAGGCCCAGCCGGGAGCAGGGAGGACCAGCCGGAGCTTGAGGCTGAGCAGCAAGCCATCCAGAGGGACTTCCAGCAGCTTCTTACCCCCCTGGCCCAGCGCAGGGGCAAGCTGGAGGCAGCCAAGGCCGTGCACCAGTTCTACAGGGACCTGGCTGATGAGATTGTGAGGATGCCTTTCAGCTTATCATCAACCCCATTATAGCGTTGTTGTTACTATCTGAAACATGTCAGAATGCTTCCTCGGAGAAATGCTGACATGATCACTATGTGTTTCACTGTTCTTTCTCTCTATTTCCCTCTCTATCGTAGCTCTGGGTAGAGGAGAGGTTGCCCATTGCGATGTCAGATGAACATGGCAACAATCTCCAGGCAGTCCAAATGCTGTTGAAGAAGAACCAGACATTACAGAGGGAGATCGAGGGTCACCAGCCCCGGGTGGATGAGGTGTTGGAGCGTGGCCGGAGGATGGCGTCGGCCGCGACAGAGGAGGGTGGGCCGGAGGCTGAGCG
Source organism: Coregonus lavaretus (assembly GCF_964263955.1). Lineage (NCBI taxonomy): Eukaryota > Metazoa > Chordata > Actinopteri > Salmoniformes > Salmonidae > Coregonus > Coregonus lavaretus. Next base: position 38,805,063 of record NC_140005.1, on the reverse strand, counting down.
TATTGGAGAGCAGGTGTGCACATGCTCACGCTTGCACATGCAAGCCTGCACACGCCCACATGTGCAAGCTTGTTTGTTTGATACTGTTTTTGTTTTTGATATATTGTGTCCCTGAAAAGCGCTATGTACTGTAAAACCCATGTATTATTATGATTCCAGGTGAAGGAGCTGGAGGAGGTGTGGTCTCGGCTGCAGGATGAGATGGCTAAGAGGAGAGACAGGCTGAACGGATCTAACCTGGCCCAACAGTACTATAACGACGCTGATGAGGCTGAGGCCTGGATAGGAGAGGAGGAGCTCTACATGATCACTGATGAGAAGGCCAAGGTATTGTACTCAAAATATATTTATAATAATAATAATAATAATATGCCATTTAGCAGACGCTTTTATCCAAAGCGACTTACAGTCATGCGTGCATACATTTTTGTGTATGGGTGGTCCCGGGGATCGAACCCACTACCTTGGCGTTACAAGCGCCGTGCTCTACCAGCTGAGCTACAGAGGACCACTATTTAGAACTATCAGGTTGATCTTATGGACTGTCAGACATTTATCCAACCCCATCCCTCATAATAAACCAAGTGGTGGGGCTTCTGTTTGGCTGAAAGAACATATCAAAGATTGTGGCATTAAATTGTTAATTCCCCCCCCCCCCTTAAGGATGAGCGGGGTGCCATGTTGATGTTGAAGCGTCACCTGATCATGAAGCAGGCTGTAGATGACTACTCAGACTCCATCCAGAAGCTGGCTGACCGCGCACAGAAGATGCTCAACGAGGACCACCCTGATGGGTGAGTGGAACCCAGACATTTAGGGTTCAGTCATCTTACCTTGTGTACTACTGTATAGCTATCACTACCTCCTCTATAGACAGACTATGCAAGACTATGTTGCATACATGTGGGGAATCATCCATTTTTAGGATTGGTCTCTTGTGCCTCACTATGTAACCGTATATTTGAGAATGAGGGGTGTGGTTATGATTGTGTCACTTACCATACAAAGATCAAACAGCTATGATACATGTTGATGCATGATGATCATCTTGTCAGTCACTCTCTCTTTCTCTTTCTCTTTCTCTTTCTCTTTCTCTTTCTCTTTCTCTTTCTCTTTCTCTTTCTCTTTCTCTTTCTCTTTCTCTTTCTCTTTCTCTTTCTCTCCCTCTCCCTCTCCCTCTTCCTTCCTCCCTCCCCATAGTGAGTCTGTCATCCGTCGTCAGGGCCAGGTAGATAAGCAGTATGCTGGTCTGAAGGACCTGTCAGAGGACCGCAGGAGGAAGCTGGACCATGTCTATCATCACTTCCTGCTGAGCCGAGAGGTGGAGGATCTGGAGCACTGGATCGCTGAGAGGGATGTGGTGGCCTCCTCACAGGAGATGGGACAGGACCTGGACCATGTCACGGTGAGGGTGGAATACACACTAAATACAGAGGCCAGGGATTCTCAGCCTAGGACCCCTGGAGGGCTTCTATGAGCTTCCAAGGGGTTCTTGGAAAATCTGGGGGAAAACGAACAAGTAAATGGAAAGTTCTAGGTGGTCACACCTTGTATTGGTTCTCTCTGTAATGTTCTGTATTCTTATGGAGTATATCCAAGCTTGAGAGCTCTTATGATTGCTTTATTATCTTCGTATTTTTAAGACTATTTCCTTTTTCCTTTTCCTCCCCAAATCTAAACCGTCCAGATCCTGAGGGACAAGTTCCGTGACTTTGCCCGGGAGACAGGGACGGTGGGGCAGGAGCGTGTGGACTATGTGAATCAGACCATAGACGAACTGATCGAGGCGGGCCACACAGAGGCTTCTGCCATGGCCGAGTGGAAGGACAGCGTCAATGAGAGCTGGGCTGACCTGCTGGAACTCATAGACACCCGTGCTCAGCTCCTACAAGCCTCATATGACCTGCTCAAGTGAGTCTGGACACAATTGGTTGGCAAATAGTCCATTAATGCCACTAACTGTCTTTGGCTTTGTATGCTAGGCTCAAACACACAATACACTTTTTTTCAGACATTTAAGACATTTCATTTCCCCTTTCATAGATGGTTGAGATCTGACTTCTGACAGATTATAGTAGTACACTACAGTGAGTTCTCAGCTGTAACAGAATGCCCTGGTGGTTTTCAGGTACTTCGATGATGGGAAGGAGCTGGTGGCTCAGATCCAGGAGAAACATAATGAGATTCCTGCTGACCTGGGAGAAGACTTCAGCAAGGCAGATACCTTCCACCGCATGCACGCCTCCTTCGAGAGGGACATTAGCGCTCTGGGAAAACAGGTACACCTTAACCCCCTACTGCCTGGGAAGCCTGGAGTTTGGTTGAGAGGTCGACAGGAGAGGCAGCGTTAAGATATTAAGAGATATTATGCTGACTTAGAGATGGCACTAGTGTACAGCCATGTACATTTCAAGTTATATCAAGGTGTGTAGTTGTATGACAGCATTTGTTTGTGTATGCCATGTTGGCCTCCCTGTAGCAACACATTGCAATAACACTGAACTGCAGTTGTGATTGGAGTCGTTCGAATCCGGCTTGAAGGACCATAAAGAAAATAACGCCACCTAGCTGAGATGGGATTGGAAGTCTTCTACATCGATGGTTTCTCTCTCATAGTCACCACCATAGAGATTCTATATCTAAGTTCACCACCTCAACCTCCCTCCTTCTCCCCCACCAGGTGCAGCAGTTCCAGGAAACAGCGGCCCGTCTGCATGCCCAGTACGCTGGGGACCAGGCTGTGGAGATCCAGGCCCAGGAGAAGGAGGTGGTGGAGGCCTGGAAAGCCCTGCTGGATGCCTGTGATGGCCGCAGGAAACGCCTGGAGGAGACAGCTGATAAGTTCCGCTTCTTCACCATGGTCCGAGACCTCATGGCATGGATGGAGAGCACCATACAACAGATAGAGACACAGGAGAAACCACGGTAATCTCTTGTGACAGACTGTTAACATAAATGCTAGCTAGCTAGTGCAGGTGAGACTTGGTTTTGGGTTCTGAGTTTAAGGTGAACAGGACAGGACAAGAGCGGAGGAAAGGGGGTCCATTGGCTCCGTTGGTTGGAGCCAGGTATTTGCAACACCAATTGTGGGTTTAATTGCCACAAGGTATATCACACGTACTGAATATATGCAGAGAAAAGCATCTTCAAACAACAAGAAACGGAGGAGAGAGTGGACTGGGGATATGGAGGGGTGAGGGGATAGAGGGAGAAAGGAAGGGTGAAGGATGGAGAAATAGAGGATAAAGTTAGATGATAACCTTTCTACCTCTCCCCAGGGATGTGTCATTAGTACAGCTGCTAAGAGCTGCTAAGGGGTGAGGAGATCGAGAGATAGAGGATAGAGCAATAAAGCTAGATGATCACAGGTTGTTTCTACCTCTCACTCCTCAGGGACGTGTCATCAGTAGAGCTGCTGATGAAATACCACCAAGGGATTAGGTCAGAGATCGACCAGCGTGGACCCAAGTTCTCTGACTGTGTGGAGCACGGCAAAGCTCTGCTGGCTCGCAAACACAAAGACTCTGCTGAGGTGAGGAACACCAGGGCTTTATATAAATTATTTGTATCCTTTCTCCATGCTTCTCCCTTCCTCAGACCTTCTCCTCCAATGTGTTTTGAGAAGGAAGCGAGGAGAGAGTATGCAAGCGATCAAGTAAAGTGCCTGGGGCTACACTCAATTCTATCAGATATGTGGCTATTTCCTTACCTTGTGACTTCTACCTCATTTGAAAACTGAATTAATCGGACCATCCCTGTTGCTGTCATCCTCATTCTCTCTCAGATCAAGAATAAGCTGATCCAGCTGATGGAGAAGAAGAAGGAGATGATGACCAAGTGGGACGACCGGTGGGACTGGCTCAGGCTCTGTGAGTACAGCAGCAACAACAACAACAACAACCCTCCCTTTTCCCCTCCTTCCTGATACTGTATTATAGATCAGAGTGAACACAACAACACAAGGCCTGGGTTCAAATAGCATACTTACACATTTGTCTTCTCTTGTCTTGTGTCCCAGTGTTGGAGGTGTGCCAGTTTGCACGGGATGCCTCAGTGGCGGAGGCGTGGCTAGTGGCTCAGGAGCCATACGTGGCTAGCAAGGACTTGGGACAGACGGTAGACGAGGTGGAGAAACTGCTGAAGAGACATGAAGCCTTTGAGAAGTCCACCGCCACCTGGGAGGAGCGCTTCTCAGCACTGGAGAGACTTACTACGGTATATTGTGGATAGGATTGTGTGTGTGTGTGTGTGTGTGTGTGTGTGTGCGTGTCTGTGTGCGTGTCTGTGTGTGTGTAGAGGGGTGGGGGGGGGTTTGGGGGGGGTGATCTGTGTAAATCTGGCTCCTTTAGCAGTTTTTTTCTGATGTCCCCATTTTTCATATAAACAAGTACAGTGTGTGTGTGTGTGTGTGTGTATCTATCCATTACCTCTGTTTGTGGGCGAAAATTACTACATTCTATGTCTGTGTCTCTCTCTCTCTCTCTCAGTTGGAGCTGTTGGAGTTGAGGAAACAGCAGCAGGAGATGCAGCAGTTTGTAACAGAGGAGCAGCAGCGCTCACAGATGGAGAGCAGGAGAGAAGACACAGGGTTCGCTGAGGATTCTTCTCAGCTCTACACCATTGAAGAGCAGACACTGGTTAGTACTGAGCTAATGTGTGCTGACAAAATGACCATCTCTGACCATCTTATTCCCATTCTGTCCTGCTTTCTGTCCATTAGTTCTCCTGTCCTTTCTCTCCGTGTATGGATGGTATATAATGATATTATATCCTTATGTATGTGTACATTAATATTGATTGTACATCAATTATAATATTCCCTCTCTCACTCCTCTCCCAGTCTGCGTCTGGAGCAGTGGTGGAGCCAAGTTCAGGTCAGTTGGAGGGGACAGCAGGTGACTCCACGATGCCCATGGTCTCTGAGATGCAGGATGCTGGCTTGCATGAGGCTGGCTCTCTGGAGCTGCTGGATACCTCTGTGTCTGGACAGACCCCCAGAGATGGGGAGCTCAGGGCCACTACCCTGCCTGCTGAACCCCTCAGTGCTAAGGCTGTGCTGCAGGAAGGCATGCTGGGACGGAAACACGACCTGGAGGCTGCTGGGAAGAAGGCTTCTAACAGGTAGAGACACTCAGAACCTCACAGAGTACGGTTAGGATTTAAATGATTGATTTGCGTAGAATTCAGGCAGCACATTTTGCCAGTTATTTTTTTAGGTCACACTATATTTGGATAGTCCGGATTTTCCACTGAGGGCTAGATTCTGTCAGATCCACGCTAGCCAAGACCCGTACAATAGTTGTTCTGGCGGTGTCAGAGGTAGAACTGTGTTAGAACAGTCAAATCCACAAGTGGCTCCTTGCTTTAGCTTATCGGGGACATCGCCATTGGATGCAATGAAACCACCCAACTTTATAATCCGTCAAATCCTATGCAGCCGCGTTAGAAGTTCATGCAGCCGCGTTACAAGTATTCTATTGTCTACACCTCGATTAGACTGATAGGCTATAAATCCTCCCATCCAAACGAACATGAAAACATGCATTAGCCTACACATTCTATTGCCGTTTTGAACTTCTAACGTGGTAGTGATAATAAGGAAGGGAGTGGTTTGTGACACACAAGAGCAGCCACTCACCTACACTACATGACCAAAGGTATGTGAACGTCTGCTCATCGAACATGTCATTCCAAAATCATGGACATTAATATGGAGTTGGTCCCACCTTTGCTGCTATAACAGCCTCCACTCGTCTCGGAAGGCTTTCCACTAGATGTTGGAACATTGCTGTGGGGACTTACTTCCATTCAGCTACAAGAGCATTAGTGAGGTCAGGCACTGATGTTGGGCGATTAGGCCTGGCTCGCAGTCGGTGTTCCAATTCATCCCAAAGGTGTTCGATGAAGTTGAGGTCAGGGCTCTGTTCAGGCCATTCAAGTTCTTCCACACCGATCTCGACAAACCATTTCTGTATGGAACTCGCTTTGTGCAAGGGGGCATTGTCATGCTGAAACAGGAAAGGGCCTTCCCCAAACTGTTGCCACAAATTTGGAAGCACAGAATCATCTAGAATGTAATTGTATGCTGTAACGTTATGATTTCCCTTCACTGGAACTAAGGGGCCTGCCCAAACCATGAAAAACAGCCCCAGACCATTATTCCTCCTCCACCAAACTTTACAGTTGGCACTATGCATTGGGGCAGGTAGCGTTCTCCTGGCATCCGTCAAACCCAGATTTGTCCGTCGGACTGCCAGATTGTTTTGGTCTTTTTGTCTTTTTTCGTATATATTTCTCTATCTCACTTTCCATCCTTAACTAAATATACTTTCCTGCAACCCGCCTCATCCAATGTGGAACGGATTCTATTATTTCTTCATACCTTTTATCAAGAACCCATGACTGAAACTAGCCAGCTAGCCAGCTAACTAGCTACTTGCTATTAGCTATTGCTATTAGCCACCGTTAGCGGTCTTCACCACAGTCTATGGCCTGCACTACCTACCAGCCAGCTCTAGCCTGGACAATTATCGGCCAGTCTGCACAGCGTGCTATCGACCCAGAGCATTTTGGATTTTCTGCCGGAATCACTGAATCACTGGACCTTAACACCGGATCATTACAACTAGCTAGCTGCAACCGAATGGATGTTGTTGTTGGCTAATCACCACTAATCACCACTTGTCTCAAAGCTAGCACCAGTTAGCCTTGAGCTAGCCTCGAGCCAGGCCCATCTCCCGGCTATCCACCTCTCTGTCAACCGGACAGGACCTCCTAGTGTCGACACGGAGCCCCGCCGATCCATCATGACTGGTCTGCCGACGTAATCGTATGATGTGGTTTCAACAGGCTTCCCGTTGCGACAACCACGAAGATCCATCTGCTAGCACCGGCGGCCCGCTAGCACGCACAATCAACAGCCGTGCCTCCTGCTCGCCTGTGCTGTAGCAGCCTACGAACTGCTCCTGGACTTACCTATTGCTGTTCACTGGACCTTATGATCACTCAGCTACACATCTGATGCCCGCTGGACTGTTCCTTTACACGGTACCCCATCCTGTTTATCTGTTTAGCCTCAGCCCAAACTTTCGTCGCCATTACCAGTTGTTGTCTTAGCCCTCTCGAATAACACCTGTGATTGCGTTATGCTTCACTCCCATGTCAATATGCCTAGCCTATTGCTGTTTGGGTTAGTTCTTATTGTACTATTTCACTGTAAAGCCCCCAGTCCCGCTCAACCTGCCTCAGATAGCTCCTTTGTCCCACCCCCCCATACACGCAGAGACCGGCTCAATCGATACCTCCAGTGATGCTATCTCTTTCATCGTTACCCAATGCTTAGGTGTACCTCCACTGTACTCATAACCTTCCATATCCTTGTCTGTACATAATGGCCTGAATCTATTCTACAACGCCCGGAAATCTGCCCTGTTTATTCTCAGTACCCAACGCACGAGAAGACCAGTTCTTAAAGCCTTTAGCCGTATACTTATTCTATTCCTCCTCTGTTCCTCTGGTGATGTAGAGGTTAACCCAGGCCCTGTAGCCCACAGTATCACTCCTACTCCGCAGGCGCTATCATTTGTTGACTTCTGTAACCATAAAAGGTTTCTTGCATGTTAACATCAGAAGCCTCCTCCCCAAGTTTGAGTTATTCCCTGCTTTAGCACACTCTGCCAACCCTGATGTTCTAGCAGTGTCTGAATCCTGGCTTAGGAAGGCCACCAAAAATTCAGAAATGTCCATCCCCAGCTACAACATTTTCCGTCTAGATAGAACTGCCAAAGGGGGCGGAGTTGCAATCTACTGTAGAGATAGCCTGCAGAGCTCTATCATTCTATCCAGGTCTGTGCACAAACAGTTTGAGCTTCTACTTCTAAAAATCCACCTTTCCAGAAATAAGTCTCTCACTGTTGCCGCTTGCTACAGACCCCCTTCAGCCCCCAGTTGTGCCCTGGACACCATATGTGAATTGCTTGCCCCCCATCTATCCTCAGAGTTCGTACTGCTTGGTGACCTAAACTGGGATATGCTTAACACCCCGGCCGTCCTACAATATAAACTAGATGCACTGCATTGCAGTGCTAACTGTGCCACTAGAGATCCTGGTTCGAATCCAGGCTCTGTCACAGCCGGCCGCGACCGGGAGACTCATGGGCGGCGCACAATTGGCCCAGCGTCGTCCAGGGTAGGGGAGGGAATGGCCGGCAGGGATGTAGCTCAGTTGATAGAGCATTGCGTTTGCAACGCCAGGGTTGTGGGTTCGACTCCCACGGGGGGCCAGTATAAAAAAATATGTATTCACTAACTGTAAGTCGCTCTGGATAAGAGCGTCTGCTAAATGACTAAAATGTAAAATGTAAGATGAGGCTACCCTCTGCACTGAGGCTAGGAAACACTGTCACCACCGATAAATCTACGATAATTGAGAATTTTAATAAGCATTTTGCTACGGCTGGCCATGCTTTCCACCTGGCTACCCCTACCCCGGCCACCAGCTCTGCACCCTCCGCTGCAACTTGCCCATGCCCCCCCGCTTCTCCTTCACCCAAATTCAGATAGCTGATGTCCTGAAAGAGCTGCAAAATCTGGACCCCTACAAATCAGCTTGGCTAGACAATCTGGACCCTTTCTTTCTAAAATTAGCCGCCGAAATTGTCGCAACCCCTATTACTAGCCTGTTCAACCTCTCTTTCGTATCGTCTGAGATCCCCAGAGATTGGAAAGCTGCCGCGGTCATCCCCCTCTTCAAAGGGGGTGACACTAGATCCAAACTGTTACAGACCTATATCCATCCTACCCTGCCTTTCGAAAGTATTTGAAGGCCAAGTTAACAAACAGATCACCGACCACTTCGAATCCCACCGTACCTTCTTCGCTATGCAATCTGGTTTCCGAGCTGGTCATGGGTGCACCTCAGCCACGCTCAAGGTCCTAAACGATATAATAACCGTGATTGATAAAAGACAGTACTGTGCAGCCGTCTTCATCGACCTGGCCAAGACTTTTGACTCTGTCAATCACCACATTCTTGTTGGCAGACTAAATAGCCTTGGTTTCTCAACTGACTGCCTCGCCTGGTTCAACAACTACTTTTCAGACAGAGTTCAATGTGTCAAATCGGAGGGCCTGTTGTCTGGACCTCTGGCAGTCTCAATGGGGGTGCCACAGGGTTCAATTCTCGGGCAGACTCTATTCTCTGTGTATATCAATGATGTCGCTCTTGCTGCTGGTGACTCTCAGATCCACCTCTACACAGACGACACCATTTTGTATACATCTGGCCCTTCATTGGACACTGTGTTAACAAACCTCCAAACGAGCTTCAATGCCATACAACACTTCTTCTGTGACCTCCAACTGCTCTTAAACGCTAGTAAAACTAAATGCATGCTCTTCAATCAAACACTGCTTGCACCCGCCCGCCCGACTAGAATCACTACTCTCGGCAGGTCTGACTTAGAATATGTGGACAACTACAAATACCTAGGTGTCTGGTTAGACCGTAAACTCTCCTTCCAGACTCACATTAAACATCTCCAATCCAAAGTTAAATCTAGAATCGGCTTCCTGTTTCGCAACAAAGCCTCCTTCACTCATGCTGCTTAACATGCCCTCGTAAAACTGACTATCCTACCGATCCTTGACTTCGGCGATGTCATTTACAAAATAGCTTCCAACACTCAACTCAGCAAATTGGATGTAGTCTATCACAGTGCCATCCGTTTTGTCACCAAAGCCCCATATACTACCCACCATTGTGACCTGTACGCTCTCGTTGGCTGGCCCTCACTACATATTCGTCGCCAAACCCACTGGCTCCAGGTCATCTATAAATCACTTCTAGGCAAATCCCTGCCTTATCTTAGCTCATTGGTCACCATAGCAACACCCACCCGTAGTATGCGCTCCAGCAGGTATATCTCACTGGTCATCCCCGAAGCCAACACCTCCTTTGGCCACCATTCCTTCCAGTTCTCTGCTGCAAATGACTGGAACGAACTACAAAAATCTCTGAAGCTGGAGACACTTATCTCCCTCATTAACTTTAAGCATCAGTTGTCAGAGCAGCTTACCGATCACTGTACCTGTACACAGCCCATCTGTAATGAGCCCACCCAACTACCTCATCCCCATATTGTTATTTACATTGTTATTTATTTTGCTCATTTGCACCCCAGTATCTCTATTTGCACATCATCTTCTGCACATCTATCACTCCAGTGTTAATACTAAATTGTAATTATTTTGCACTATGGCCTATTTATTGCCTTACCTCCATAACTTACTACATTTGCACACACTGTATATAGATTTTCTATTTTCTATTGTGTTATTGACTGTACGTTTTTGTTTATTCCATATGTAACTCTGTGTTGTTGTTGTTTTTATCGCACTGCTTTGCTTTATCTTGGCCAGGTCGCAGTTGTAAATGAGAACTTGTTCTCAACTGGCTTACCTGGTTAAATAAAGGTTAAATTAAAAAAAATGGTGAAGCGTGATTCACCACTCCAGAGAATGCATTTCCACTGCTCCAGAGACCAATGGCGGCGAGCTTTACACCACTCCAGCCGACGCTTGGCATTGCCCATAGTGATCTTAGGCTTGTGTGAGGGTGCTCGGCCATGGAAACCCATTTCATTAAGCTCCAGATGAACAGTTTTTGTATTGACGTTGCTTCCAGAGGCAGTTTGGAACTCGGTAGTGAGTGTTGCAACCGAGGACAGGCGATTTTTACGCGGTACGCGCTTCAGCACTCGGCGGTCCCGTTCTGTGAGCTTGTGTGGCCTACCACTTCGCGGCTGAGCCGTTGTTGCTCCTAGATGTTTCCACTTCACAATAACAGCACTTACAGCTCTAGCAGGGCAGAAATGTAATGAACTGACTTGTTGGAAAGGTGGCATCCTATGACGGTGCCACGTTGAAAGTCACAGAGCTCTTCAGTAAGGCCATTCTACTGCCAATGTTTGTCTATGGATATTACATGGCTGTGTGCTTGATTTTATACACCTGTCAGCAACGGGTCCGAATCCACTCATTTGAAGGGGTGTCAGCATACTTTTGTATATATAGTGTATTTGTCAGCTCATACCACAGTTACATGTCCAACACCGCCAAAACATCCGCTATGCGGATGTCTGCCAATGCGGGTTAGCGCTTGATCGGATTGAATCGAGGCCTTACATTAGATAGGACATAAAGGATACTTCAAGTTCATATCCTTCAAGTTGATGATCCTACCGCAAGATAATTCAAATAGTTTGGGGTAAGCTTGGGATGTGTATGTATCTGGTTAAGGTCCTCTCCAGCAAAATGTGTTTGTGCTCCTCTCCTCTCACAGGTCCTGGAACAACCTGTACTGTGTGCTGAAACCTGGTCAGCTGTCTGTCTATAAGGACGCCAAGAGCTTCGGCCACGGCTCCACCTACCACGGAGAGGACCCTCTGTCGCTCGGCAACGCCAATTGTGAAGTCCTGACCAACTACAAGAAAAAGAAGCACGTATTCAAACTGAGGTGAGGATCCTGAGTCTCATAGTTCACACCAGTGGAGGTTGGTGAGGGGAGGATGGCTCATAATAATGGCTGGAACGGTGCGAATGGAATGGCATCAAACACATGGAAACCATGTGTTTGCTGTATTTGATACCATTCCACCAATTCCTCTCCAGCCATTACCACGAGCCCATCCTCCCTAATTAAGGTGCCACCAACCTCCTGTGGTTCACACTCTCTCTTATTGCACCTTTTGTTTGAATCCTAACTGAATTTTGTTCATTTGGCTGTCTCTCTTCCAGGCTTGGAGATGGTAGTGAGTACCTTTTCCAGTGTAAAGAAGAGGTGAGTTCTTCACGCACTTCTAAATATTATAATATATCAGTCAATCAATGAGTAATCAAAATACAGCTCTCATTTCTGTTGAACCATCTGAAAAATAAGCTTTCTACTCTCTCTGGAATTAAATCATAAGTATCTGTGTAAATGCATTACATCTGTCAATGTATTATGAACGTTAATATTGTAGCGATCTTAACCCCAACACCCAAATTCAATGAAATATATTGAACATAAATGGATGGTTATTTCAGGAGGAGCTTGGTCACTGGTCCCAGGCGATGGAGAAGGCAGTGAAGCCCCTGGCACAGGAAGAGGCAGGACCCTCAGGGTCCGCAGGGGCCCGGGCCCGCAGCCTGCCCCCTCCTACCTCCTCCACCACCGTCACCATCCCAGAGCCAGCGAAAGACAAAAAAGACAAGGAGAAGAAGGGATTCAGTCGGTTCGCAAAGAAGAAGTGAGGACTGCCTGACTATATTGCGGTCACTTGGGCAGAATAATAAGTTGTAGTGTACAATCAGTAAGACTTAGATTTTTATCACCTTAAAATGTTTAATTTTTTACATTAAAATAGATGAGATGTTGTAGTTTTTAGATTTAAACCTATGCTCACGCTGCTGCGTGTATTTAAGCCAGTGTATCAACGCAAAGGTCCACCTTTTTCTTTCTCTTTTTGTTTTCTCTTTGACAATATATGCTACATTTAAATAGTTAATTAAAAGCACAGGAATGCTCTTTTCACACTCAACCAAAGAATGTTTGTAAAAAAAAATCATTTTTCTCCTTTACAATTATATCCCAACCTCACTTTAGATAAAAGCATGCTTTGATAACTCTATGATATGTATTACAAAACAGTATGACTCGTAAGAGTACTTTTGTTGATTCATCTGCCTTATATTCCTATAAAATGGTTGTGAATTGTTATACTGTGCTGTTTGAATTTGGAGCTCTTATATCATAAAATCAACAGGATTGGGTATGGTAGCAATTTTTTTTAAAGAGCTTTGTAAATGCTATTTTAGCTAATTAAATGATAGACATTGTACAGTGCTGCACAGTACAGTACCTGCATGCACGGCAAGTACAACTGCAAGTATGCAAACTAATTGTCCTATGCACTGTGAAGGCCAAATAACATTGCAGAAATTGGAAGTTATAGACTGTTTTAGCTGAGATAATGAAAGTAACACAATTGAAAGATAATGTTATTATCTTGTTATTGTCGTGATATTACCTAAAACAAAACAACTCGATCACTTTCAATCATGACTTCTACCAGAATAGCACTGTGGCCATCTCTGTTGCTGAGAACTTGAAATAGCCTATGCCTAACACTTGTGAATCGAATCTCGAATTTCATATCTATTCATAAATATCTAAAAATGCATGAATTTTGATTTTTTGTTTTGTTTAACATGGTGCTATAGTGTTGTGATATTCTTAGGGCTCTATTCAATCAGATCTGCTTTAGCTAACATCCGCATAGCGGTTGTTTTGACAGTGTAGGTGGTGGAACTGTGTTAAAGCTGTCCAATCCACAAGTGGCTCCCCACATTATACCTAAAACGGACATTGCCATTGGCTGCATGAAGTCGCATTAACAGAAATCCCATGCAGCCTTGTTTACAAGTTCGAACACTGGAATGTGAGATGTAATCCACACCTTGATTAGGTTGAAAGAAATCCTCAATATTTAGTTGAATGGTTTTTCCATTTGATCGTAATTATTTCTATATAGCCTACGCTTTCTAGTTCTGAACTTCTAGCTCCAGTAGGACGGGTGTTGCTTCTTGACAATGATCACAAGAGCAGCTGCTCACCGATTTGATGGCTCCAATGCAGTTCTTCCTCCAACACCACCGAAACATCCTCTATGCAGGTGTCTGCTATCGCCGGTAAACACTTGATCTGATTGAATCTAGGCCTTACACTTTCAACCTAGACCAACTTGGCCTGCCCTATTTGTCCTTTATTTTGGACTGCAGAGTCATATGCAACTGATTCTTTCTATTACACCTTGTTTGGTTTCACTCAAACACCTTCAATTACATAGTCTATGAGACAGAAAAACTTTGTCAAAAGTTGAGGATAAAATTGTGGGTCAATCAAGTCTAAACTGCTTTTCCAAAACCCACACAGTATGAAAATGCATAATGGAAGAATGTGTCAAAATGAATGTATGTATGGAAATAAAAAATACAGGAAGCGTTGAAGATGGGTAGAGACCATGATGTGCAATCGGGAAAACCAGAAAAAAAGGATTTCATTTGAAATCGACCCTCAGAATTTATTTTTTTCATGACATAGGTAATAGTTAAATTAAGATATTTTAAACAGGAATCCATTCTCAAATATTTTCTTTTAAATCACCCAAATCTATACCTAATATATACATGTACATTATATAATGGAACTGCATTTATGCTAGTAAAATATACAAATACATTTGACTACTGAGTACTGACAGTGCAACACTTTGTGTAGTTTGTTTTTCCTTTGCATCATGTATACCCCCCTTCCTTTGTGGTAGGTTGCTGAAACTGCACACAATTCAGGAAAAACTAAAATTGTAAATCCACATTCTTCCTGAACTTAAAAGGGGGGCTGAACTTCTTTTTTTAGCCACATTTTTCAGCTTGGTCATTAAGAAATGCAGCCAACTTCTTTAGCTTCACCTAGCTGGTGTGCGAAATCGAATGCCAAACCAAATTGACCTATTTACATGTCACTTTGTAATCAATCTTGACACTAGAATACGTTTGACTCATATCAATGCTACATAGGTCGTTTTCAAAACGAGAAGTTGCTTTTAAGGGGCAGTCCCTCTTTAAATGGAACTGACCTCAAACCTGCTGCACATTGCCTTTTAATGTACAGGCTGTACTGTCCCTCCAGATCCTTCATCCGTTACACCCTCCCCCTCACATCTACTAGCCACATACTAAACTAACTCACCATCTTTATCTTCCAGTCCTCTGTGTAGTGGTTTTTTTTAAATCAGCATTTTCTACTCTCTACAAGCTATGTAAAATATCCCAAAATGTTGACAGAAAATGTCCAATACATTTTAAGGTGAACTTGAAAATAAACTAATAAACCGACAGTTTGGAGTTACTGTATGTCCCACCCAGGCAACACACACACACACAAAACATTGGGTGGAGAGCAGGGTCAGCCGCAGGGTCAGGAGCCATAAGGGTTAAGGCAATGCCTTGCTTGAGGGCACAACAGTAAATTCAAAGCTCAACAAGGTTTTACTGAAGAGTTTAATGAATTATACAAATATAACAATTTACTTTAAACAGAAAGAACAAATATCTGTTGCTGAAATAAGGCACTTTTACTATGTTAAACAATCATCCAGACAGAACAAGCTGTGTTCCTCAACATTTCAAACTGAAAGAGGCAGTTGCTGAGTTTACATTACAGTTGGTAACCCTTTTGAGTGGTATCACATTGGTGTTGAACCAACAGCATCAAGACAGAAGTATAAATGTAGCAGTAGATCTAGCATAAACTACTAATATTATGACAATCTCTGAAGTCTGAGTGTCACTTCGGTTTAAATACAGCCTTGGATAACAGTTTATTTCAGTCTGCATGAAATCAATAACTGACCAAGAGTATACCTGAATGCAGAAGAACATAACATTTTGTTTGACATTTTCTTACAAATATTTATAATGCAAGTAAGGAAAGAAACTGATGGGACATTTCTGGATGAGTATGTTACTGACAGGCAGAAGAGCCATTTGGGGACAAGGCTGTTACAACACAGCCACTTTACCCTTTACAAGAAACAGGCAGTAAGGCCTCTCAGGTGAAAACGAGGCAGTTCAAATAAAAATGAGTGAAATAACATTGAGGTGAAGTACAGCACTTGATCCAATGGTGGCAGAGGTATAGCCTGGTCCCAGATCTGTTTGTACTGTTACCAACTCCATTACTCATTGGCATGATAGCACAAACAGACTGACACTCAGGCTAGCAGAGGTGAGTCTAACCATGCTAAGATCTTTGGTTAATATTAGTTGTTACTCTTGATCAAAGAGATATTGCAAAAATTCTAGGGGACTTCCAGCATAGAACTTATAGATCAACCATTGCATTAAAAGGGGATACATGGGGGGGGGGGGTGTTAAAAAAGCTAACTTTATTCACAAGTCATTTCTGCTTTATACGAATAATTAAATAGGCACATAATTTCAAAAAATAACAAATTGGATACATACAATACCAATAATTACAAGAGCCAAGAACAAAATTACATGATTTAAAGCAGGGGTGTAAAACATACGGCCGGATGAGGGGGTCCAATCCGCCCCACGGGTGGTTTGAGTTAAAAAAAAATAAAAAAATAAAGAATTTGGTAATAAATAACCATTTGGGGGGGGGGCGACAAACTCAATCTACTTTAAAATCACTAAAACCAAATCGAAACTGTGTAGAAATTAAAATGGATATATACAGTTTCTTGACTATGTCCAGCTCGCCAATAATCACCGAAACGAAAGCTAGACAGTCAGGGAGCATCGAAGATTCCAAAAACAATAGATATGACTATTTTTGGCTAATTTTGACAGCGAAGAAATATAACCAATTCTCAGTGCTGCCCTCCGGACCTCATTGAAGACCAAATGCGGCCCCCGGGGCAAAATTAGTTTGACACCCCTGATCTAAAGCATTGTCTAATATAACTTTCCCTTGCATACCCTGAAGTGGATACAGCTGCTGTGACACCATTAGACCACCGGGTGGCGACAGACACATATGAGTGTGAATATGGTGGTGTTCCAGGTCATATTTGTGGCATATTTGTGCCACACTGCACAGATTATCAGGGCTCGTATACATAAAGCATTTCAGGGTAGGAGTGCTGATCTAGGAGCAGGTCCCCCGTCTTGTACAACTTATCTTACATTAGGACTCCTACTCTGTGACGCTTTATGAAGATGGGCACAGATCTCACAACACCTGGAGAAGTGATTCACCGTGTCACATAGTAGGGATGGGGACCCGGCTGAGGACTTGTAACTAGTCATAAAAGGCACAATAAGAGTGTGTGTGCGCACATGTATGAGCATATTTACATATATCATTACAGAGAAGGCACGTGTGGTAGGTGCTGGTTCAATGGGTTTTTCATGGTTGATTTCCTTGTTCTCAAGGTGTGTGTGTGTGTGTGTGTGTGTGTGTGTGTGTGTGTGTGTGTGTGTGTGTGTGTGTATGTATTGTATATGCAAACACTAGTATGTACATGTGTGCACATGCAAGCTGAGGCAGAGACTCAAAGTGGATAATTTGGAAGCTAGAGCGGGTAGGTCTACTTGATGAGCTTGTTAGCTCGCTGGTTGGCTTCATCGATACGTGCTTTGTTCATGTCCGCCTGAGAGAGAGAGACAGTACAGACACCAGGTGAGAGGTGGATGAACACATCTACATTTCTATAACTTAGTGAAACAGTAGGACTTCCTTGACAGTAGAGCGCTATGTTAGGCAGCCTCATGGTACACTCGAGAAATATACCACAGACCTGACTAAGGTAGATGAGGTGTAGGAAGAAGATAATAGTCTCTTCCCACTTAGATCAATGCAACTATCTGTCATATGGCAAACTTTTGCTCACAAAGACCTTCGTCAGAGCATACTGGTGGCATCTATGGCTGCATTTACACAGGCAGCCCAGTTCTGATCATTTTTCCACTAATTGGTGTTTTGATCAATCGCAGATTTTTTCAGAGCTGATCTGATTGGTCAAAAGATCAATTAGTGAAGAAAATATCAGAATTGGGCTGCCTGTGTAAACGCAGCTATAGAAAGAGAGCCTCATGGTATGATAAAGCCCTAGGAGTGTAAGGCAGTGTATGGATGGATAACACAGCCCAGCCACAATGACAACCCACCTTTTCTGTGATGCGGTCGATATGTTTGTTCTGCTTGTCTATCTCAGAGCCCATGTCCATGGCCATGTTCTTCAGGTTCCCTATGATGCTGCCCACCTGGTCCAGATTCTCCTCCATCTCATCCTCCCGAGCATCGTTGGTTATCCTGGGGGAGAGAAAGGGACACGTCGTTACATAAATATCTACTAATCTCATACGCATTATCATGAGACTTTTTGCTCTTGCTTGATAGCCCTAACCCGTCGGTGTTTCCAGATCTGAAGGGTCTGGATAAGTATAATCAATGCAGTGATGGAGCATCCACCAACCTTACAGATCTGCAAACATTGAAAGGGCAAAGGGAGCAATAGTGACTTGGGACCGGCTGATAGCTTGTAACTAGGTGTGTGTTGTACGGTTGACTGGCTTCACCCACCTCTTGATGTAGGGTCCAGAGCTCCCCATAGACTGCTGCTGGTTGGCCTCTCCGTTACGGATGCCTGAGGGTTGAGTGGACACCACCGAGCCATCCACTCCTCCTCCTCCTGCACTGCTACTATCACCTATTCCCCAGGTACGCTTGTACTTAGAGTCATGCTCTATGGATGTCACCCTGAGGGACAATAGATCAATCAATAAACCAAGTCATTCAGTCCGCCAATCAATCAGGGGAAGATAGTTTCCTAGCATTTTTTAATCTTTGTGAGAGTCATCATTACAGAAAGTACAGTACAGAAAGCTACACATTACTAATTTCCAGTGTAGCAGGCAGAAGTGAGAAAAAAACGGATATGCTACGCTTGCATTATAGTTTGGCCATAAGAGAGGCTGCACAGGGGCAGACAGAGGCCGCAGCATTTGGACAGGTCAGTTTAATTCAGACTAACTGTGTGTTTACGTGAGTGAGACCAGGTTAGTTTACAGTTTGTTACCTGTCACAGGGACAGACACAGAGGCCGCAGCACTTGGACAGGTCAGTCAGGTTCTTCTCGGCCTGTCTCATATCCTGGTTGATCTGGTCCATACCCTCCTCCGTACGCTTCAGTTGCTCTGTCATACAAACAGGACAAAACATCAAAGATCCAGCTCAGGGAAATCCAACATTAAAAACATATTCATTGATTAATTTAACCTCTATTCATTTAAAAACGTAATTACTTAAATGAAAACCTGGTTTGGTTTTAAAAAATGTTTTGATGATCAATGACAATGTCTTCTCTAGGGCGATTCCACAACAGGAAGGCATGGAAATATTTTTGGTATCTCAGATTGTTCTGGCAATTCTCACATAGAAACTTAATTGGGAGGAAGAATGTTTGATATGCTTTTTACATTTGTATCACAACCCTTTTTTTTTTTATCATGATGAAAGTGACCATTTTAGGCCCTTTTTAGACCTACTCCATAATGTGCCCTAAAATATGTATTATGTCTAGATTTTGAAATACACATTTTCACATTAATTTATTCAACATGACTAATAACTAACCTTTTTGATTAAGTCATGTTTTTGGGACAATATACCAGGGGTCGGCAACAAGCGGCCCACAGGCAAAAACCTGCCCGAAAGGGATTTTTTGTTTTTAGGTTTAAAAAAAAGAGACTGTAGAATCACCAGGAATTAAGCTAAAAATGAGTTTAGTTTAGAAAATGTTCCCAAGTATTCCCACAAATAAATAGATACATGATTGTGTCTAAATGTAATCAAGGTATGAAATTGTTATTTTTAAATACAATTTCTTATTGGGCTTAGTTGTGGTCAATTTGCAGTGTACAAATTATTATAATTATGTTCAAGTCTAATTCAATTCTCTCTCCCTGTAAATTCCATTTAATTCAATTCAAATTCTAGGTTAGTCTTTGAATTCAAAGATAATTACATTCCTGTCAATTCCAATTTTAGGTACATTCCAATAATTAAATTCCCAATTCAATATTATCCCCAACAATTCCACAAATTCCAATTAGAATTCAATTCCCTCAGGCTTATCATGTCACTGTTCAGACAGCATAGCTACAGTGGGTATCATAAGTATTGCCCCACCCCTTGGATTTGTTCACATTTTGTTGCGTTAAAAGTGGGATTAACATTTATTTAATTGTGATGTCATTGATCTACCAAAATAATATCAAAATGGAAGAAAAAAAGTGATTACAGCTGTGAGTCTTCTTGGGTAACTAAGAGCTTTGCACACCTGGATTGTGCAATATTTGCCCATTATTCTTTTCAAAATTCTTCAAGCTCTGTCAAGGAGTGCGGTTACATGTACACAACAATGCAATTTTTGTGGATAGTCAGATTAATATAATAGTTCGATTAAAACGTTTACATGCTTTGCAAGAAGAACGATTTCCCTAATAATCCTACTTACATGGACACATCTAAAAATCTGACTACCTGATGACACTCTGATAAATGCAGAAAATCGGCAATCAAAATAAACGTTCTACCACAGTGAACATGTTATTTTTGGAAAGCATACAGTATTTGATTCTGAGTTCGGACATATAAAGTTTGTATGTGAAAATTACTTCTAATACGCATACATTCAGTTGTTCTGAACACACTTCACTCACGCTAAAGAGGAAGGCTCGCTTGGCTGGTGCTAGCACATGCTCAGATCAAATACACAGCTGGAACGCCGATTAAGGTGTTTACATTGCCCAGAAAACCAGGTGTTTTAATCGGCATATGCTTACTTCGATTTTGACCTTGCGCTGATTAAGATAAGCAGAGTAAGGTGTTTACATGATTATTGCATAATCTGCCTACTGCCATAATCAGTTTAATATCGAATTATTAGTGTGCATGTAGACGTACTCAAGGTGTTGGGGATCATGGCTAGACAGCAATTTTCAAGTCTTGCCATAGATTTTCAAGTATTTACTAAGTGATGCGTTGTGTTGGACTTGAAGTTTGAAGTTCCAAGTTTTATTAGTCCAATGAAATGCTTACTTGCAGGTTCCTTCTCGACAATGCAACAACAATAAGAAATAATACAAGATAAGAAGACGAACAGAGTAAATGGCTCAGTTGAATTGAATACATATTTTAGCATAAATATAATACAGGAAGGCACAATTTATAGTACAATATTTAAACATGTATCAGAGAACATAAGGCCTTGCAATTGGGACAAACATTTTATTCCTTTGCAGTGTTTCTTTGCAGTATTACTTTAGTGCTTTTGTTGCATACAGGATCCATGTTTTCTGTATATTTGTATTCTTCTTTTCACATTTAGGTCATTATTCTGGAGCAACTACAATGTTGTTGATCCATTCTCAGTTGTTTTTTCTCTTTAAAATCGCCAATTGCCTGCCTCATGGTGACACCCCTGAGCAGTTTCCTTCCTGTTCTGCAGCTTAGTTCAGAAGGACGACTGTATCTTTGATGTGTCTGGGTGGTTTAATACATCATCCACAGCATAATTATTAACTTGACCATGCTTAAAGAGATATTCAATGTCAGATTTTGTATTGTTACCCTTCTACCAATCACTGCCCTCCTTTGAGACTTTCGAAAGAGGGAGGCCTGTAGTTGAATTTGTGCTTGAAATTCAATACTTGACTGAGGGCCCGTACAGATGTTGCATGTATGGGGGACAGAGGAAGGGTTAGTCATTCAAAAATTATTTCATGTAACTTATTATGTGATTTGTTAAGCCAAACCTTACTCCTGGACTATTTTAGGCTTGCCTAAACAAAAAGGGGTGAATACTTTTAGATCAACTATATGTTATTTTTATAAAATGTGTTAACATTTGTAGAATTTTATTTTCACTATGACATTATGGAGTATTTTGTGTAGATCAATGACAAGAAATCCCAACTAAATGCATTTATAATTATTTTTTAATCAAAGGGGGGTGAATTCTTATGATACCCAGTGTATACTGGAAATATAGAAATACAAGTTAAAATTATTTATAACAAATCCTGCAGCCAATGTTTGATACTATGTGCATTAATTCCATTAACTGGGAAATGTAAAAATACTGAATTCAAATTCAATTCAATTATAAAATATTAAACGTTTTACAATTCAATTGTCCAAACAGTCTAATTCCAATTCAATAACTTGAAGATTGTTGAAATTCGAATTCAATTGAACAAATTCTCCACTTCATGAGGAAATTCAAGAATTTAAATTCCAAATTAAATTTGAATTATTTCACTCCCAACCCTAATGTATAGGTCTAAAAAGTGCCTAAAACAGCCCAAAATTGTTTGTGATACAAATGTAAAAAGAATATAATAAATCCTTGCTCCCAATTAAATTTCTACTTGAGAATTACCAGAACAATCTGAGATACCAAAAATATTTTCAGGCCTTCCTGCCGTGGAATCGCCCTCTAACAAAAGATGGTGTTCCAGAGAGCTGGTACATGGTAGTGAACTCTGTATCTCTGACTCACCCCCTTGTTGGTCTAGCATTTCAATGGTGTTGACACCAGTCTGCCTGCTCTGTGGACACAAGAGAAGACCACAGTTCAGCACCACATTAGGAACTCAAAGACCACAGTTCAGATAACTTGTAAGAGCAATAACAATCTTTCTCACCTCCTCAGCCATCTGTAGCATCCGCCTGGTGCTCTCCAAGGACTGGGGGAGGACAATTGAGAAACAATAAAGCAGTAATGTTACAAGAAGTACATACAGTACATTCGGAAAGTATTCAGACCCCTTCCCTTTTTCCACATTTTGTTACGTTACAGCCTTATTCTAAAATGGATTAAATAAAAAATTTAAAAAACAGAAATACCTTATTTTACACAAGTATTCAGACCCTTTGCTATGAGACTCAAAATTGAGCTCAGGTGCATCCTGTTTCCATTGATCATCCTTGAGATGATTCTACAACTTGATTGGAGTCCACCTGTGGTAAATTCAATTGATTGGACATGATTTGGAAAGGCACACACCTGTCTATATAAAGGTCCCACAGTTGACAGTGCATGTCAGAGCAAAAACCAAGCCGAAGGAATTGTCGGTAGAGCTCCGAGACAGGATTGTGCCGAGGCACAGATCTGGGGAAGGGTACCAACACATTTCTGCAGCATTGAAGGTCCCCTAGAACACAGTGGCCTCCATATCATTCTTAATTGGAAGAAGTCTGGAACCACCAAGACTCTTCCTAGAGCTGGCCAACCAGCCAAACTGAGGAATCGGGGGAGAAGAGTCTTGTCAGGAAGGTGACCAAGATGGGAGAACCTTCCAGAAGGACAACCATCTCTGCAGCACCCTACCAATCAGGCCTTTATGGTAGAGTGGCCAGACGGAAGCCACTTCTCAGTAAAAGGCACATGACAGCCCGCTTGGAGTTTACCAAAAGGCAAACCATGAGAAACAAGATTGAACTTGCAGCACTCTACCAATCTGGCCTGAATGCCAAGCGTGGAGGAAACCTGGCACCATCCCTACGGTGAAGCATGGTGGTGGCAGCATCATGCTGTGGGGATGTTTTTCAGTGGCAGGGACTGGCAGACTATTCAGGATCGAGGGAAAGATGAACGGAGCAAAGTACAGAGAGATCCTTGATGAAAACCTGCTCCAGAGCGCTCAGGACTTCAGACTGGGGCGAAGGTTCACCTTCCAACAGGACAACGACCCTAAGCACACAGCCAAGACAATGCAGGAGTGGCTTTGGGACAAGTCTCTAAATGTCCATGAGTGGCCCACCCAGAGCCCGGACTTGAACCCGATCTCTGGAGAGACCTGAAAATAACTGTGCAGCATCGCTCCCCATCCAACCTGACAGAGCTTGAGAGGATCTGCAGAGAACAGGAGAAACTCAAAATACATGTGTGCCAAGCTTGTAGCGTAATATACAAGATGACTCGAGGCAGTAATCGCTGCCAAAGATGCTTCAATAAAGTACTGAGTAAAGGGTCTGAATACTTATGTAAATGTGATTTCATTTTATTTCATACATTTGCAAACATTTCTAAAAACCTGTTTTTGCTTTGTCATTATGGGATATTGTGTGTAGATTGATGAGGAAAAAAACGTAATCAATTTTAGAATAAGGCTGTAATGTAACAAAATGTGGAAAAAGCCAAGGGGTCTGAATACTTTCCGAATGCATGAACATGACAGCTGGACAAACAGACACAAACAGACACCACAACTGTCACTGCCACACACCTCAGTGTCTTTTAAGGGTACATGCACTCATGGGAGGATGGTCTAGGAAACATAAAAAGGCCTCTAGGTTCTATTGGTCGAAAATAAACAATGTCCTCATTTTAAAATCAGTTAGGTGAGGCAGAGACGACAAGGTATTCTCCATGACTAGCCCAGTTTACTGTATATCTGGCTGAACTGTGCCTGGACAGGTGAGGTAGATTAATGCAATCAGGCAGGAACCATCTCCCTCCCAGCAGCACATCAATACACAAAACAACAGCAGCAGCAGGTGACATGACGTAATGATGGAATGCAGTCAGGTGAGACAGAGAGGACCTAATAATAACAGGCAGGACAGGACTAAGTGTGAAAGACTCCGAAAGGTGGAGGAGGTAGAGGTAGGAGAGAGGGAAAGGATGACTCAGGGCATGACGATTTCATCAGTATGAGCGGTTACACCATGCCACCTCACTAAATGGCTTTAGCTAACATAGAGTTGAAAATGATTAACCTCTCTGACACATTTCTAAGCTTACCTTGTGTCCGAGCAACTCAAAACTGTGTGTGTGTGTGTGTGTGTGTTGTACAGTAAGCAAGTTACTGTGACAGTTTACCCCAAGCCATGTTGTCCTAAACTCAGCATATAGGGGAGAAATACAGGTTGGTAAGACAATTGATAAAGATTAGAATCAAAATGGCAGAGGACCACACTATTAGTATAGGCTGAAATCACAGAAAGTGTTAATAGAACGGTGCACTAACTTAGACCTGAAGAAATGATTTGCTTAGATCAGTGTTTCCCACTAGCGCCGGCTGTCGGCCAGTTACACACTCATTTTCAGCCGGGTACTTTTCCACTTAAATTAACTAGGCTACTTTTTTTTTTTTTTTTTTTACAATTTGCAAGTCAGAAAAAAAAGTATGCCGAGCCCTCTCCCACTAGAATGAATGATATGCATCTTGTAGCAATCTATTGATAGGACAGGCGCCTGTCAGTCACAAAGAAAGCGTGTTTCATATGCAGCCACGAAGTAGGCTTACTGTGCTTTGATTGACGAACAGCAAGCTTGACTAGTTTATAAATGGTGTCGAACTGACTGAATAAAGTCGATCTCATATCCTTGCCATTCATAAATCATATCATGGACATAAAACTGCATTGTAACGCATCGGTACAAGTAAACTAAAGATCCTGTTTGTATTTTCAATATGAAGTCCATCAGGACTTGTCAGACAGTGATGTTAAAGTGAGTGACTCGTCAGTAGCCTACCGAATCGCATCGGTAAGAGAGCCGTTCATTTGGCTCCATAATTTGCAGTGATAGGCTTTTTTTGCGATTATCTGCAGATAAATTATGAAAACATTTGATGAAGATGGTGAATCCTCCTCACTGCAGGAACAATAGCTAGGCTAGTGGAGAGATAGCCTCACTCTGGTCCAAAATATGATAAAAGAAAACAGATTTAATTGTTTTAAAAGCTAATGATACTTGTATGGTATTTTCTAAGATATTATATTGGTCTACTGATTGACAATGGAATAGTCAACTGCTGCTTTCTGTGAAGCAAAGCCCATGATTAGCACCTGCTTCATTCTTCAATCATACGTATACTGCAGATAGCTGAGAAAATGCCTCTTAAAAGGAAGCTTGAAGCCTGTGGAAGTCAGGAGACTCTTACAGGATTCTTTAAGAAAAATCTGTGGGTCTGTTGTTAAATAAGTATTTTTTTTTATAAATGACATACTGCAATTCACAAAGAGTTGCAAACACTTGTTGAAATTCTTTCACTAATTTAACTGATGTCATTCTATCACTTCTCTTAACACGTATGGACCCAGAACTAGGGCTGTTACGGTGACCGTATTATCGGCACATCGGGGGTCACGGGTCATGACGGCGGTCAAATTCCACGTGACCATTTAGTCATGGTAATTAGGCTTCTCCAAGCTCTGATGCTGCTGATGGTCATTAGTAGCCTACCAAACCTGCTAACTGCCTGGTACTCAGCACTCTCTTGTCCCTCTAATCACTCTGACATCAATGCAAATGTAATTGAAAATCTAATCAAACACTTCATGAGATCATGTTGCGCAACATTTCTATAGGCTATGCAATTGCGTGAGAAAACAGAGTGATGGCCTCTATTAAAAAGAGCAGGATCCCATAAGCTTTCTATAGGCTAAGCCTACTATATTTATTTCTCAACTTTCCTCATATTAAGCACATTGCTTCCCTTTACAACAGGAATATAGCCTATCTTGCTGGCATGAAAATGAACCACGGGAAAAGCGTCCTCCATTTGCTATTTAAGTGCATAGATGACATGCATTTTCCCCCCTGCCCCTGTTTCGAGACAGGTGCATGATAATGGTCCATTCTAAATCAAAACAAATTTCAACACATATATTATTTAGTAATTATATGTAAAGACAAGATTAAATCAAGAATAGTCTGATGGGTGACAATATTAGCCTATCGCTTGTGAATGATATATTATCACTTGTGAATGATGCCCAGCTAGTGTACAGTAAGGGAAGAAACAGCTCATGCCTTTTTTTGCGACTTTTTCGAATCATAGTCGCACACCTCATGTAGCTTAGCCCATAAGCCTATATGTTTTGATAAGGTTTGTATCACAACTAAAGTGGCCAAATAACTTCTTAAAATTAAGCACATTAATCCGCTTTACAACAGGTGTAGAGCCTAACTGACATACATACACAGTGCGTGAGTTTTAAGTTTGGGGAAGATAATTTACCATAAAAATGCACCTTTATAATAAAATAATTACATGTACAATCGCATTTGCGGTCACTTTTGAGAACTGTGTTTTTCAGCTAATTGATTGCATTTTGGAACATTCGCACTTATGTGCGTATTGCTGCACTTATAATGTGAATAAATAGTTTATCAACATTTTAAGCTAAACGTTCTGATCTGTTGCGTCAGCCACATTGCTTAAAAAATGTTTTTTGAAGCTAATGATTGTATTAATTTGGGATCTATGTTTGGAATATTTATTTATCTCACAGAATAGGTCAACTTTTGTACATGGGGGAATAGTAGATTGACATAGGCTAGTGCTTTTGCTGTCCATTATGCCTACTCATCTTGTGGACAGTTATTCCAATATCTTCAATATGCGTCTCGGAATTGGATCGCAGTTGCGTACCCGATGTGTCGGTCTTCACTTGTAGCCTGTGAGAAAGACCCGATCACGTGATGGGCATTGGCTAATGAGAATTGAGCTATCTGAGAGAGCCATGTGAGTGAGAGGTGCTTCGGAGCATGCAGCCGGGAGAACAGAATTATAATTATTATACTCTGCCCAAGGAACAAATCGTTTGGAGAAAATATCCTTTCTATTTTATTCAGCTATGTTCAATTGTATTCTTCATACTAAATTATAAAATAATGCCACGGAATTCTAAGAAAATCTTGTCTGCTAAATGAATGAGTGTAGCCCACAGCCTTATGGCATAGCCAGATCAGGGCTAACATAAGGACAACTCAGAGTATGCTATTCTGTTCTTCTTAAATATACATTTTCTTCATATCATGTTTCTTTAGACATGTCTAAAATAAATAATGGATTTATTGTGATGGTGTAGGCTATATTACAGTGGCTTGTAGGCTATGTATGGAAGCCAGGAGATGCCAAACGTGTTTATGTTAATTAACGGTCAATTACCGTGAGACCGGCAGTTATTTGCTTGACAATCACCGGCCGACAAAATTTCATGACCGCCACAGCCCTGCCCAGAACTTAATTGAGCATCTGTTCGGTTTATTTTAGAGACCCATTTTTTCATTTGAAAATAATTTCACTGTGTATTTTGGATGGAATCAAGGCATTAGAATGTACCAGAGGGCACCAAAATAGAGCTTGTTCGCCTAAAACCCTTTACCCGGAGGGGCAAGCCGGCACGGGGGAGCCTGGCTGGCTACTTTTTCTATTTGGCTGGCTACTCCATGTTCTTGTGGAAAACACTGTTCGGTGTAGCTGTGCTCAGTAACCAAAGTTTTTCCCATCAATGTGTTACTACTTCCCTATTTGAGTTGACACAGGAGCTAAGCTAATACCACCCCATAATACTACCCAGTGTTTTCCACAAGTACATAGAGTAGCCAGCCAAATAGAAAAAGTAGCCAGCCAGCCGCCCCCGTGCTTGAATTATTTGGCAGAAGGAGCTCTTATTTTGGTGGCCTAGTACATTCTAATGCCTTGATTCCATCTGGAATACACAGAGAATTTATTGAATACTTTATTGAGTCTACCTCACAGATTAGAAACATTTGTTGTAGTATTGTGTAGAAAGACATGGCTTTACAATTTAAATTACTGAAAATGTACGAATTTAGTGTATCGTTTTGGATATTGTCTAGGTCTAGGCCTATATGATCAGGCCTAATTTCTAAGTAAGAATTACACTAAACCTTTAACCTGTCTTCTCTTGAGATTTAAGTCTTATTCACAGTTTTACTGCAAGATATGAATTGCCACAATGGTTTGTTTTTCAAATAATGTACTTTATTAAAACAGAAAAATGAACTAAATAACCCACATTATCTTGAAAAATAAAAGGTTTTGTTTTTCCAGTTTCTGTTTCACATTTTGGCTCTCAAACCGACCATTTTTTTAAAATAGAAAAACAAACAAATTGGATATTCTAAGTCCACAACAATGTTTAAACCACATCAGACCACTTTTGAGGTCTGGAAAAAATCTGATACATTTTTATTTTGGGCTGTAGTTACCCTTTAATTCAAGCGTGCATGGTCTAGCAAAGGCTGCTGTTAAGCTGAGTTTTGAGGGCACATGTGATGGTTGAGTTTGCGAAACAAATACCCACTGGATTTATGAAAATAATCCTGATATCATTCTGCCAGGTAATCATAGGCTACTTTGTAGCGGCATGAATTGTCAAGTCTAGACACGGCCTGAGAGAAGAGAACGCGCAAGAGGTATAGAAAGCAGTTGCTTTGCGAGGTATCTCTACCTGAAAATACATGATCTAAGTGATTAATAGTTGGTATTCAGCAGTCATAAAAGTAGGCCATATTTACTTTGAAGAACTACTAAAATTGTGATTTTGTCAGACAGCAGCTCTGTAGAGATGAGATGACTTGGAATAAAATAAAAGTCAAATTAAACAAATAATTTAGACGACAAATAACGAGATAATGACGAGATACTCAAGTCTCCACCCTAACAATGGGAGTCGTTGTCCTAAAGGCAACAAGCTTAGGTCCAAAATAAGCCCATAGAAACGCATTGGGCTTATTTTGGACAGATGTTGGCGAGAGTGAAACCTCTTCCTCTCTGCTGCGTTTCCCTGTCATCGCTCGCTTTGTGACTGACAGGCGCCTATCCTATCAATAGATCGCTAGAAGATGCATATTGTTTATTCTAGCGGGAGAGGGCTCGACGGACTGGTGAATTGAAACTTTTAAATGAAAAGTAGCCTAGTTAAAATGAAGTGGAAAATGTATGCTAATGGAAAAAACACTGACTACCCCCATTCCCAGCATTCCTATGGTGTCCCCATGGATACGGGTGGCAGCTGTACCTCATCGGTCACTTGGTTGGCCCTCATGGTGATCTCTTCCACTGACATGTCTGCCATTTTGCTGCTGTCAAAGTTGGAGGCTCCTCCTGTCACACCAAGCGCTACACTCTGAGGCCTGGGAGAGAGAGGGATGGATGGAAGGAGGGAGGGAGGGAAAGGACAGGGAGTGGAGAGAGGGAGAGGGAGTTGGAGAGAGAACGAGACGGGGGGGAGAAGGGGTCATAAGTCATGTATCAGGTTCACAGATATCCATTTGAAGTGGTCTGAAAGGTATCATTTAACTTTGTGGACAGAAACAGCATTCCCACGGAACTTCATAAACAACGTTGTTTGACTTAGGCCTACATAAAAGGGGGGAAATTATGCAAAACTTTAAACAAATTAGATCGTTTTCCTGCCAGCCCAGATGGGTCTTTGAGGTTGGAATATTTTGTGGAAACTGGAAAAGGAAACAAAAAAAGAGTTGACAGATAGAACGACAAACAAGCAGCATTTTTTTGTGCCCACAGCAGTAGGCTGGTTCAGTGACATTATGGCCTGGTGTTGTTAAGCAGAAAGCAAGCTGACAATGAGGAGGCTGGTGATAAGGAGAGCTTGATAGGGAAATGAGGATCATGTGTTTGGCATAATTGTAACACGGCAGCCACAGTCAGGAACACATTAGCACTGGATGACACACTTGGTGTTGACAAGCTGCACTGGATTCTCCACTGGTTTATGACAGAGAAAGAGGGTTTTTAGTCACATGTTTTAGTGCCAGTGTGTTCCAATATCTAAACTAGCAAATGGCTTACTAGCATTGATATTGGAACAGAGCCAGAGTGTTTAATGGCTCATATGACATCACAACACTATTCTTGTGGACTGCATTTGAGAAAAGCAGCAGAAAATACACTATATATACAAAAGTATGTGGACACCCCTTCAGATTAGTGGATTCGGCTATTTCAGCAACACCCGTTGCTGACAGGTGTATAAAATCGAGCACACAGCTGTGCAATCTCCATACACAAACATTGGCAGTAGAATGGCCTTACTGAAGAGCTCAGTGACTTTCAACGTGGCACTGTCATAGGATGCCACCTTTCCAACAAGTCAGTTTGTCAAATTTCTGCCCCGGTCAAACTGTAAGTGCTGTTATTGTTAAGTGGAAAATTCTAGGAGCAACAACAGCTCAGCCAGGAAGTGGTAGGCCACACAAGCTCACAAAACGGGACCGCTGAATGCTGAAGCACGTAAAAATTGTCCGTCCTCGGTTGCAATACACACTACCGAGTTCTAAACTGCCTCTGGAAGCAACTGTTCGCCGAGAGCCTCATGAAATGGGTTTCCATGACCGAGCAGCCGCACACAAGCTTAAGATTACCATGCACAATGCCAAGCATCGGCTGGAGTGGTGTAAAGATCGCCTCCACTGGACTCTGGAGCAGTGGAAACGTGTTCTCTGGAGTGATGAATCGCGCTTCACCATCTTGCATTCCGATGGACAAATCTGGGTTTGGCGGATGCCAGGAGAAGGCTACCTGCCCCAATGCAGTGGCAACTGTAACGTTTGGTGGAGGAGGAATAATGGTCTGGGGCTGTTTTTCATGGTTCGGGCTAGGCCCCTTAGTTCCAGTGAAGGGAAATCTTAACGCTACAGCATACAATGACATTAACTTTCCTGTTTCAGCATGACAATGCCCCAGTGCACAAAGCGAGGTCCATACAGAAATGGTTGTCGAGATCGGGGTGGAAGAACTTGACTGGCCTGCACAGAGCCCTGAACCCCATCGAACACCTTTGGGATGAATTGGAACGCCGACTGCGAGCCAGGCCTAATCGTCCAACATCCATGCCCAACCTCACTAATGCTCTTTTGGCTGAATGGAAGCAAGTTCCCGCAGCAATGTTCCAACATCTAGTGGAAAGCCTTCCCAGAAGAGTGGAGGCTGTTATAGCAGCAAAGGAGGGACAAACTCCATATTAATACCCATGATTTTGGAATGAGATGTTCGACGAACAGGTGTCCACATACACTGCATGACCAAAAGTATGTTCTGTTCAAGGTTCATGTGTGAAATACTGACCAGCTCTTTGATGGAAGACAGCTGCAATTAAGATGTTTTGGTACCAGAGGGGGACTGACAGTTTGTATCAGCAGGCATAGCCTAGCCCTAGATGTAGGCCTATCAAGGGTCTAGTTGAAGTTCAGGATCTATGGCTTGGCTGACAAGTACACTACCTGAAAACTAATTTTCAGGACACAATTTCCCCCCTCCCTCCTGCTCCCCCTCTTCCTTTGGACCTGCCTATAGTAACTATTTCCTGTTTTTGCAATAACCCCTGAACTATAACTTCCCTTCCCAAAACACACACACACACACACACACACACACATACACTGAACTAGAAAAACAGGGAAAGTGGATGGTTGGCTGACTGTTCAGACAATTTAGTGCTGTTGAGTTGACTTTTCTCATGCCTAACTGCGTACTTTCCCTAAATATTGTTGGCCTAAATGCTGAACTTCTAAGCTTCAAGTTGGATTCAAAATAAAAATGGAGGTTGGCTATATTCCTGTTAAGATACAATCTCAAACTTAAGAACACATACCATCTAAAACTTAAGAACACATCAGTACATTTCAGATGGACAGGAAATGTCTCACTCTGAAGAGAGTGCTGGGTCGTTCCACCTCAAAAAGCACCAAAAAGAGGAGTGACACCCACCATCTCAGATTGTTCTGAAATCATTTCTGTTGTTAGCAACAGATAAGATTAGCATTCCTGCAACATTATTTTGTTGAAATATAATTTTATTAACCTAATTAATTGCACCCAAATTGGCAATTTTAATAGGATTCATATAATATTTAAAATATATAGTACCGAACATCCAATTTGGACCAAACTCTTTCTAACAATGAGTTAGACATGAGGAATCCAAAGAAATGTTAAACAGCCACCCACGGACCCCCCACACCAACAACGAGTATATAGTATCAGTTCTCTGTTTGACAAGTAGTGTGCAGCTGCGGCTCGGAGTATTGTTTCTTCATCCTATGAGGCTTGTGAAACTACCTCTAACTTCCTTCATACTGGACACAGAGACATAAACATGGTATCCACAAGTTCATTAAGGGCCTCATTGCAAAATACCAAAATATCCCTTTAAGAATTAGTAATAAAATAAAGACAGAACTTCTAAAATACTATTTCACACTATAGCCTGCTGAATTTGCAAGCTAACTTTTCTTTCATTTTTGATTTCGGCACAAATTAAAATGTGGCACTGACTCGCCCATGCATTGATGTTTCAGCGTTGTATCAATGAAGAGTTTGGCGTTCGACTAGCCATGTGCGACATGCACGCACAGTTAAATTTTTTATCTTTATCAAGGGTGTCAATTTCAGACCCCACTGTATATATTTAGGTCAATCCTATAGTTTTCTTTCTCTCTAACCTGCTAGATTTAGAGGCAGGCGGATGAGCAATATCCATCGTCGTAGTGTGGATGAAGCCTGAGCTGGAATGTAAAGCTAACTGAAGCTGGTTAGCTTGAGTAGATCTAGCTTGCTTCGTAGGATACCCTTCTGGTATGACAGCAACCCATGATTTGGTTATTTACCTGGCCACTGTTTCAAACGCGAACTTTTCAGTATTTGTGTCAATGGTACCTATATTAGCATCTTCACGCTTCATGTCAAAATCACCCTAAAGTATCTTAAAATGTATTGTGTAACTTATAGATGATTTGGATATGAAGTGCGGAATGACCTTTGACCACTTCCTTTGATTCCTCATGTCTTACTCATTGTTAGAAAACAGTTTGGTTCAAATAGGATGTTAGGTACTATAATTATTGAATATTATATGAATCCTATAAATTAAAATGGCTAATTTGGGTGCAATCAATTAGCTTAATTATATTTCAACAAAACAATGCTTCCGGATGGTGGGTGTCATGGCTTGCTGAAATGAAATGACCCTGCTGCTATTTTTTATGGTAAGCCTAACACATAGGCTATTGCTATATCACCCTATGATCCACCCATGGCCCTCAATCTCACACCATAAAAATACTTTGTCACACTACACCCAGTAGCAATACACCACATGTATGAGTATGACAGGATCACCACACACACTTATGATTATAATAATATGCCATTTAGCAGACGCTTTTATCCAAAGCGACTTACAGTCATGTGTGCATACATTTTTACGTATGGGTGGTCCCGGGGATCGAACCCACTACCCTGGCGTTACAAGCACCATGCTCTACCAATTGAGCTACAGAGGACCATGACTACAATGAGGATTCACTGCAATTAAATAGACTACAGTACATACCCATTCATCTTGCCACCGTTCCACTCCATACAGCCCAAATACTGTGGTGTTTTACCTACCTAGCCTACTGATCCATCCATGCCTCCACAACACAACAGGGACACACATTTCCTGCTCTTCTACTCAAACCAGTTCCTCCAGGTCAGGTTTCAACAACTACAATGTGACATCTATCCTCCCTCCCTCCGTTCTTCTCTTTTCTCACACTTCTTAGGTTGTTCATGCTGACAATGTCCTATGACAATAGACACTATGACAATGGCTACACACAGAGGTAGCATATGGCACTACCTGTCCATGTATTTGTCTGCCAAGTGAATTGAAATATGTAGTACAAGATGGGTAAAAATGACCAGAACAGAAAAGTTAATCAATTTCTCTATAATGACTAATACAGTGAACAAAAATATAAATGCAACATGTAAGGTGTTGGTCCCATGATTCATGAGCTGAAAAAAAAAAGTACAGAAATGTTCCATATGCACAAAATGCTTATTTCTCTCAAATTGTGCACACATTTGTTTACTTCCCTGTTACTAATTATTTCAACTTTGCCAAGATAATCAATTTACCTGACAGGTGTGGCATATCAAGAAGCTGATTAAACAGCATGATCTTTACACATGTGCATTGTGCTGGGGACAATAAAAGGCCACTTTAAAATGTGCAGTTTTTGCCACAGATGTCTGAAGTTTTTAAGGAGCGCACAATTGGGATGCTGACTGCAGGAATGTCCACCAGAGCTGTTGCCAGAGAATTTAATGTTAATTTCTCTACCATAAGCCGCCTCCAACGTCATTTTAGAGAATTTGGCAGTATGTCCAACCGGCCTCATAACTGCAGACCAGGACCTCCAGCTTCGTTACCTGCGGGATCGTGTGGAGGGGGGGCTGAGGAGTATTTCTGTTTGTAATAAAACCATTTTGTGGGGAAAAACTCATTCTGATTGGCTGGGCCTGGCTCCCCAGTGGGTGAACCCCTGCCCAGTCATGTGAAATCCATAGATTAAGGCCTAATTAATTTACTTCAATTGACTGATTTCCTTATATGAACTGTAACTCAGTAAAATATTAGAAATTGTTGCATGTTGCATTTATATTTTTGTTCAGTATAATTATTTAGCTGTGGGTTTCATATCCCAGATCAGAACAAATGTACAAGTCTTTACAGGTAAAAGTTATAATTAGTTTCTAATTATGCCAATAATTATAATTAGCTCATTTTGTCAACAAGCACATATAACTATCAATCCACTTAGCTAAAACGTTACATTCAGTAGGTAACTATTGGTCAACATAATATCATTTGATGGCAATACAATAACTTCAAACACATAACATCATGATCATAACACCTGTTAGTTAATCATTTATCTGCAAACGTGTAGTTATGGGTGATTCCACTGCTGCGTCTGTGCTGATATTCATGTAGGAGTTAATTGGGGTTAGCTACAGTTACAGTGTAACTAGCTGGACATGCTTGGTCATCAGTTGGCAAGAAGGTTTACAAGTACAGTTAGGTCAGCTGTACTGTAACAAGACAAGAACAAGCAAGGTGATCGCAAACAGACACCCAACCACCAAATGAGTTGTTAGGTAGTCTAGCAAAAGTGAGCTAGTTAGCGAAGTTAGGAAAAGAAAGTTGGTGACAGTTTTTAAAGTAATTTTGAATGCTTTAAACTTCGTCCCGACACACTAAAAGCATTACTAATAAAGTTTACTAGCTTTTGTCTAACCTAAATAGTTAACACGTCTTCCTGTAATTATGTTGTTTGTGCTAGCCCAACACAGCATACTACTAGTAATAATACATCCGCTAGCAGTGGGAGCCAGCTAGGATAGCTAGTTCCTCTCACAGACAAGTCGCATAAAACTCCCCATCTGAGGATAATTTGATGGATGAACACATAATGAGAAAGGGGTGTCTTCTGAATGATAGCTACTTACTGCTAAGCTTCCCAAGTAGAAAAAACTCCTTCAGGTTATCGTTATGTGATCTTTGCATGAAATTCCTTGAGATGGACTGAGTGTCGACGGTGCGCATGTCCTGTCATATGATTCTTCAAGTGGAGGAAGGCGATCTGCGCATGCGTTGGAGCACACCTTCACAGAAAAGTTTGTGTAGCCTACTTTTTAAAGTGGAAACTGTAGCTACTGTTTTGACCTTTGATTACAATGACAAGTGGATTATATACCAAACATATTTGATATTTCTGTCAGTTAAACCATCCATTTAATAAAAATAGAGGCAGTCATTTTTTATTTTATATATACTGTCTATATAAAAACAATCTTCCGATTTATCCTACCAAGCAGGAACGCGTTGTCGTTTGTCTCTAATAATAATGTGATTGCGGCCCGCAATTCGGGGCTCCCCCCCTTGGTTGTTGCAGTAATGTCCCCCCTCCCCTGTCGAGCATGCCATCTTGATTGCCTCGAGCAAGCCATCTTCATGTTTGTTTGACACTGGATTTCCCCTGATTGTCTATCATGCGATTTAAACAATTTGGTCAAAAGGGAAATAAAAGTATGCAAGCTTCAACAGAAAGTATGCACAAGGGCCTCTCGAGTTGCACAGCGGTCTAAGGCACTGCATTGCAGTGCTAGAGGCGTTACTACAGACCCGGGTTCATTCCCGGGCCAACTGGCTGTGGCCGGCGCACAATTAGCCCAGCGTCGTGAGGGTTTGGCAGGGTGGGCTTTACTTGGCTCATCGCACCTATGGGGGATTTATTATTTTTATAATTGATGGGATGACTAACTTAGAAAGAATGCATTCTTGACAGGGCTAATGTAGGTTGTGTCACCTGGCAAGCTGTGATTGATGTGAAGAGCTGTTTTAGGGGATAAGATAAGATAATAATTTATGTCTCCAAATACTAGACTATACTGGTTCTTTGTGATCTGTGAACCTTCCTTGGACGTAGGAATGGTGTCTAGGGGAGCTGGCTCTTCTCACTATGACAGGTTGTTATGATAAACTTATGCCTGGCAACCGGGATGCGCTAAGAGGCGGGTAACAGCCAGTGCGCCAACGGATAGGCTGAGTAAGTCTAAACCACGCTCAAGTCTCTACTCTGATTGGCCAGCAGAGAGGTGGGAAACTCTCTCTCTGTCAGAGTATTTGAGGAAGAACCTGGAGCAATGGATTTAGTTCTCTGAATGCCCTGCGAGGTATTTCAAGGAGCCCGTATATACGAAACATCATATTTACCATTGAAGGTTATTGCATTAATTAAAATAACTAGTATATCTTAGAAGTCGTGTTGACCTCTTTTGTTCCTAATGCCAGATTTGAATTGACACAACTTTGACACACCCTAGCAACTCTTTGTGGCGGGTCAGGTGCCTGCAGGCTGACCCCAGTCGCCAATTGAACAGTGTTTCCTCCAACACATTGGTGCGGCTGGCTTCTGGGTTAAGCTGGTGGGTGTTAAGGAGCGTGGTTAGGCGGGTCATGTTTCGGAGGTCGCATGACTCTGCCTTTGTCTCTCCCGAGCCAGTTGGGGAGTTGCAGTGATGAGAAGAAATCTAAAAGGGGGGTTAAAAAATATATATAAAAGAAAGTATGCACAAAACTATGATGCAATCACATAGAAAATCTGAACTAGCTACTGCTGCTTCTAGATAGTCACAAATAATTGGTAACTAGCTACACACAAAGACATTAGTTTTAGGTCATTTCTGCCTGTTTAACTAGCTTTCCAGCTAGATTATTTCAATTCACAGATAGCTATCTGATAATTATGAAGTAAAATGTTTGCTTTGTGTATATCTTGTTTAGTCTCTATTGTTGCCAATGTCCTGTCTGGAAGAACGTTCAGTGAACGGAGAGGTGCAGTGTGAGGTAATACAGTAGGGGGAGAGTAATGTAATCTCAAATGTAATGTTTTATGCGTTTTCCACACTCTCATCCTCACAAGAATGTACTCAAGAGAACGTCCTCAGAGAATTAGAGTGTGGAGCATGGTATTATGCATATTGAGAAACACCCACTGTCTGTCCTGCTGAGTTTTGATGCAGAGTCTTTACCCACCAACGTCAAGTTAGGATGTGTCATTAATCCCTTGAGAGCTTTTGTCCCGCACCCATTACAGTGTTTAAGGTGCCAAGCTCAAATCAAATCAAATTGTATTTGTCACATGCTTCGTAAACAACAGGTGTAGACTAACAGTGAAATGCTTACTTACGGGTCCTTTTCCAACAATGCAGAGTTAAGATAAAGATACAAAATAAAATACAAAACTATGCTTATGGTCATGTTACAGCAGTTTATTATTTTAAAAACGTATGGTCATGTTGCAGTAGTGTGTAGTTTCCTGGATGTGAAAAGTGTGCAGGAGGGCATGAGACAAAGAAATGTGTAGTATCGGTGGAAAAAGCTGTGTATGTTAACTGTATTGATACGCATTGTGCTGGAGATCAAAAGTGTCCGAGAGAAAGGCAGGTTGAGATTGCCAGGATCAGAGTAGTACAGAGGTGGTTGTATGCTGAGGCTGTGAGAGTAGTAGAGGAAGATGGGTCCAGGGTGAGGGACCCTAAGAGGATCCCTGTGAGTAGGCCGAGACCAATAGAGAGTGATAGGAATAACATGTACTTCAGTAAGGTTGGTTTCTTAGCGTTCAT
Source organism: Coregonus lavaretus (assembly GCF_964263955.1). Taxonomy (NCBI): domain Eukaryota; kingdom Metazoa; phylum Chordata; class Actinopteri; order Salmoniformes; family Salmonidae; genus Coregonus; species Coregonus lavaretus. The sequence continues at coordinate 38,766,684 of NC_140005.1, read as the reverse complement.
AGCCATGGATATCAACTGTACGGCAGAAAGGAACATAAATCACAGAAAATTGATGTTGTGGTGGCAGCTGCAGAGAAGTACTTGGGTGTACGAGAATTTACTGCAGAGGATTTACAAGGTGTGTTGAACGATAGTGTCCCGTCCTCCCAGAAAGCCGGCCTGGTGTAGGATCAGATAGAGCCAAGTAGTGGAATAGTGGTGAAGTTTTAATGGGTGCAGGGGTAGTTGGTAGGGCATTTTTTATTCCCTTTTCCCCTTACCTTTTGTGTCACAAAGTGTAATGAATTTACACTCCAGAACAGTAGGCAGAAACTAAGGGCTACATAAGAGCAATAGCCTCACAGTAGGTGGCGGTGTATGCACCTTTCCGTTGGTTGCGATCAGCCAATACAAATTTAAAGAAGAAGAAGAAATAAATAAATAAAATTATCTGAGTTTTGGGGAGCAAAGGACATTTCCTAGCTAGATAGCTACCTGTGTTGCACTCGCCTCCCTTCTGCTGCGTACCGGAGTTCTCCTAGCTAACTAGCTAGCGTAGCTAGCACACAGTGTCATTCGCTCCCGCCTGGAGAACACCTGTCCTTGTCATCGTTAACAGAACTGTGGGAAAACAGTGCTCGACAGGCGGGGGTGAAGTACACTGTCTCCCGGTGTGCTAGCTAGCTAGCTACCTATTCCGCCTTCTGCAGGAAGTGTACTGGTCCTAGCTAGTTAGTGTTGGGCCAGTATCCAAAACATTGCTGGTTCGGATACCGAAAGTGAAAAATATGTCGATGTGTTTTGGAGCAAGGCACTTAACCCTAATTTGGTACAGGGGTGCGGTATTACTATGGCTGACCCTGTAAAACAACACATTTCACTGCAACTCTCTGGTGAATGTGACAATAAAACAAATATATATATATATATATATATATATATATATATATATATATATATATATATTACTGCAACTATCTGGTGTATGTGACAATATTTTTTGGGTGGACGTCCGAAGGATTCCAGATAGCACGGACACTGAAAACTAGCCACATGTTTTTCCCACAGCATGTCATTACGTGCTGGCGCTGCTCTCCTCTCACTCACTCACTCAGCTGCCTGCTCTGCCTGCAGCACTCTCTCTCAAGAAAAAATTTAATCGCATCAAATTTTACTTGTCACATGCGCCGAATACAACAGGTGAAATGCTTACGGCGAAATGCTTACTTACGAGCCCTTAACCAACAACGAGGAGATAAAAAAATAAGAGTAGCAGCAGCATGTGTGAAGAGTGTGAAGGAAGACAGTGGCTTGCGAAAGTATTCACTCCACTTGGCATTTTTCCTATTTTGTTACCTTACAACCTGGAATTAAAATTGATTTTCTGGGGGGTTTGTATCATTTGATTTACACAACATGCCTACCACTTTGAAGATGCAAAATATTTCTCTTGAGGGTATGTCTCTATAACCTTGGCACATCTAGCCACTGGGATTTTTGCCCATTCTTCAAGGCAAAACTGCTCCAGCTCCTTCAAATTGGATGGGTTCCGCTGGTGTACAGCAATCTTTAAGTCATACCACAGATTCTCAATTGGATTGAGGTCTGGGCTTTGACTAGGCCATTCCAAGACATTTAAATGTTACCCCTTAAACCACTCGAAAGTTGCTTTAGCAGTATGCTTAGGGTCATTGTCCTGCTGGAAGGTGAAACTCCGTCCCAGTCTCAAATCTCTGGAAGACTGAAATAGGTTTCCCTCCAGAATTTCCCTGTATTTAGCACCATCCATCATTCCTTCCATTCTGACCAGTTTCCCAGTCCCTGCCGATGAAAAATATCCCCACAGCATGATGCTGCCACCACCATGCTTCACTGTGGGGATGGTGTTCTCGGGGTGATGAAAAATATACTTTCCTGCAACCCGCCTCACTCAATGTGGAACGGATTCTATTATTGACTTACCTTTTATCTAGAATCTAGAATCTCCAGTTGAAACTAGCTAGCCAGCTAACTAGCTACTTGCTATTAGCCACAGCTAGCGGTGTTTCACCCAGATCATTGGATTTTTTCCGCGGGATTAATTTTAATCACTGGACATTGATCACCGGATATTCGGCAAGTCTGCACAGCGCGTTATCGACCCAGAACATATCAGTTTTTCTGCCGGAATCACTGATTCTCTGGACCTTTAACTCCGGATTCATCGCTACCAGCTGGCTACAACAAAACGGACGTAGCACACGCTAGCCGTGGCCTCTTACTCACTAGCGCTTCACCACCGGACCTTATGATAACTCAGCTATACAGCTGATATCTGCTGGACTGTTCCTTTTTACGGTACTACACCCTGTTTATGTTTAGCCTCAGCCCAAACATGGTTAGTTTATTGTTGTTTCGGTTATTTCTAATTGTACTATATCACTGTAGACCCCCCAGCCTAGCTAAACCTGCCTTAGTTAGCTCCTTTGTCCCTCCGCCCATACACTCAGAGACAGACTCAATTGATGCCTCTAGAGATACTATCTCTTTCATTGTTACCCAACGCTTAGGTTTACCTCCACTTTACTCATATCCTTCCATATCCTTGTCTGTACATAATGCCCTGAATCTTTTCTATAACACCCGGAAATCTGCCCCCTTTATTCTATGTACCCAACGCACTAGAAGACCAGTTCTTAAAGCCTTTAGCCGTATCCTTATTCTAGTCCTCCTCTGTTCCTCTGGTGATGTAGAGGCTAACCCAGGGCCTGTAGCCCCCAGTATCACTCCTACTCCCCAGGAGCTATCATTTGATGACTTCTGTAATCGCAAAAGTCTTGGTTTCTTGCACATAAATATCAGAAGTCTACTTCCTAAGTTTGAGTTATTCACTGCGTTAGCACACTCTGCCAACCCTGATGTTCTAGCAGTGTCTGAATCCTGGCTCAGGAAGGCCACTAAAAATTCTGAAATTTCCATCCCCAACTATAACATTTTCCGTCTAGATAGAACTGCCAAAGGGGGTGGAGTTGCAATCTACTGTAGAGATAGCCTGCAGAGCTCTATCATACTATCCAGGTCTGTGCCCAAACAGTTTGAGCTTCTACTTCTAAAAATCCGCCTTTCCAGAAATAAGTCTCTCACTGTTGCCGCTTGCTACAGACCCCCCTCAGCCCCCAGCTGTGCCCTGGACACCATATGTGAATTGATTGCCCCCCATTTATCCTCTGAGTTTGTACTGCTTGGTGACCTAAATTGGGATATGCTTAATACCCCAGCCATCCTACAATCCAAGCTAGATGCCCTCAACCTCACGCAAATTATCAACGAACCTACCAGGTACAACCCTAAATCCTTAAACATGGGTACCCTCATAGATATCATCCTGACTAACATACCCTCTAAATACACCTCAGCTGTCTTCAACCAGGATCTCAGCGATCACTGCCTTATTGCCTGCGTCCGTAACGGGTCTGCGGTCAAACGACCACCCCTCATCACTGTCAAACGCTCCCTAAAACACTTTAGCGAGGAGGCCTTCCTAATTGACCTGGCCCAGGTATCCTGGATGGATATAGATCTCATTCCGTCAGTAGAGGATGCCTGGTTGTTCCTTAAAAGTAATTTCCTCTCAATCTTAAATAAACATGCCCCATTCAAAAAATACAGAACTAAGAACCGATATAGCCCCTGGTTCTCCTCAGACTTGACTGCCCTTGACCAGCACAAAAACATCCTGTGGCGTACAGCATTAGCATCAAATAGCCCCCGCGATATGCAACTTTTCAGGGAAGTTAGGAACCAATATACACAAGCAGTCAGGAAAGCAAAGGCTAACTTTTTCAAACAGAAATTTGCATCCTGTAGCACTAACTCCAAAAAGTTTTGGGATACTGTAAAGTCCATGGAGAATAAGAGCACTTCCTCCCAGCTGCCCACTGCACTGAGGCTAGGAAACACTATCACCACCGATAAATCTACAATAATCAAGAATTTCAACAAGCATTTTGCTACAGCTGGCCATGCTTTCCATCTGGCTACCACTAACCCGGCCACCAACTCTGCACCCTCTGCTGCAACTTGCCCATGCCCCCCCCGCTTCTCCTTCACACAAATTCAGACAGCTGATGTTTTGAAAGCGCTGCAAAATCTGGACCCCTACAAATCAGCTGGGCTAGACAATCTGGACCCTTTCTTTCTAAAACTAGCCGCCGAAATTGTCGCAACCCCTATTACTAGTCTGTTCAACCTCTCTTTCATAACGTCTGAGATCCCCAGAGATTGGAAAGCTGCCGCGGTCATCCCCCTCTTCAAAGGGGGTGACACTCTAGATCCAAACTGCTACAGACCTATATCCATCCTGCCCTGCCTTTCGAAAGTATTCGAAAGCCAAGTTAACAAAGAGATCACCGACCATTTCGAATACCACCGTACCTTCTCTGCTATGCAATCCGGTTTCCGAGCTGGTCACGGGTGCACTTCAGCCACGCTCAAGGTCCTAAACGATATTATAACCACGATTGATAATAGACAGTACTGTGCAGCCGTCTTCATCGACCTGGCCAAGGCTTTCGACTCTGTCAACCACCGCATTCTTATTGGCAGACTAAATAGCCTTGGTTTCTCAAATGACTGCCTCGCCTGGTTCACCAACTACTTCTCAGATAGAGTTCAGTGTGTCAAATCGGAGGGCCTGTTGTCTGGACCTATGGCAGTCTCTATGGGGGTGCCACAGGGTTCAATTCTTGGGCCGACACTTTTCTCCGTGTATATCAATGATGTCGCTCTTGCTGCTGGTGACTCTCAGATCCACCTCTACGCAGACGACACCATTTTGTATACATCTGGCCCTTCATTGGACACTGTGTTAACAAACCTCCAAACGAGCTTCAATGCCATACAACAATCCTTCAGTAGCCTTCAACTGCTCTTAAACACTAGTAAAACTAAATGCATGCTTTTCAATCGAACGCTGCTAGCACCCGCCCACCCGACTAGAATCACCACTCTCGACGGGTCTGACCTAGAGTATGTGGACAACTACAAATATCTAGGTGTCTGGTTAGACTGTAAACTCAACTTCCAGACTCACATAAAGAATCTCCAATCCAAAGTTAAATCTAGAATCGGCTTCCTATTTCGCAACAAAGCCTCCTTCACTCATGCTGCCAAACATGCCCTCGTAAAACTGACTATCCTACCGATCCTTGACTTCGGCGATGTCATTTACAAAATAGCCTCCAACACTCTACTCAGCAAATTGGATGTAGTCTATCACAGTGCCATCCGTTTTGTCTCCAAAGCCCCATACACTACCCACCACTGTGACCTGTACGCTCTTGTTGGCTGGTCCTCACTACATGTTCGTCGTCAAACCCACTGGCTCCAGGCCATCTATAAATCACTGCTAGGCAAATCCCCGCCTTATCTTAGCTCATTGGTCACCATAGCAGCACCCACCCGTAGTCTGCGCTCCAGCAGGTATATCTCACTGGTCATTCCCAAAGCCAACACCTCCTTTGGCCGCCATTCCTTCCAGTTCTCTGCTGCCAATGACTGGAACGAATTGCAAAAATCTCTGAAGCTGGAGACTCTTATCTCCCTCAATAACTTTAAGCATCAGTTGTCAGAGCACCTTACCGATCACTGCACCTGTACACAGCCCATCTGAAATTAGCCCACCCAACTACCTCATCCCTATATTGTTATTTATTTTGCTCTTTTGCACCCCAGTATCTCTATTTGCACATCATCTCTTGCACATCTAGCATTCCAGTGTTAATACTATTGTAATTATTCTGCACTATAGCCTATTTATTGCCTTACCTCCATAACTTGATACATTTGCACACACTGTATATATATTTTCTGTTGTATTTCTGACTTTATGTTTTTTTTACCCCATATGTAACTCTGTGTTGTTTTTATTGCACTACTTTGCTTTATCTTGGCCAGGTCGCAGTTGTAAATGAGAACCGGTTCTCAACTGGCTTACCTGGTTAAATAAAGGTGAAAAAAATAAAATAAAAATAATGAGAGGTGTAGCTTTTCCTTGATGGCCAAAAAGCTAAATTTTAGTCTCATCTGACCAGAGTACCTTCTTCCATATGTTTGGGGGAGTCTTCCACATGCCTTTCGGCGAACACCAAACGTGTTTGCTTATTTTTTTCTTTAAGCAATGGCTTTTCTCTGGCCACTCTTCCATAAAGCCCAGCTCTGTGGAGTGTACGGCTTAAAGTTGTCCTATGGACAGATATTGCAATCTCCGCTGTGGAGCTTTGCAGCTCCTTTAGGGTTATCTTTGGTGTCTGTTGCCTCTCTGATTAATGCCCTCCTTGCCTGGTCCGTGAGTTTTGGTGGGCGGCCCTCATTTGGCAGGTTTGTTGTGGTGCCATATTCTTTCCATTTTTAAAATAATGGATTTAATGGTGCTCCGTGGGATGTTCAAAGTTTCTGATATTTTTTTATAAACCAACCCTGATCTGTACTTCTCCACAACTTTGTCCCTGACCTGTTTGGAGAGCTCCTTGGTCTTCATGGTGCAGCTTGCTTGGTGGTGCCCCTTGCTTAGTGGCGTTGCAGACTCTGGGGTCTTTCAGAACAGGTGTATATATACTGAGATCATGTGACAGATCATGTGACACTTAGATTGCACACAGGTGGACTTTATTTAACTAATTATGTGACTCCTAAATAAGATCTGTGACTTGCACCAGATCTTATTTAGGGGCTTCATAGCAAAGGCAGTGAATACATATGCACGCACCACTTTTCCGTTATACATTTTTTAGAATTATTTGAAATTATTTTCATTTCACTTCACCAATTTGGACTATTTTGTGTATGTCCATTACATGAAATCCAAATAAAAATCCATTTAAATTACAGGTTGTAATGCAACAAAATAGGAAAAACGCCAAGGGGGATGAACACTTTTGCAAGGCACTGTATGTGTTTGTGTGTGTGTTGGAGTGTCAGTGTAGTATGTGTGGGTGTGTGGTTGGTCCAGTGAGTGTACATCGCGCCTGAGCAAGAGAGTCAGTGCAATAGATAAGAATAAAATAATGGGGTCAATGCAAATGGTCTGGGTAGCCATTTGATTAACTGTTCAGCAGTCTTATAGCTTGGGTGTAGAAGCAGTTAAGGAGCCTTTTGGTCCCAGACCTTTTTGAGGATCTGAGGACCCATGCCAAATCTTTTCAGCCTCCTGAGGGGGAAGAGGCGTTGTCGTGCCCTCCTCACAACTGTGTTGGTGTGTTTGGACCATGATAGTTCCTTAGTGATGTGGACACCAAGGAACTTGAAGCTCTTGACCTTCTCCACTAAAGTCCTGTCGATGTGAATGGGGGCGTGCTCGGCCCTCCTTTTCCTGTAGTCGTCTGTGATCAGGCCTACCACCATCATGTCGTCTGCAAACTTTAATGATGGTGTTGGGAGTCGTGCATGGCCGCACAGTTGTGGGTGAACAGGGAGTAGAAGAGGGGACTAAGCACGCACCCCTGAGGGGCCCCCATGTTGAGGGTCAGCGTGGCAAATGTGTTGTTCTCTATCCTCACCACCTGGGGGCCACCCGTCAGGAAGTCCAGGATCCAGTTGCAGAGGGAGGTGTTCAGTCCCATGGTTCTTAGCTTAGTGATGAGTTTGGAGAGAACTATGGTGTCAAATGCTGAGCTGTAGTCAATGAACAGCATGCTCACGTAGGTGTTCCTTTTGTCCAGGTGGGAAAGGGCAGTGTGGAGTGCAATAGAGATTGTGTTGTCCGTGGATCTGTTGGGGCGGTAGGCGAATTGGAGTGGACACAGGGTTTATGGGATGATGGTGTTGACGTGAGTAATGACCAGCCTTTCAAAGCATTTCATGGCTACAAATGTGAGTGCTACGGGGCGGTAGTCATTTAGGCAGGTCACCTTGGCATTTTTGGGCACAGGGACTATGGTGGTCTGCTTGAAACATGTAGGTATTACAGACTGGGTCAGGGAAACAAGATTCTCTGGTCTGATGAAACCAAGATTGAATTCTTTGGCCTGAATGCCAAGCGTCACGTCTGGAGGAAACCTGGCACCATCCCTACGGTGAAGCATGGTGGTGGCAGCATCATGCTGTGGGGATGTTTGTTAGCGGCAGGGACTGGGAGACTAGTCAGGAACGAGGGAAAGATGAACAGAGCAAAGTACAGAGAGATCCTTGATTAAAACCTGCTCCAGAGTGCTCAGGACCTCAGACTGGGGCGAAGGTTCACCTTCCAACAGGACAATGACACTAAGCACACAGCCAAGACAACGCAGAAGTGGCTTCGGGACAAGTCTCTGAATGTCCTTGAGTGGCCCAGCCAGAGCCCGGACTTGAACCTGATCGAACATCTCTGGAGAGACCTGAAAATAGCTGTGCAGTGACGCTCCCCATCCAACCTGACAGAGCTTGAGAGGATCTGCAGAGAAGAATGGGAGAAACTCCCCAAATACAGGTGTGCCAAGCTTGTAGCGTCATACTCAAGAAGACTCGTTGCCAAAGGTGCTTCAACAAGGTACTGAGTAAAGGGTCTGAATACTTATGTAAATGTGATATTTCCGTTTTTAAAAAAAAATAAATTAGCAAAAATGTCTAGAAACCTGTTTTTTCCTTATCGTTATGGGGTATTGTGTGTAGATTGAAAAAGTATGTAATACATTTTAGAATAAGACTGTAACTTAACAAAATGTTGAAAAAGTCAAGGGGTCTCAATACTTTCCGAATGCACTGTAAACCTGTTTAAATGTTTTGCTCACATTGGCCACGGAGAGCGAGATCACACAGTCATCCGGAAAAGCAGGGGTTTTCACTCAAGGCACAGTGTTATATTCCTCAAAGCGACCCTAAAATGCATTTAGCTCGTTTGGGAGTTTTGCGTTGCTGGGCAGCTCACGGCTGGGTTTCCATTTGGAATCCGTTATCATTTGCAAGCCCTGCCACATACGACGAGCATCATAGCCAGTGTAATAGGATTCAACCTCCCTCCTATATTGTCCTTTTGCATGTTTGATGTCGTAGCGGGATTTCTTGTATGCATCCATGTCAATGTCCCGTTCATTGTAAGCGGTAGCTCTAGCCTTAAGCCCAGCGCAGATGTTGCCTGTAAACCAAGGTTTTTGGTTGGGATACCTTCTTATGCACTTATTGATGAAGCCCGTGACTGTTGTGGTAAACTCAATGTTATTGGATGAATCCCGGATCAGGCAGTTCAGAAAAATTACGACATACCTTGAAATAAACAATTACATTATTCCGATTGGTATTTGGCCATTCATTTCTGCAAAACGTGCAGTGTTGATGGAGTTGTTGTAGCTTGCTTCCCTTCACTGGAACTAAGGGGCCTAGCCCGAACCATGAAAAACAGCCCCAGACCATTATTCCTCCTCCACCAAACGTTACAGTTGCAACTATGCATTGGGGCAGGTAGCGTTCTCCTGGCATCCGCCAAACCCAGATTCGTCCGTCGGACTGCCAGATGGTGAAGCGCGATTCATCACTCCAAAGAACGCATTTCCACTGCTCTAGAGTCCAATGGCAGCGAGCTTTACACCACTCCACCCGATGCTTGGCATTGCGCGTGGTGATCTTAGGCTTGTGTGCAGCTGCTCGGCCATGGAAACCCATTTCATGAAGCTCCCGAGGAACAGTTCTTGTGCTGACGTTGCTTCCAGAGGCAGTTTGGAACTCGGTAGTGTGTATTGCAACTGAGGACAGACGATTTTTAAGCACTATGTGCTTCAGCACACAGTGGTCCCGTTCTGTGAGCTTGTGTGGCCTACCACTTCCCGGCTGAGCTGTTGCTGCTCCTAGAAGTTTCCACTTCACAATAACAGCACTTACAGTTGACCGGGGCAGCTCTAGCGGGGCAGAAATTTGACGAACTGACTTGTTGGAAAGGTGGCATTCTATGACGATACCATGTTGAAAGTCACTGAGCTCTTCAGTACGGGCCATTCTACCGTCAATATTTGTCTATGGAGATTGCATGGCTGTGTGCTCGATTTTATACACCTGTCAGCAACGGGTGTAGCTGAAATAGCCAAATCCACTAATTTGAAGGGGTGTCCACATACATTTGTATACATAGTGTATTTCTGACTACTGTCATATCGACACATATTCATTATAATGCCATTATTGCTTTTGTGCAGATTTTCACTATTTATCAAGCACATTTGGCACTTATAATGATGTTTAGGCTACTGATGTTTTCATCATTTCAAATCAAATCAAATCAAATTTTATTGGCCATATGCACCGAATACAACATTACAGTGTAATGCTTACTTACAGCCCTTAACCAACTGTGCATTTATTTTTAATAAAAAAGTAGAATAAAAGAACTAAAAAGTGTTGAGAAAAAAAAGAGCAGAAGTAAAATAAAATAACAGTAGGGAGGCTATATATACAGGGGGGTACCGGTGCAGAGTCAATGTGCGGGGGCATCGGCTAGTTGAGGTAGTTGAAGTAATATGTACATGTGGGTAGAGTTAAAGTGACTATGCATAAATAATTAACAGAGTAGCAGCAGCGTAAAAAGATGGGGTGGGGGGGCAGTGCAAATAGTCCTGGTAGCCATGATTAGCTGTTCAGGAGTCTTATGGCTTGGGGGTAGAAGCTGTTGAGAAGTCTTTTGGACCTAGACTTGGCAGTCCGGTACCGCTTGCCGTGCGGTAGCAGAGAGAACAGTCTATGACTAGGGTGGCTGGAGTCTTTTACAATTTTGAGGGCCTTCCTCTGACACCGCCTGGTATAGAGATCCTGGATGGCAGGAAGCTTGGCCCCAGTGATGTACAGGGCCATACGCACTACCCTCTGTAGTGCCTTGCGGTCGGAGGCCAAGCAGTTGCCATTCCAGGCAGTGATGCAACCAGTCAGGATGCTCTCGATGGTGCAGCTGTAGAATTTTTTGAGGATCTGAGGACCCATGCCAAATCTTTTCAGTCTCCTGAGGGGGAATAGGCTTTGTTGTGCCCTCTTCACGACTGTCTTGGTGTGTTTGGACCATGATAGTTCGTTGGTGATGTGGACACCAAGGAACTTGAAGCTCTCAACCTGTTCCACTACAGCCCCGTCGATGAGAATGGGGGCGTGCTCAGTCCTCTTTTTTTTCCTGTAGTCCACAATCATCTCCTTTGTCTTGGTCACGTTGAGGGAGAGGTTGTTATCCTGGCACCACACGATGACCGCGCATCTTGCTGACTGTGCGTCTTGGTGGTTGGGGTATTTGTTTTATTTTGTTGTTATAAACATAAGCTGTTACCGCTTTCCAACACCTATGCTTTCTGTTTCATAGTTATAACAAAGGTACTCTACAAATAAAATGTATTGAACATTTTGTGTTTTTTGTTTTTACATATATCCTACAGTAATATAAACGAATGAAAATGCTTTAGTGTTATTTGAAATATATATATTTGTGTATTCTAATGTTACCTAAGACCTTCCTAATCACAACCAAATTATTATTTTGCGATGGCATATATGAAATGTATTAATTACACTGTTAGAATGTTGCACTGGTTGAGAGAATGCCAAGAGTGTGCAAAGCTGTCATCAAGGCAAAGGGTGGCTATTTGATTTGTTTAACACTGCTCCTTAGCTTGAAGGGGGTTCCCTCAAGGCCCAGCGATTATAGTGTTAAAAAAATGTGTGCACATGCACACATAGGATGTCCCATGAAAAAAACGTGCCCCCCTATGGAAATAAAATGCCCATCCAACTGATTCGTCCTGGTGCCGGCCCTGAGTTTAGTAAACTATATTATCAGAGTAGCTTTCCCAACATTGCACACACCCCTCCAGCCCTCCTCGTCCCTCCCCACCACTCCCTTACTCCCTCACTCGCTCAGTAACAGCTTGCCTCACTGCCTGATAGTCAACACAGTGAAATTAGTATATATTTTTTTATGCCATGGCGGACGTGGTGCAATTTAGAAATAGCCCAAAAACCTGCAGCCCTCGACCAATAACATAGTTTTCAAAGTAGTCCAAAACTCTGCATTGTCCTAGCTAGGCTGATAAGTCAGGATTCTGCCATGTAGGCTGCTTCATAGGTAAAGCTCTTTGCAGATTGGCCTCATGGTGAAATCTCTGAGCGTTTCCTTCCTCTCCAGCAACTGAGTTAGGAAGGATGCCTGTATCTTTGTAGTGACTGGGTGTATTGGTACACCATCCAAAGTGTAACTAATAACTTCACCATGCTCAAAGGGATATTCAATGTCTGTTTTTAAATGTTTTACCCATCTACCAATAGGTGACCTTCTTTGGAAAACCTCCCTGGTCTTTGTGGTTGAATCTGTGTTTGAAATTCACTGGTCGACTGAAGGACCTTAAAGATAATTGTATGTGTGGGGTACAGAGATTAGGTAGTCATTCAAAAATCATATTCAAATCCTTATGAGTCTATTGACGGACCTGTGCGTCAATCTAAGTAACATAATAAAAAAATGCCAATGTCGGCCTCCGCCAAGATGGCCGAGCTACTGCTGTATCTGTCAGACCATGAGCATCGGTCTTCTCACGAAAACGTCTGTAGCGTCCGAACGGTTTGGCCTACAAACTAATATGACCCCACTGTGGAAAGGGGAGACTCACGGACATGATTGTGTTCTCCGTTTTGCAAGTGTTCTGGGACATATCTGAAGGTAACCTATACAAATGAATGGAAGCATGGAGGTAGTTTTGTGCTAACAAAAATAAGGGGTTAAATATGTGTAAAAAATATATACAGTACCAGTCAAAAGTTTGGACACACCTACTCATTCCAGGGTTTTTCTTTATTTTTACTATTTTCTACATTCTATGAAATAACACATATGGAATCATGTAGTAACCAAAAAAGTGTTAAACAAATCTAAATATATATATTTTTTGAGATTCTTCAAAGTAGCAACCCTTTGCCTTGATGACAGCTTTGAACACTCTTGGCATTCTCTCAACCAGCTTCATGAGGTAGTCACCTGGAATGCATTTCAATTAACAGGTATGCCTTGTTAAAAGTTAATATGTGGAATTTCTTTCCTTCTTAATGCGTTTGAGCCAATCAGTTGTGTTGTGACAAGGTAGGGGTGGTATACAGAAGATAGCCCTATTTGGTAAAATACCATATTATGGCAAGAACAGCTCAAATAAGCAAAGCGAAACGACAGTCCATCATTACTTTAAGACATGAAGGTCTGTCAATCCGGAACATTTCCAGTGCAGTTGCAAAAACCATCAAGCGCTATGATGAACTGGCTCTCATGAGGACCGCCACAGGAAAGGAAGACCCAGAGTTACCTCTGCTGCAGAGGATAAGTTCATTAGAGTTAACTGCACCTCAGATTGCAACCCAAATACATGCTTCACAGAGTTCAAGTAACAGACACATCTCAACATCAACTGTTCAGAGGAGACTGCGTGAATCAGGCCTTCATGGTCGAATTGCTGCAAAGAAACCACTACTAAAGGACACCAATAATAAGAAGAGACTTGCTTGGGCCAAGAAACATGAGCAATGGACATTAGACCGGTGGAAATCTGTCCTTTGGTCCTCTGAGATTTTTGGTTCCAACCTCTGTGTCTTTGTGAGATGCAGAATAGGTGAACGGATGATCTCCGCATGTATGGTTCGCACCGTGAGGTGTGATGGTGTGGAGGTGCTTTGCTGGTGACACTGTCAGTGATTTATTTAGAATTCAAAGCACACTTAACCAGCATGGCTACCACAGCATTCTGCAGTGATACGCCATCCCATCTGGTTTGCGCTTAGTGGGACTATCATTCGTTTTTCAACAGGACAATGATCCAGAACACATCTCCAGGCTGTGTAAGGGCTATTTGACCAAGGAGAGTGATGGAGTTTTGCATCAGATGACCTGGCCTCCACAATCACCCGACCTCAACCCAATTGAGATGGTTTGGGATGAGTTGGACCGCAGAGTGAAGTGAAAGCAGCCAACAAGTGCTCAGCATATGTGAGAACTCCTTCAAGACTGTTGGAAAAGCATTCCTCATGAAGCTGGTTGAGAGAATGCCAAGAGTGTGCAAAGCAGCCATCAAGGCTACTTTGAAGAATCTCAAATATAAAATATATTTTTTTAACACTTTTTTGGTAACTACATGATTCCATACGTGTTATTTCATAGTTGTGATGTCTTCACTATTATTCTACAATGTAAAAATAAAGAAAAACCCTTAAATAAGTAGGTGTGTCCAAACATTTGACTGGTATATATTTCCTGAGCTTCCTTATATCTCCTAGACATAGGACAGACACTTCAAAACCTTATTCCTTATGATTCATTTTTTGACTGTGTTTTTTGCCCAACAGCTTAGACCTTTAGAGGATACACACTGTTATTGCACACAGGGAGAGTCCATGCAACTTATTATATGAGTTGTTAAGCAAATGTTTACTCCTGAAATGATTTAGGCTTGCCATAACAAAGAGGTTGAATACTTATTGACTGAAGACATTTCAGATTTTCATTTTTAGTTACTATGTAAAAATGTTGTAAAACATAATTCCACTTTGACATTATGGGGTATTGTGTGTAGGCCAGTGACTAAACAGCTACATTTAATCCATTTTAAAGTCAGGCTGTAACATAACAAAATGTGGAAAAGGCGAGTGGTGTGAATACTTTCTGAAGGCACTGTCATTTATATGATGGTGTATATAGACGACAGTATGGATGTATATGAATAGAAAAGGTATGTACAGCAGTAGTTACACTGAAAAAATATGTAAACGCAACATGCAACAATTTCTGAGATTTGACTGAGTTACAGTTCATATAAGGAAATCAGTAAATTGAAATAAATAGGACCTAATCTATGGATTTCACATGACTGGGAATACAGATATGCATATGTTGGTCACAGATACCTTAAAAAAAATAGATAGGGGTGTGGATCAGAAAACCAGTCAGTATCTGGTGTGACCACCATTTTCCTCATGCAGCGAGACACATCTCCTTCATATAGAGTTGATCAATCTGTTGATTGTGTCCTGTGGAATGTTGTCCCGCTCCTCTTCAATGGCTGTGCAAATTACTGGATATTGTCGAGAACAGGAACACGCTGTCGTACACGTCGATCATCCAAAACATGCTCAATGGGTGACATGTCCGGTGAGTATGCAGGCCATGGAAGAACTGGGACATTTTCAGTTTCCAGGAATTGTGTACAAATCCTTGCAGCATGGGGCCGTGCATTATCATTCTGAAACATGAGGTGATGGCAGCGGATGAATGGCACTACAATGGGCGTCAGGATCTCGTCATGGCATCTCTGTGCATTCAAATTGCCATCGATAAAATGCAATTGTGTTCGTTGTCCGTAGCTTATGCCTGTCCATACCATAACCCCACCACCACCATGGGGCAACTCTTTTCACAGTGTTGACATCAGTAAACCGCTTGCCTACACGACGCCATACTGTCTGCCATCTACCCGGTACAGTTGAAACCAGGATTTATCCGTGAAGAGCACACTTCTCCAGCGTGCCAGTGGCCATCGAAGGTGAGCATTTGCCCACTGAAGTCGGTTACGACGCCGAACTCGAGTCAGGTAAAGACGCTGGTGAGGACGACGAGCACACAGATGAGCTTCCCTGAGAGAGTTTCTGACAGTTTGTGCAAAGATTATTTGGTTGTGCACAGTTTTATCAGCTGTCCGGGTGGCTGGTCTCAGATGATCCTGCAGGTGAAGAAGCCGGATGTGGAGGTCCTGGGCTGGCGTGGTTACACGTGGTCTGCGGTTGTGAGGCCAGTTGGACGTACTGTACTGCCATATTTTCTAAAATGATGTTGGAGGCGGCTTATGGTAGAGAAATGAACATTAAATTCTCTGGCAACAGCTCTGGTGAACATTCCTGCAGTCAACATGCCAATTGCACACTCCCTCAAAACTTGAGACATCTGTGGCATTGTGTTGTTTGACAAAACTGCACATTTTAGAGTGTCCTTTTATTCTGCCCAGCACAAGGTACATCTGTGTAATGATCATGCTGTTTAATCAGCTTCTTGATATAACACACCTGTCAGGTGGATGGATTACCTTGACAAAGGATAAATGCTCACTAAGAGGGATGTAAAGAAACATTTGAGATAAATAAGCTTTTTGTGTGTATGGAACATTACTGGGATATTTTATTTCAGCTCATGAAGCATGGGACCAACACTTTACATGTTGCGTTTATATTTTTGTTCAGTATACAGTGGGGGAAAAAAGTATTTAGTCAGCCACCAATTGTGCAAGTTCTCCCACTTAAAAAGATGAGAGAGGCCTGTAATTTTCATCATAGGTACACGTCAACTATGACAGACAAATTGAGAATTTTTTTCTCCAGAAAATCACATTGTAGGATTTTTTATGAATTTATTTGCAAATTATGGTGGAAAATAAGTATTTGGTCACCTACAAACAAGCAAGATTTCTGGCTCTCACAGACCTGTAACTTCTTCTTTAAGAGGGTCCTCTGTCCTCCACTCGTTACCTGTATTAATGGCACCTGTTTGAACTTGTTATCAGTATAAAAGACACCTGTCCACAACCTCAAACAGTCACACTCCAAACTCCACTATGGCCAAGACCAAAGAGCTGTCAAAGGACACCAGAAACAAAATTGTAGACCTGCACCAGGCTGGGAAGACTAAATCTGCAATAGGTAAGCAGCTTGGTTTGAAGAAATCAACTGTGGGAGCAATTATTAGGAAATGGAAGACATACAAGACCACTGATAATCTCCCTCGATCTGGGGCTCCACGCAAGATCTCACCCCGTGGGGTCTAAATGATCACAAGAACGGTGAGCAAAAATCCCAGAACCACACGGGGGGACCTAATGAATGACCTGCAGAGAGCTGGGACCAAAGTAACAAAGCCTACCATCAGTAACACACTACGCCGCCAGGGACTCATATCCTGCAGTGCCAGACGTGTCCCCCTGCTTAAGCCAGTACATGTCCAGGCCTGTCTGAAGTTTGCTAGAGTGCTTTTGGATGATCCAGAAGAGGATTGGGAGAATGTCATATGGTCAGATGAAACCAAAATAGAACTTTTTGGTAAAAACTCAACTTGTCGTGTTTGGAGGACAAAGAATGCTGAGTTGCATCCAAAGAACACCATACCTACTGTGAAGCATGGGGGTGGAAACATCATGCTTTGGGGCTGTTTTTCTGCAAAGGGACCAGGACGACTGATCCGTGTAAAGGAAAGAATGAATGGGGCCATGTATCGTGAGATTTTGAGTGAAAACCTCCTTCCATCAGCAAGGGCATTGAAGATGAAACGTGGCTGGGTCTTTCAGCATGACAATGATCCCAAACACACCACCCGGGCAACGAAGGAGTGGCTTCGTAAGAAGCATTTCAAGGTCCTGGAGTGGCCTAGCCAGTCTCCAGATCTCAACCCCATAGAAAATCTTTGGAGGGAGTTGAAAGTCCATGTTGCCCAGCGACAGCCCCAAAACATCACTGCTCTAGAGGAGATCTGCATGGAGGAATGGGCCAAAATACCAGCAACAGTGTGTGAAAACCTTGTGAAGACTTACAGAAAACGTTTGACCTGTGTCATTGCCAACAAAGGGTATATAACAAAGTATTGAGAAACTTTTGTTATTGACCAAATACTTATTTTCCACCATAATTTGCAAATAAATTCATAAAAAATCCTACAATGTGATTTTCTGGATTTTTTTTCCCTCATTTTGTCTGTCATAGTTGACGTGTACCTATGATGAAAATTACAGGCCTCTCTCATCTTTTTAAGTGGGAGAACTTGCACAATTGGTGGCTGATTGAATACTTTTTTTCCCCACTGTATATCTGAAGAGAGCCATGATTCCGTGAAACAGAGTATGTTACAGTCCCTGATGTCTCTCTGGAAAGAGATCCTCGCCCTTGAGAAGTTCAAACAAAGGATCCAATTCAGGGAAGTTTAATTTTTGGTAAAAATGCTGGTGAGTGACCGCCTGTCACACTCTGGCTCTGGGACTTTTTATGTTTAGTCAGGGTGTGTAGATTTCCGTGTGTTTTGTACTGTGGGTAGTGTCTAGATGTTCGCGTTCTATGTTTGGTCAGTGACTCCCAATCGGAGGTAACGAGTGTCAGCTGTCGGCTCGTTATCTCTGATTGGGAGCCATATTTAAATGTCTGTGTTCACCTTGTGGTTGTGGGTTTTTGTTCTATGTTCAGTCGGTGTACTGAGGACGTTACGGATCGTGTTTTGTTTTGTCGTTTATTCAACATTAAAGTCATCATGTTCACTCCCAACGCTGCGCTTTGGTCCTACTTCATTGGCGATCGTGACAGAAAAACCCACCACAACGAGACCAAGCAGCAGTTGGATGACGAGTGGTGGAGCCAGAAGAGCGAAGGTTGGGAGAGGACATTAGAGGCCTGGTCCACGGGGAGGAGAGACCCCCAGAAAATTTTTAGGGGGGGGCTCACGACGTCGGGGCAGCAGGAGTACGGGATTGAGGAGTGCAGAAGGTTGGCAGAGGAGGCCGCCAGGTTAAGGGGGCCACTGGTCACGAAGGGGAAGGAAGGTGTGGAGGCAGGGCGAAAGGTACTGGGGTGTGTTACCAGTCCGGTCCGGCCCGTTCCTGATCCCCGTGGAGGGCCAGGGGTGTGTGTCCCCAGTGCGGTCCTGTCTGTTCCTGCTCCCCGCACCAAGTCTGTGGTGCGTTTCGTCAGCCCTGTCCGGCCCGTGCCTGCTCCCCGCTCCAAGCCAATGATGCGCGTCGCCAGCCCGGCCCGGCCTGTTCCTGCTCCCTGCACCAAGTCTGTGGTGCGTTTCGTCAGCCCTGTCCGGCCCGTGCCTGCTCCCCGCTCCAAGCCAATGATGCGCGTCGCCAGCCCGGCCCGGCCTGTTCCTGCTCCCCGCACCAAGTCTGTGGTGCGTTTCGTCAGCCCTGTCCGGCCCGTGCCTGCTCCCCGCTCCAAGC
Organism: Coregonus lavaretus; assembly: GCF_964263955.1. Classification (NCBI taxonomy): domain Eukaryota; kingdom Metazoa; phylum Chordata; class Actinopteri; order Salmoniformes; family Salmonidae; genus Coregonus; species Coregonus lavaretus. Next base: position 38,747,785 of record NC_140005.1, on the reverse strand, counting down.
CAATGATGCGCGTCGCCAGCCCGACCCGGCCTGTTCCTGCTCCCCGCACCAAGTCTGTGGTGCGTTTCGTCAGCCCTGTCCGGCCCGTGCCTGCTCCCCGCTCCAAGCCAATGATGCGCGTCGCCAGCCCGGCCCGGCCTGTTCCTGCTCCCCGCACCAAGTCTGTGGTGCGTTTCGTCAGCCCTGTCCGGCCCGTGCCTGCTCTCCGCACCAAGGCTGTGGTACGTGTCGCCAGCCCGGTTCGGCCTGTTCCTGCTCCCCGGCTCAAGTCTGTGGTGCGTCTTGTCAGCCCTGTCCGGCCTGGTCCTGCTCCACGCACCAAGCCAAGGGTGCGTTTCGTCAGCCCTGTCCGGCTCGTCCCTACTCTCCGCACCAAGTCTGTGGTGCGCGTTGCCAGCCCATTCCGGTCCGGTCCTGCTCCACGCACCAAGCCAGGGGTGTGTATCGTCAGCCCGGTCCGGTCCGTTCCTGTTCCACGCACCAAGCCAGGGGCGCGTGTCGTCGGTCCGGTTCCGGCCAGCGGGGCTGGACAGGACCAGGGGTACTTTGGGGGGTTGGAGAGGAAGTGGGGAGGAAGCCCGGAGCCGGAGCCGCCGCCGAGGAGGAATGCCCACCCAGCCCTCCCCTGTTTGCTTGTATTTAGGCGCGGTCGCAGTTCGCGCCTTTAGGGGGGGGTACTGTCACACTCTGGCTCTGGGACTTTTTATGTTTAGTCAGGGTGTGTAGATTTCCGTGTGTTTTGTACTGTGGGTAGTGTCTAGGTGTTCGCGTTCTATGTTTGGTCAGTGACTCCCAATCGGAGGTAACAAGTGTCAGCTGTCGGCTCGTTATCTCTGATTGGGAGCCATATTTAAATGTCTGTGTTCACCTTGTGGTTGTGGGTTTTTGTTCTATGTTCAGTCGGTGTACTGAGGACGTTACGGATCGTGTTTTGTTTTGTCGTTTATTCAACATTAAAGTCATCATGTTCACTCCCAACGCTGCGCTTTGGTCCTACTTCATTGGCGATCGTGACACCGCCAATCTAATATCCCAAAATTATTTTTGGCTGTAGGTAAGAATGGAAGAAATATTCTGAGCAAATAATATAAAAAATGACAAAAATAATAATAATAATGCAAAGTTGGCTAGGAGCTAGCCATCGTGCCTACTTACTAAGATCTCTAACATTTACAAACAAGTTAGCTTATTAGTTATATGTTGATTAATTCAACTTTTTTCAATTGTTAACTTAAAACTACTATTCTCTCCCCCCCCCCTCCTCCCTCTCTGTGAATTTTGAAAAGAAGGTTGACGACATCCGATCCTCCTTTGTTAAGTCAAATGACACTGCTGTTCCTGCTCACACTGCCCTACCCTATGCTTTGACTTCTTTCTCCCCTCTCTCTCCAGATAAAATCTTGCGACTTGTGACGGCCGGCCGCCCAACAACCTGCCCACTTGACCCTATCCCCTCCTCTCTTCTCCAGACCATCTCCGGTGACCTTCTCCCTTACCTCACCTCGCTGATCAACTCATCCTTGACCGCTGGCTATGTCCCTTCCGTCTTCAAGAGAGCGAGAGTTGCACCCCTTCTCAAAAAACCAACACTCCATCCCTCTGATGTCAACAACTACAGACCAGTATCCCTTCTTTCTTTTCTCTCCAAAACTATTGAGCGTGCCATCTTTAGCCAACTCTCTTGCTATCTCTCTCAGAATTACCTTCTTGATCCAAACCAGTCAGGTTTCAAGACTGGTCATTCAACTGAGACTGCTCTTCTCTGTGTCACAGAGGCTCTCCGCACTGCTAAAGCTAACTCTCTCTCCTCTGCTCTTGTCCTTCTAGACCTGTCTGCTGCCTTTGATACTGTGAACCATCAGATCCTCCTCTCCACCCTCTCCGAGCTGGGCATCTCCGGCGCGGCTCACTCTTGGATTGCGTCCTACCTGACCGGTCGCTCCTACCAAGTGGCGTGGCGAGAAGCTGTCTCCGCACCACGTGCTCTCACCACTGGTGTCCCCCAGGGCTCAGTTGTAGGCCCTCTCCTATTCTCGCTATACACCAAGTCACTTGGCTCTGTCATATCCTCACATGGCCTCTCCTATCATTGCTACGCAGACGTCACACAACTAATCTTCTCCTTTCCCCCTTCTGATAACCAGGTGGCGAATCGCATCTCTGCATGTCTGGCAGACATATCAGTATGGATGACGGATCACCACCTCAAGCTGAACCTTGGCAAGACGGAGCTGCTCTTCCTCCCGGGGAAGGACTGCCCGTTCCATGATCTCGCCATCACGGTTGACAACTCCGTTGTGTCCTCCTCCCAGAGTGCGAAGAGCCTTGGCGTGACCCTGGACAACACCCTGTCGTTCTCCGCTAACATCAAGGCGGTGACCCGATCCTGTAGGTTCATGCTCTACAACATTCGGAGAGTACGACCCTGCCTTACACAGGAAGCGGCACAGGTCCTAATCCAGGCACTTGTCATCTCCCGTCTGGATTACTGCAACTCGCTGTTGGCTGGGCTCCCTGCCTGTGCCATTAAACCCTACAACTCATCCAGAATGCCGCAGCCCGTCTGGTGTTCAACCTTCCCAAGTTCTCTCACTTCACCCCGCTCCTCCGCACACTACACTGGCTTCCAGTTGAAGCTTGCATCTGCTACAAGACCATGGTGCTTGCCTACGGAGCTGTGAGGGGAACGGCACCTCCGTACCTTCAGGCTCTGATCAGTCCCTACACCCAAACGAGGGCATTGCGTTCATCCACCTCTGGCCTGCTGGCTCCCCTACCTCTGCTGAAGCACAGTTCCCGCTCAGCCCAGTCAAAATTGTTCGCTGCTCTGGCACCCCAATGGTGGAACAAGCTCCCTCACGACGCCAGGACAGCGGAGTCACTCACCACCTTCCGGATACATTTGAAACCCCACCTCTTTAAGGGATATTAGCCATGTGAACCCATTTTGCATCTTATCATAATGGCATGCATCATCAATGCAGCCATAGGCCTACAGTATGATGTCATTGGTTGCCTTATGGGCATGTGCAATGCGCCCTTGTCATCTGAAGCAGAGAATAGCTAAACTCACACATTGTTTGTATATTGTTGAGCTAGCTATATGTTGTCAATTTAAAATGATACCAGTAGATAATGTATATGAGGCTAACCATAAACCAGATTTTCTACATGATTTTTCCGACATATGAAATTGTTTAGTGTAATCCAACCCTTGTATTCTACTGCACATGAAAATAAGGAGCTGACAATTTGTAGGCTAATTAAAATGTCAAAAATGAAAATAATCGGTTGTGGGGAGCGTTGTAATTATACCTCGTTTATTTGCTGAGAATGATTTCAGAATACAGAGATACAATCAGGTCAATGGCATGGAGGACGATTGCAGAGATTGTTGGTGTTGATGGTGGGCGAAGAGAGATTTTCACAACAATGTTTGTTAGTCAAAGCCACAATTTCATTTACCCAAAGTACTCATTCATGTGTATTTTACATGTAGGCCTATGTATTTTACAGGAAGTGACCTATAATCATCAATGTCATGACACAGGTATAACGAAAGAGCCATAAACTATAATATATGAGAATAATCATGTTAAGATACCATAATCCATATGGTAGCATATTACATGGGAAATTCATGCTTAGTGTTTAATTTACAATGTTATAATGTCTGTTCCTTTTTAATTCTATGCTTTGGTGGGCAAATTTCACAATTTAATTTAGTCAACAAATTCACAAATGGTGGCTTTTATCACAGTTTTGAAGTTTAGGTTTTGGTTGATTGAGGTTCATAGCTAGCTCGCAGCACAAGCAAACATTGCAAATCTCTCTTCACCCACCATCAACACCAACAATCTCTGCAATTCTCCTCCATGCCATTGACCTTCTGATTTTGTCTCTGTATTCGAGCAAACGACATCAAATAGAATTGGATGATTGGCTTTCCTCTATCTTTTTTGGTTTTGCTTGCAATTGACAGACAAACAGGCAAACAGCTGCTCCTCACCTGATTGGTTAACGGCAGCAGTGGCTGTGTGACATTTGCATAAAGTTGAGCAGAGCTGAACCACAGAGTTTCTAAACCCAGAGGCACAACATCGCAAGTCTTCCAGGAACTTGACCAAGCAGACCAGGCCGGGGTTTGGGGTTTGAGAAGTCAATGCGAAAAGTGATCTAGATTCGAGCCAATGCTGGTTGAGAGAATGGACAAGTTGAGAGAATGCCAAGAGTGTGCAAAGCTGTCATCAAGGCAAAGGGTGGCTACTTTGAAGAATCTAAAATCTAAAATATATTTTGATTTGTTTAACACTTTTTTGGTTACTACATGATTCCACATGTGTTATTTCATAGTTTTGATGTCTTCACTATTATTCTACAATGTAGAAAATAGTAAAAATAAAGAAAAACCCTTGAATGAGTAGGTGAGTCCAAACTTTTGACTGGTACTGTATATATACATACAGTTGAAGTCGGAAGTTTACATACACCTTAGCCAAATACATTTAAACTCAGTTTTTCACTATTCCTGACATTTAATCCTAGTAAAAATTCCCTGTCTTTGGTAAGTTAGGATCACCACTTTATTTTAAGAATGTGAAATGTCAGAATAATAGTAGAGAGAATGATTTATTTCAGCTTTTATTTCTTTCATCACATTCCCAGTGGGTCAGAAGTTGACATACACTCACCTATACCACCACCTGTTGTTATGTTGGGCACCTACTGTCCCCCAAAATATGTTTTAAAAATGTTTTTCCTCAATGACATGTATGGCTACAATAAAGGTTTAAGGAAATACAGTACAAGACAAAACAGCTCGCTCAATCAATCATGAGAATAAGAGAGAGTGTGTGAGAGAGATAAATCAATCTCATAACTTCACAGCTCACATCCCAAATTATTAGTATTGAGCTGAAACTTTCCACTCATACATGTTCTTCTCTTCTGCGTGTTCAGCGGAAAGTCAACTCTGGAGCACCTCCCAGAGTCAACCTGTGGTCAGGACAGAACAGGAAGAGAAGGCTCTGTGTTGTCTGTAGTTGTGATGGTTGTGGCCTCATGAGTTTTGCTACTGGCTGGCTGGCATCGAAAGAGCATCATTTCATAAGAGAGAAAATATGATGACTCAGTAATGATCAAGAATAATTTATACATAAATAAGAAATTACAAGTAAAATGTAACCATCACTACTGCTTTATGGAACAGCCAAACAGGGTAGAATGGCTTCTCCAAATAGAACCTTGAAAGTTGTTTTTATTTATAGTCATGGAATGCAGTTCACCTGTCATTCCTGTCATGTTATGTTCATGAAGACTGTGACAGGGGCATAAACTTGCACATAATAATACATAATGCACATAATAACTTACACTGAGTGAACAAAACATTAAGAACACCTGCTCTTTCCATGACATAGACTGACCAGGTGAATCCAGGTGAACGCTATGATCCCTTATTGATTTAATTTGTTAAATCCACTTCAATCAGTGTAGATCAGTGGAGGCTGCCGAGGGGAGGATGGCTCACAATAATGGCTGGAATGGAGCAAATGGAATGGCATCAAACACATGGAAAACATGTGTTTGTTGTATTTGATACCATTCCACTGATTCCGCTCCAGCCATTACCACGAGCCCGTCCTCCCCAATTAAGGTGCCACCAACCTCCTGTGGTGTAGATGAAGGAATGAGACAGGTTAAAGAAGGATTTGTAAGCCTTGTGATAATTAAGACATGGATTGTGTATGTGTGTCATTCAGAGGGGGAATGGGCAAGACAAATATTTAAGTGCCTTTGAACGGGGTATGGTAGTAGGTGCCAGGCGCACTAGTTTGTGTCAAGAACTGCAACGCTGCTGTTTTTTTTTACAGTCAACAGTTTTCAATGTGTATCAAGAATGGTCCACCACGCAAAGGACATCCAGCCAACTTGACACAACTGTGGGAAGCATTGGAGTCAACATGGGCCAGCATCCCCGTGTAATGCTTTCGATACCTTGTTGAGTCCATGCCCAACGAATTTAGGCTGTTCTGAGGGCAACTCAATATTAGGAGGGTGTTCTTAATGTTTGGTATACTCAGTGTATAACCCTGCACTGTTATCAGTTTACATTACCTGATTCATGACTATGATAGATTTTCGGATATTTTTCCTCCAATACAGGTAGCCTACAGGTAATTCAAAATGGAATGTTCAATCAATCATTTTAAGGGCAACTTCTAATGGCATATTCCATTTGTTAGGCTTACTCACCACCAGAAAGAGCTATCCACAGATGGTTAACTGGCTATTTGGCGCCCTCTAATGGACCATGTAAAGCGTCGGCAGGACATGTCCCGTTCCCATTCATTTTCAACGAGGGCACGCAGAGAAATGGGCAGACCTGGCTCTCAAGAGAAGACAGGCTATGTGCACACTGCCCACAAAATGAGGTGGAAACTGAGCTGCACTTCCTAACCTCCTGCCAAATGTATGACCATATTAGAGACACATATTTCCCTCAGATTACAGCGATCCACAAAGAATTCGAAAACAAACCCAATTTTGATAAACTCCCTTATCTACTGGGTGAAAAACCACAGTGTGCCATCACAGCTGCAAGATTTGTGACCTGTTGCCACAAGAAAGGGCAACCAGTGAAGAACAAACACCATTGTAAATACAACCCATATTTATGTTTATTTATTTTCCCATTTGTACTTTAACTATTTGCACATTGTTACAACACTGTATATATACATAATATGACATTTGAAATGTCTTTATTCTTTTGAAACTTCTGAGTGTAATATTTACTGTTAATATTTATTGTTTATTTCACTTTTGTTTACTATCTACTTCACTTGCTTTGGCAACGTTAACACACGTTTCCCATGCCAATAAAGCCCTTAAATTGAAATTGAAATTGAAATTGAATTGAAATGTGAGGGGATTGTGGGAAGGTTAGCGGCGAGAACCCTGCTATTAGAGCGGTATAAAAGGTTTAGCTAAAGACAGTACAGAATGGAGATAGGCAGAAACTGCTTCACCAATAGAAAAATCCCCGATCACACTTTTTGGCGATGTCCATGACCACGTTCGGCTAGCTAAATTCATGCGCTGATTGACGTCATCGTGTCTAACGGTCGTCACGCGCCGAATTACGCATGTGCAGGCCGTCAAACCAAGGCACTCCTATATAAAGTTGTTTTTTTACGAAAATTTAAACAGTTCGTCATTTTCCCGAGGTTGTAGTAAGTACATGTTCAACTACTTAAGACATTGGCTCGAATCTAGGTTGTGTCTTTAGAATTTCATGAAAAATATTTGGTACTTTTCGCATTGACTTTTCAAACCCCAAACCCCCAGTCTGATCTGCTTGGTCTGTTTCGCAAACGTTCCCGGAAGACTTACGATCTTGCGACTCTGGGTTTAGAAACTGGTTCAGCGCTGCTCAACTTTATGCAAACTTTACACCAATCAGGTGAGGAGCAGCTATTTGCCTGTTTGCCTGTCAATTGCAAGCAAAACCAAAAAAGATAAAGGAAAACCAATCATCCAATATTTATGATGTAGCTTTGCTAGAATGCAGAGACAAAATCAGAAGGTCAATGGCATGGAGGAGGATTGCAGAGATTGTTGGTGTTGATGGTGGGTGAAGAGAGAGTTGCAAAGTTTGCTTGTGCTGCTAGCTAGCTATGAACCTCAATCAACCTAAACCTAAACTTTAAAACAGTGATAAAAGCCACCATTTGTGAATTTGTTTACTAAATTAAATTGTGAAATTTGCCCACCAAAGCATAGAATTAAAAAGGAACACACACTATAACATTGTAAATTAAACACTAAGCATGAATTTCCCATGTAATATGCTACCATACCAGATGGGATGGCGTATCGCTGCAGAATGTTGTGGTAGCCATGCTGGTTAAGTGTGCCTTGAATTCTAAATAAATCACTGACAGTGTCACCAGGAAAGCACCCCCACACCATCACACCTCCTTGTCCATGCTTCATGGTGGGAACCACACATGCGGAGATCATCCGTTCACCTACTCTGTGTCTCACAAAGACATGGCGGTTGGAACCAAAGGACAGATTTCCACCGGTCTAATGTCCATTGCTCGTGTTTCTTGGCCCAAGCAAGTCTCTTCTTATTATTGGTGTCCTTTAGTAGTGGTTTCTTTGCAGCAATTCGACCATGAAGGCCTGATTCACACAGTCTCCTCTGAACAGTTGATGTTGAGATGTGTCTGTTACTTGAACTCTGTGAAGCATTTATTTGGGCTGCAATCTGGGGCTGCTAACTCTAATTAACTTATCCTCTGCAGCAGAGGTAACTCTGGGTCTTCCTTTTTTGTGGCGGTCCTCATGAGAGCCAGTTTCATCATAGCGCTTGATGGTTTTTGCGACTGCACTTGAAGAAACTTTAAAAGTTCTTGACATTTTCCATATTGACTGACCTTCATGTCTTAAAGTAATGATGAACTGTTGTTTCCCGTTGCTTATTTGAGCTGTTCTTGCCATAATATGGACTTCTTCTTTTAGCAAATAGGGCTATCTTCTGTATACCACCCCTACCTTGTCACAACACAACTGATTGGCTCAAACACATTAAGAAGGAAAGAAATTCCACAAATTAAATTTTAACAAGGCACACCTGTTAATTGAAATGCATTCCAGGTGACTACCTCACGAAGCTGGTTGAGAGAATGCCAAGAGTGTGCAAAGCTGTTATCAAGGCAAATGGTGGCTACTTTGAAGAATCTCAAATATATATGTATAATCTCAAATATATAGTGTGTGTGTGTATATATATATATATATACACTACCAGTTAAAAGTTTGGACACACCTACTCATTCAAGGGTTTTTCTTTATTTTACTATTTTGTACATTGTAGAATAATAGTGAAGACATCAAAACTATGAAATAACACATGGAATCGTGTAGTAACAAAAAAAGTGTTAAACAAATCAAAATATATTTGAGATTCTTAGGGCCTAATGAATTCATTTCAGTTGACTGATTTCCTTATATGAACTGTAACTCAGTGAAATCTTTGAAATTGTTGCATGTTGCATTGATATTTTTGTTCAGTATAGTTAAAATATATATATATATCAACTGTTACTAATGATCCTCAGCAACAACCACGTTTACAGTGGAAGCAAATAAAGATAAACGAAACAATGTAATTAAATGGAATGATAATGTAGGCCATACCAACTGAAGGGAACTAACAGTAAATTGGCAATTTAATATGTGAGGTTATTAGGTTTACTGATGGTCAATAGTGATAGTGGCTAATATTTAATATGATAGAAATAGGAAACAGAGAAAGTCGGGGTAGCCTATAATTAAGACATTCGAGAGCTTCCACTATGCTTCCGCCATTTTAAAGTAGTCAAAATAGTCAACTGGGTGGGGATTTGATTTGATTCCTATGGGTTGAAGCCTCAATGGCACTGTCCATGCTGTCACAGACGCTGTAATGGCACAGATATAAAGATGAGTCTTTTATCTAACTCTATGGTTTGGCTCTTTTTACTAACTCTTATCTTTTCAACTCGTTCAGTAAAAATAACGATTATTTTTCACTAATTTTGTTCATTTGAGTCAGTAATGCCCAGAGCATGCAGGGCCCCTACTGTCCAACGATGAACTGAAAACTCGAAAGAGTCATGATTCTATAAGCCTCTCGTTCACCATAAGGGGCTTAATGGAGCTGTCATTAAGGACTGAGACTTTAAACAATGTACATTTGTGAATTATAGGCATACAAATAGTATTATTTCTTGATACATTTCAAACAAGGTCTAGTTGTGGCCGCAACTGGACTATATTGTGAACAACTTTTGGCGGAATTTTGATACCGCATAGGGCTGCAGGCCAGAAGGTTGTGGGTTTGCAGACCACCTTGGACAAGAGTAGGGGTGGAAATATCTTTATAGTAAAAGCATTGCATGAATCTTTTAGACCTGTATTAGTTGACTAATTGGGTTCAAGCACTGGTGCAGACTTTGTAGGTATGTCATTTGGAGCTGAAGTACAGGTGTAGACCTGGTTTGTATGAATATTCGGGCTGAAATGCAGAAGTACACCTATTTTTATGACAATTGGGGAGGACATATAGCAGTAGACCAGTTTAAAAAAAAATCTACGTATATTGGGTTAGATGTGCAGGTGTACTCAAGTGTAGACCTCGTTTTTATGAATGTTGATGCTTCGGCACTGGGATAGACCTGTTTTCTATGAGTATACCAATGGATGGATCTGGTTTATATGAGTAATGGGGTGTAGGGATACACAATGCTCATACAGGTAATGGGTCCAGATGGATGTCTATATAAGTTTGTGGTAAGAAAAAAGTAAATGGGGATGGGGCACTGTACCACTGTACTATGAGTTTATCTATGAAATGATTAGCATATACAGGTCAGAGGTCACAGGACTAAGATATGCAAATAACAAGGTTGGGGTGTTCAGCGAATAGCTGGATATAGGTTACTGTTGGTGACTTGGGGAATACAGGCTTAAGGGAAGTGGGTAACAGGGCTGAGATAGGCAAGTAACACAGATGAGGTGTATTGGCAAAGGAACTCGGGTCTATGAGTAAGAAATAGGGCATTTAAGGGTAGAATATGGGTGTATCGGTACTTGATTGTGTCAATATTAAGGTATTGTCACGTGGGTGTTAGGGCATTGGGGTAACAGCAATATGTATTACATGTTAGGGTTACTAATGGCTGTCACACCCTGATCTGTTTCACCTGTCTTTGTGCTTGTCTCCACCCCCCTTCAGGTGTCGTCCATCTTCCCCATTATCCCCAGTGCTATACCTGTGTTCTCTGTTTGTCTATTGCCAGTTCGTCTTGTCTCGTCAAGCCTACTAGCGTGTTTTTTGTACTCCTGTTTTCTTGAGCCCTGTTTTCTAGTTTTCCCGGTTTTGATCTTTCTGCCTGCCCTGACCCTGACCCTGACCCCGACCCTGAGCCTGCCTGCCGTTCTGTACCGTTTGACACTGCCCTGGATTACTGACCTCTGCCTGCCCCGACCCTGAGCCTGCCTGCCGCTCTTTACCTTATGGACTCTGCCCTGGACTACCGACCTCTGCCTGCCCTTGACCTGTCCTTTGCCTGCCCCCTGTTTATATAATAAATGTCCGTTATTCGAACTGTCTGCATCTGGGTCTTTTCCTGAGGCGTGATAATAGCACAATATTTGCATAGTGGCATGTCTGGGATTTGTTGGTTTTTTCTTTTTTACAAATGGGTTAATTTACTTGCTCCTGGGTAAGTACATTGTAAATACATGTATATCCCTTGTAACGACACTAATTACAGAGTTGGTTGTTAAAGATTGTTAGATTATAAATACAATATAACTAAAAGGGTTATAACTAATGTTCTCCTGTCTCCTAATTTCTCCTGGTGAGCACCACCAACACAATGAATGGGGAAATTGATTTAAATGGAACTCCTTCTGCTGGTGATTTGCTGAATGTGCAATCTTACAGGAGGACTGTGATTGGTTAACGACATATAATGTCAGTATCTATGTATTAAATGGATCCTTTCTTTAAAAGTAGCAGAGAGCCCTCTCTGGAAATGTTATGTGTTTGAAGAGTATATTGTTCCAAACATAAGCTAAATAAATATGGGTACTTTTGAGATATTAATGATAATATTTTTAATGTAGAATCAATTAATGTGATAATTTTTGCATATTTTAGAGCACACTATAAGGACTATAATGACACCAAGATGTTGTCTGTACAATGTACGGTTCATGGATCATGGATCATGGTCTAACACAGGGGTGTCAAACTCATTTTAGCTCAGGGGCCACATGGAGGAAAATCTATTCCCAAGTGGGCCGGACCGGAAAAATCATGGTATATATAACTTAAAAACAACAACTTCATATTGTTTTCTTTGTTTTAATACGATCAACATACAACATAAAGCTGGAGCCTGAGGACAGTGTGTCCAAAATAGTACAAGCACAACATCAGTATTAATCATAAAACACGTCAAGTTTATTTGAAAATTCTAAAGAAAAAGAACACACAAACACACAATGCCTCAGTGATTAACAGAACTGTTTCACAAATCACAGAACTATATCAGGGTGTCATTTCTCAGGCAGAAATGTAGATAAAAATAATGAAATCCTGTTCCCCAAACAAGTGCAAGAACCACAGAGTCAAGAATAGGTTAAATATACAAATAAAATAAAATCAATTAAAAACAATAGCACATCAACATAAAAACATATAAACATAAATCTGAAAGCGTTGCTTAAACTCCCGTAACAGTCCCGTTATTTTATCTTTGAACCGCTTCATGTCTGCCACATGTTGGGTCGCGCACACATTTTTCAGACAGGGGAAGTGAGCTGCATCACCACCGGCAAGTTGCGTCTCCCACAATGACAGCTTCAACTTGAAAGAACGTATGCTGTCATAATACTGCGTGACAACTTTGTTGCGCCCTTGCAGCTGTTTGTTCAAGTTATTCATGTGCTCTGTAACATCCACCATAAATGCAAGGTCCTGCATCCATTCTGCGGAATGAAATTCTAACACTGGTTTGCCCTTTTCTTCCATGAACTGTTCAATTTCTTCTCGTAAATCAAAGAAACGCCTCAGCACAGCACCTCGGCTTAACCATCTTACCTCAGTGTGGTATGGCAGGCCATAGATGTGGTCTTTCTCTCTGAGAAGGCTGTCAAACTGACGGTGATTCAGGCTTCTGGATCGGATGAAATTAACAGTTTGGATGACCACCTTCATGACGTTATCCATCTTTAATGACTTGCAACACAAAGCCTCCTGGTGCAAAATACAGTGAAAAGTCCAAAAATCACGTCCTCCATTTGCAGATTGCACTTTCTCTCTGAACTTTGTCACAACGCCTGCTTTTTTCCCGATCATTGAGGGCGCACCATCTGTAGCCAGGCTGACAGCGCGGGACCAGTCCACTCCGACCCTGTCCAGCTCGCCGACGAGTGCGGTAAAAATATCAGCTGCTGTCGTTGTATCTGTCATCGGCACCAACTCCACGAACTCCTCGGTGACGGTCAATGTGTCATCAACTCCGCGGATGAAAATGGCCAGTTGTGCAACATCTGTAATGTCCGTGCTTTCATCAATTGCAACCGAAAACGCAATAAATGACTTTACTTTTTGCTTCAACTGGCTGTCCAAATCCACTGAAAGATCGGAAATCCTGTCTGCAACTGTGTTTCTTGTCAGGCTGATATTTGCAAAAGCCTGCCGCTTTTCAGGGCACACAATCTCCGCTGCCTTCATCATGCATGTTTTTACAAATTCACCCTCACTAAATGGTTTTGAAGCCACTGCGATTTCATTAGCAATGAGGTAGCTAGCTTTCACTGCAGCGTCACTGATGTCTCGGCTGTGAGTAAACACAGACTGCTGTTTCTTCAGACCCGCCAACAGTTCATTCACCTTCTCTCATCTCCGCTGTCTTTGAAAGTTGTCATATTTGTCGGCATGAAGACTCACATAGTGGCGACGAAGGTTATATTCTTTCAGCACTGCAACATGCTCTGAACACACCAAACATACAGCTTTCCCATTCAATTCCGTGAATAAATAGGATGACCATTTTTCTTGGAACACTCTGCACTCTGCGTCCACTTTTCTCTTTTTTGACAGAGACATATTGGGGCAATGAGGGTGCCAATGCACATAATGTTAAAAGTAGAAGCCGTAATAAATATTGCGGGCAAAACAAAGTAGCTCATTGGCTGCACGTGCTTGACCTACTTGCTCTGCCCCGGTATAAACAGTTTGCTTGCTTAACACAATTGCTATTGCGCCATCCAGTGGACGCAATTGGAACAGCAGTTTATTTTATAGAAAAATTGCAGCGTATTTTTATACTTTACAATTTTTTTTTTTAAATTTTTTTTTATCATCTCGCCGGCCAGATTAAACCCGTTTGCGGGCCTGATACGGCCCGCGGGCCGGACGTTTGACACCCCTGGTCTAACAGGAGGCATGTGTAAGGATGAGAATTGGATGTTCATCATTGATTACTAATTGCAGACCTATGTCTATAAATTCATCTGTGTCACTAATTGAGATGGTGGTCGCATGTCCTGGAATAAAGTCATGTCCTGTTGAGCTCCATATGATGTCTCATGTCCAAGTCTTATCTTTCCTATAGCTGATGGTCCACTCTATGGACCCTCCAAACGACATGTTACATTTGTGGCAGCGGTGTTTGTTTTTCCATTTTTTTTGTGGAACTAAAAAGGGCCTAAAATGTCCACTTTCGTCATAATTTTCTCAAAAATGGATGTGATACAAATGTAAAAAGCATTTTAAACATCCTTTCTCCCAATGCTGTTTTTATGTGAAAATTGCCAGAACAATACAGTATGTGATACCGAAAGTATTTTTGGACCATGCTGGCATGGAATTGTCCTTTCATAGTCTGTAAGGGTCCCCCTGACTCTCCTCTCATGGATTACAGCAGTCACTTAGGCTTAATTTACCCATGGTGCACTAGCTCACTGTGGTTCAGTCTCTAACCTTTGTATAGTATATATTTCGCACACTCTTTCCTTCTTTCTCTGTTTAGGTGTGTCTCTTTCTCTATTTCTCTCTTTCTCTCGCCCTCTCTCTTTCTCTCGCCCTCTCTCTTTCTCTCGCCCTCTCTCTCTCTCGCCCTCTCTCTCGCCCCCCCCCCCCCCTTAGGCTTAATTTACCCATGGTGCACTAGCTCACTGTGGTTCAGTCTCTAACCTTTGTATAGTATATATTTCGCACACTCTTTCCTTCTTTCTCTGTTTAGGTGTGTCTCTTTCTCTATTTCTCTCTTTCTCTCGCCCTCTCTCTTTCTCTCGCCCTCCCTCCATCTCTCTCCCCCTCTCTCTCCCGCTATGTCTTACCTCTCTTTCTTTCTTTCTCTCTCTCTCTCTCTCCCTCCCTCCCTCTCTCTCTCTCTCTCTCTCTCTCTCTCTCTCTCTCTCTCTCTCACCCCCCCTCTCTCTCTCTCTCCCCCCCCCCCCTCTCTCTCTCTCTCTCTCTCTCTCTCTCTCTCTCTCTCTCTCTCTCTCTCTCTCTCTCTCTCTCTCTCTCTCTCTCTCTCTTGCTAACCCACTGCCCAGAAGATGTCACACACTCCACTAACAGGAAGCATCTGCTCCGCTACGGTCTTGCGTTAGATAAACAAAAAGAGGAAAATCATTTGTTTAGATTATCAGTGACAGCTCATTCAAAAACAATCAAAGTAATCCCACTGGCTGAAACTCCCAAAAGTTATATACAATCATTTGACGATGATTTAAATGCACTGTAGCCTACATTACAAACACAATACATCTATGGGCAGGGATCTGTTTAGTCATTGATTTCCCAATACAGTATGCAGTTCATAGACATACACAACTCGGAAATATGTTGCACATGTTTGATCAGAAGTAAGCATTGAAATGAGGAGTAGAGAAGATTTAAACTGAATTGCTCCGTTTCATTATAGTGTGAAAAGAGTGAATAATTCAGTTTGGTTCCAGGCTAGATAGAGAAGGGGGAATGCCATTGTGCAGTGTGCACTAGCAGTGAAACCCTGCATACCCTGCATTTCACTATAGTTTAAAGTCTAGATCCAGGTTATAAAAGAAGGGGGGAATAAGAATGCCATTGTGCAGTGTGTGCACTAGCAGTAGTGAAACCCACCACATGCTATACTACCCTACATTCCCCGGGTCGGGATCTGGGTTTGAGGGGAGATTAAAGAGGTCGGCATCTGGATCTGTTTAAGCTAAAACACGCCTTCTTCTTCGTACTAAACCCAATCAAGACGTAACGCTGTATATTAGTTTTAGTTTCCAAACTCCTTACAGAGAAAATAAGAAAAAGCCAGATCTGACTGTTGAGGAACTACGAGTGAGAGAGAGAGAGAGAAGTGGGACAAGAAGAGAAGAGAGGGTGGGTCTAGAACTAAAACTGCCATACCTGAAGGATAGCTGTGTGAAGGGGGGAGGAGTGGAAGAGAGGAGTGGAGGAGAGGACGGGGGAGTGGGGGGGCAGGCTGACCACCCTGGACTGCCTCTTCCTGACAGCCCCGCAGCTCACAGAGACAGGAAGTAGAGACACACAGAAAAAGGGGAGGGGGAACGTGAGAGAGAGAGAGAGAATAATACTTTTCTTGTCACCTAATTTCTTGCAAACTGTGCTGGACTGGAGCATGAGAAATAAAGATTTAGGATAGGAACATGGTGTAAAATAGAAAAGGTAGAAAAAGGATATCGGAGAAAAGAGAGAAGGACTTGGAGTTCTCAGGCTACCAACATGAATTGTTCCAGTGGAGTTGTGTGTAACTGACGCAGGGGTTGGTTTGGAGTCCAAACGACATAATTATGAAACCAGCTGTTCTTGCTAAGGAAATCCGAGCATCTGCTGGCTGGGTATGTACAATCTGTTGTAGAACTAGAAGGTCTGCTGGGTATGTACAAACAATCTGTTGTTGAACTAGAAGGTCTGCTGGGTATGAACAAGCAATCTGTTGTAGAACTAGAAGGTCTGCTGGGTATGTAGTAGAAACAATCTGTTCTTGAAGGCCAAACTGTGTCCTAGAAGGCCTAAAAGGACAGGCGTTTAGTCTGTGCAACTTGAGGCTCAAGGCCTCGCCCTCTTTTCTAAACCTAAGAGGAGAAGACATTTCTTTTCTAAACCTAAGAGGAGAAGACATTTCTTTTCTAAACCTAAGAGGAGAATACATTTATTTTCTAAACCTAAGACGAGAAGACATTTATTTTCTAAACCTAAGAGGAGAATACATTTATTTTCTAAACCTAAGAGGAGAAGACATTTATTTTCTAAACCTAAGACGAGAAGACATTTATTTTCTAAACCTAAGAGGAGAAGACACTACTTCAACAACCGTTTTGGTTGTGTACTTCTATTTGAACAATCCTAACTTTGCCAAAGTTTTTGAAAAGCTTGTGTCAAAGATAGCCCGCCCTTAGCCACATGATAGCTTCAAAGCAAACATATCACGTATAAATAGTATTTGATACATACACAAAGCTTTATAGGATATAATTAAGTAAGGACTGCCTGCCAAGAGGTTGGGGTGTGTGGTCTAGATGAAAACGAGAAGAGAGCAGCTTCAGGGGAAAATTGGTTTTTAGATGAACTGAATCTACTGAGAATGGGGGAAAATGTTCCTAACTGGAGAGGAGGATTGCAGACTGGCATGCATGAGTCATGGTTTACATGTTTTTTCATGATCTCTCTACTACCTATGAGAATACTGATCTTGGATCTCTTTGTATTTTAACTGCTAGCCAGAGATATTTCCCAAGTATTTCAGGCATAGGTGCATTATGTACTGCACATGTGACTAATATACAATACATGCAGTGGTATAAAGTACTTAAGTAAAAATACTTTAAAGTACTACTTAAGTAGTTTTTTTTGGGTATAATAATAAGCCATTTTGCAGACGCTTTTATCCAAAGCAACTTACAGTCATGTGTGCATACATTTTTATGTATGGGTGGTCCCGGGGATCAAACCCACTACCCTGGCGATACAAGCGTTATGCTCTACCAATTGAGCTACAGAGGTATCTGTACTTTACCTTACTATTTATATTTTTGATAACTTTTACTTGTACTTCACTGCATTCCTATAGAAATGAATGTACTTTTTACTCCATGCATTTTCCCTGACACCCAAAAGTACATTTTGAATGCTTATCAGGACAGGAAAATTGTCAATTTCACACACTTATCAAGAGAACATCCCTGGTCATCAATACTGCCTCTGATCTGGTGGACTCACTAAACACACATGCTTCATTTGTAAATTATGTCTGAGTGTGCCCCTGGCTATCCGTAAAAAATAAAAAATAAAATTGGTGCCGTCTGGTTTGCTTAATATAAGGAACTTGAATACTTTTTGACATTTACTCAAGTAGAATTTTACTGGGTATTTTTACTTTTACTCAAGTATGACAATTAGGTACTTTTTCCACCACTGAGTACATGATATACACAGCCATTGGTAATATAACCATACGTTACTCATGGCTAAGGGACATTAGTGAGGAAATCTAATCTCTCCCTCACTTCTCTCCATAGGGTGAATGCTGAGCCTCGCTCCCCACCTAGACCCCCCCTCACCCCTAACTTATCCTCAGGGTCAACAGCACCGTTCCCTCCACCTAGACCCCCCCTCACCCCTAACTTATCCTCAGGGTCAACAGCACCGTTCCCTCCACCTAGACCCCCCCTCACCCCTAACTTATCCTCAGGGTCAACAGCACCGTTCCCTCCACCTAGACCCCCCCCCACCCCTAACTTATCCTCAGGGTCAACAGCACCATTCCCTCCACCTAGACCCCTCCTCACCCCTAACTTATCCTCAGGATCAACAGCACCGTTCCCTCCACCTAGACCCCCCTCTCCTCAGGACCACCCCTGATGACTCCCCCGACTCTCCCCTCTAAACCCTCCTCTCCCCCTGTCTCACCCCCACCCCCTGTCTCACCCGCTGACCCCACTCCCTCACCCTCCTCATCCACAACACCCCTTCTTTCAGCATCTGAACCGCTCCCTCCTCAAATTGACTTGGCCATTGACGTCACTGACACCACTGATGTCCCTCATGCCACTGTCCCAGAGGACTGTACTCCCCCACTCCCCAAACCCCTAGCACCTGATGTCCCAAAGGCATCCACTTCCCCCCTCCCCACACCTGTACCACCTCAAGTCTCAGTGCCCTCTACACTCCCCTTTCCTGATATCTTGGATGCCTCTTCAGTCCCAGAGCTCTCCTCTTCAGAGCCAACCGTACCAGCACTTTCCTCTCACCCAGTCCCAAAGCCCTCATCTATGCCCCTCTCTGCTCCCATCTCAAATCCCTCCTCACTTCCTCTCTCCTCTCCCCATGTACCTCCTATAGCAAAACCCCCTACCTCCACTCCCCCCATTCATCCTCTCTCAAAACCCTCCTTATCTCCATTCTCCTCTCCCCCTGTTCCTCCTGTCTCAAAGCTCTCCTCACCCCCTCTTTCTAGACCCTCAGCACCTCGAAAACTCTCCGGTCCGTCCCAGCCGAGACCCCCTGTTCCTCACCCTCACTCGATAGCCAAGCCCTCCTCCCCTGCTCTCCCCAGACCCCCTCTTCCATCTACCAAGCCCTCGTCTCCCCCTCTCCCCACCCCACTAGTCCCTCTTGCACCCAAGCCCTCCCCAGCCCCAGCCTCCTCACCAGCCCCAGCCCCAGCCCCAACCCCAGCCACAGCTCCACCACCTAGCATCAGTATCCTGGAGAAGCTGATCAAAACGTGCCCTGTCTGGTTGCAGTTAGCCATGGCCCAGGAGAAATCCTCACTTATACTGAAGAAAGAAACTCCTGGAGTGAGTGACAGACAAATTATCTTTACGCAAACACACAGGCACATGTTGTAACTGTCTGAGCATAACTAGCCTCACACTTTTATTAATCTATTACTCAAACACCTTCTCATAGACTCGCAAACATAGACGTCAAATACATACACACACAAACACATGAAGGGCCAGACATCTTTATCTGACATAAGGGAATATCTCTACAGTGATGTTTGTTATGATATTGATAGCGTGACTTTGTGCACCCAGATCTTTTTAGTGCGTAAAAGCCCAGACCAGAAGGCCATGGTTCTGTCAGTACGTATTTCTAACCAGCAGGGGGAGCCTCAGGTCCAGGACGTTCTGGTTAAAGAAGAGAAGTCATGTGAGTATCCTAACAAGAGATGATCTATAATGTTGTAATGCCCCTTGTATCAACTTTGTCGTAACCTTTCACAGTTTCCCACTGAAAGGGGATGTCTGTTTGTGTTCTGTCCTCAAACCCTAGTGAACAGTCAGTGGTAAATAGATATGGGGACTATCAGTGTTAAAGCCCTTGGTCCTGCTACCCCATCCATCCACACACACAGAACACATGATGCTAGCCTATCCATCCACACACACAGAACACATGATGCTAGCCTATCCATCCACACACACAGAACACATGATGCTAGCCTATCCATCCACACACACAGAACACATGATGCTAGCCCATCCATCCACACACACAGAACACATGATGCAAGCCCATCCTTCCACACATCTATCCACACACACAGAACACATGATGCTAGCCCACCCATCCACACATCCATCTACACACACAGAACACATGATGCTAGCCCACCCATCCACACATCCATCTACACACACAGAACACATGATGCTAGCCCATCCATCCATCCACACATCCATCTACACACACAGAACACATGATGCTAGCCCATCCATCCATCCACACATCCATCCACACACACAGAACACATGATGCTAGCCCATCCATCCACATCCATCTACACACACAGAACACATGATGCTAGCCCATCCATCCACACTCACAGAACACATTTTTACAGCTGCTATTTGTGACATGTGTGACTCCTGTGGTGGAGATCGGAAGGTGAGGGTATTCACTGTGTCACACACAGCAGACTTCCTGTCCTCTGCTCTTCTGGGCTGTATGTCGACCATACAGGACTTCCTGCTATTCTGAGCTTACCAGATCCTGGCCGCATGTAGGGAGGTATGTGTGTGTTTGTATGTGTGTGTGTGTGTGTTTGTGTGTGTGTGTGTTTGTGTTTGTGTGTGTGTGTGTGTGTTTGTGTGTGTGTGCAGCCTGGTCTCATAGACTAGACAACAAAATAAATATAAATCCAAGCCACCCTACTTTAGTTTTTGCCCTACGTAACCTTCTGTCTTATGTAACCATACCAAACATAACTTATCATACATACTATGTTATGTTTGGTATAGTTACATAAGACAGAAGGTTACGTAGTGCAAAAAAACAAAAGTAGGGTGGTTGGTCGGGGATGGATGGGTAGACATATAACGTGAACGTCTAGCAATTCAAAAGGTTGTGTGTTCGAATCTCATCATGGACAATTTAAGCTAATTAGCAACTATGCAAATACTTACACATTTTAACTACTTAGCATGTTAGCTAACCCTTCTCCTAACCCTAATCTTAACCTTTTAACCTAACTCCTAACCCTAACCCTAACCTAACCTTAACCCTAACCCCTAACCCCTAACTCATAATACATACCATACAAAACGCAACAGACAGTATCAGGCTAATTGGAGTGTCCTGGATTTACATTTACTATGTTACGTCTACCCCTGAGTCCAGGTTGGTGTGTGTGTGTTTGTGTTTGTGTTTGTGTGTGTGTGTGTGTGTGTGTGTGTGTGTGTGAGTGTGTGTGTGTGTGAGAGAGAGATGTCCAGATATGTAAAGTATCCAGTATAACAATATCTGCATGTTCAGAATCTATACAGTAGCTTGCAAAAGTATTCACCCCCCTTGGCATTTTTCCTATTTTGTTGCCTTACAACCTGGAATTAAAATTGATTTTTGGGGGGTTTGTATCATTTGATTTACACAACATGCCTACCACTTTGAAGATGCAAAATATTTTTTGGGGTGAAACAAACTAGAAATAAGACAAAAAAACTGAACTTGAGCGTGCATAACTATTCACTCCCCCAAAGTCAATACTTTGTAGAGCCACGTTTTGCAGCAATTACAGCTGCAAGTCTCTTGGGGTATGTCTCTACAAGCTTGGCACATCTAGCCACTGGGATTTTTGCCCATTCTTCAAGGCAAAACTGCTCCAGCTCCTTCAAGTTGGATCGGTTCCGCTGGTGTACAGCAATCTTTAAGTCATACCACATATTCTCATTTGGATTGAGGTCTGGGCTTTGACTAGGCCATTCCAAGGCAATTAAATGTTTCCTCTTAAACAACTTGAGTGTTGCTTTAGCAGTGTGCTTAGGGTCATTGTCCTACTGGAAGGTGAACCTCCGTCCCAGTCTCAAATCTCTGGATGACTGAAACAGGTTTCCATCAAGAATTTCCCTGTATTTAGCGCCATCCATCATTCCTTCAATTCTGACCAGTTTCCCAGTCCCTGCCAATGAAAAACATCCCCACAGCATGATGCTGCCACCACCATGCTTCACTGTGGGGATGGTGTTCTCGGGGTGATGAGAGGTGTTGGGTTTGCGCCAGACATAGCGTTTTCCTTGATGGCCAAACAGCTCAATTTTAGTCTCATCTGACCAGAGTACCTTCTTCCATATGTTTATGGAATCTCCCACATGCCTTTTGGCGAACACCAAACGTGTTTGCTTATTATTTTCTTTAAGCAATGGCTTTTTTCTGGCCACTCTTCCGTAAAGCCCAGCTCTGTGGATTGTACGGCTTAAAGTGGTCCTATGGACAGATACTCCAATCTCCGCTGTGGAGCTTTGCAGCTCCTTCAGGGTTATCTTTGGTCTCTTTGTTGCCCCTCTGATTAATGCCCTCCTTGCCTGGTCCGTGAGTTTTGGTGGGCGGCCCTCTCTTGGCAGGTTTGTTGTGGTGCCATATTCTTTCCATTTTTTTTATAATGGATTTAATGGTGCTCCGTGGGATGTACATGTGCACGCACCACTTTTCCGTTATTAATTTTTTAGAATCTTTTGAAATAAGTTATTTTTTTCATTTCACTTCATCAATTTGGACTATTTGGTATGTCCATTACATGAAATCCAAATACAAATCCATTTAAATTACAGGTTGTAATGCAACAAAATAAGAAAAACGCCAAGGGGGATGAATACTTTTGCAAGGCACTGTATTTGTGAAGGAGTGCATGAAATGCACTTGGTATGCATGGCCTTGTAGCTACTGTATGTTCAGTAAATGTGTTGGCTTAGAATTGGAACGTGCTGTTATCTTTTGCTCATCTTTGGGTGAGTTTAAGTTTCACTTTGCACATTGATAGTGACCACAGTATGGTAATACATGATATGAGAGAGAGAGAGAGAGAGAGAGAGAGAGAGGGGGGGGGGGGGGGGGGGGAGAAAGGAACACACACTCAAATAGCAAACAGAGAAAGAAGGAAAGAGTGTGCGAAACAGATAGTATACAAAGGTTAGAGACTGAACCATAGTGAGCTAGTGCACCATGGGTAAATTAAGCCTAAGTGACTGCTGTAATCCATGAGAGGAGAGTCCTTGTAAGGGGGACCCTTATATATATATATATATAAGAGAGAGAGAGAGCTTACCAAATTACCGTACAACAGACCACGTATTCACCCTGCACACCCTAATTGACAAACAAGCAAACCAAAACAAAGGCAAAGTCTTCTCATGCTTTGTTGATTTCAAAAAAGCTTTTGACTCAATTTGGCATGAGGGTCTGCTATACAAATTGATGGAAAGTGGGGTTGGGGGAAAAACATACGACATTATAAAATCCATGTACACAAACAACAAGTGTGCGGTTAAAATTGGCAAAAAACACACACATTTCTTTCTACAGGGCCGTGGGGTGAGACAGGGATGCAGTTTAAGCCCCACCCTCTTCAACATATATATCAACGAATTGGCGAGGGCACTAGAACAGTCTGCAGCACCCGGCCTCACCCTACTAGAATCTGAAGTCAAATGTCTTCTGTTTGCTGATGATCTGGTGCTTCTGTCACCAACCAAGGAGGGCCTACAGCAGCACCTAGATCTTCTTTACTGTCAGACCTGGGCCCTGACAGTAAATCTCAGTAAGACAAAAATAATGGTGTTCCAAAAAAGGTCCAGTTGCCAGGACCACAAATACAAATTCCATCTAGACACCGTTGCCCTAGAGCACACAAAAAACTATACATACCTCGGCCTAAACATCAGCGCCACAGGTAACTTCCACAAAGCTGTGAACGATCTGAGAGACAAGGCAAGAAGGGCCTTCTATGCCATCAAAAGGAACATAAAATTTGACATACCAATTAGGATCTGGCTAAAAATACTTGAATCAGTTATTGAACCCATTGCCCTTTATGGTTCTGAGGTCTGGGGTCCGCTCACCAACCAAGAATTCACAAAATGGGACAAACACCAAATTGAGACTCTGCATGCAGAATTCTGCAAAAACATCCTCCGTGTACAACGTAAAACACCAAATAATGCATGCAGAGCAGAATTAGGCCAATACCCGCTAATTATCAAAATCCAGAAAAGAGCTGTTAAATTCTATAACCACTTAAAAGGAAGCGATTCCCAAACCTTCCATAACAAAGCCATCACCTACAGAGAGATGAACTTGGAGAAGAGTCCCCTAAGTAAGCTTGTCCTGGGGCTCTGTTCACAAACACAAACAGACCCCACACAGCCCCAGGACAACAACAACAACAACAACAACAACACAATTAGACCCAACCAAATCATGAGAAAACAAAAAGAGAATTACTTGACACATTGGAAAGAACAAACAAATAAACAGAGCAAACTAGAATGCTATTTGGCCCTAAACAGAGAGTACACAGTGGCAGAATACCTGACCACTGTGACTGACCCAAACTTAAGGAAAGCTTTGACTATGTACAGACTCAGTGAGCATAGCCTTGCTTTTGAGAAAGGCCGCCGTAGGCAGACCTGGCTCTCAAGAGAAGACAGGCTATGTGCACACTGCCCACAAAATGAGGTGGAAACTGAGCTGCACTTCCTAACCTCCTGCCAAATGTTTATTGTTTATTTCACTTTTGTTTACTATCTACTTCACTTGCTTTGGCAATGTTAACACACGTTTCCCATGCCAATAAAGCCCTTAAATTGAATTGAATTGAGAGAGAGAGAGAGAGAGAGAGAGAGAGAGAGAGAGAGAGAGAGAGAGAGAGAGAGAGAGAGAGAGAGAGAGAGAGAGAGGTTGAAAATGTGTGCAACCTCTCGGCCCCAATCTATCCCTACTACATGACTAAGGGATCATTGTGATGTAGAATGGTCCTCTGTAGCTCAGTTGGTACAGCATGGCGCTTGCAACGCCAGGATAGGGTGTGTCGTCCGATCCCTGGGACAACCCATAAATATAAAATGTATACACGCAGAATTGTCGTAAGTCGCTTCAGAATTGATACAGTATCAGTATCTAATATCAGTATTGATACAGTATTGTGTTATAACATCCTTTCCCTCCCCTAACAGTGATCTACCTGGAAGGGTCTGTCCTGGTCTTTGACAACATCTTCAAACTCATCTCCTTCTACTGTGTCAGCCGGTAAGACAAGACTATCCTTCATACCCTACTGCCTGGCACTCAAAATATTCACTTGTTATAAATTAATAATGATTCATTATCTTCCAGGGATATTCTCCCCTTCACTCTGAGGTTGCCTGAGGTCATCGTCCAGGCAACCAAGTATGAAGATATAGAGATGATATCAACATTAGGTTCAGGTACTTTGAATTTGAAATAAATGCTGTATTCACTTTTATATAGGTGTGTCTATGGGGTAGCATCACATTATCTCACAGTAAGGCAAAAAAGTGTAAGAGCATTTTGGTGAAATAGAGGGGAAGTGTTACAACCGTGTTGCTGTGTGAGTGAGCGGATATTCAGACAGTGAGGTGTCCTGTACTAAATATATTATGGCAAGCTTCCTCCTTTAATAGCCACAAAACACAACCCTCCAGATAAAAACAAAACCCCATTTATATTCTCTCTGATGCTTTTTGTTAATTGTAATGACTGATTCTTCATCAACAAGGAGTATAATTTGAACATAAGAGTAACATGAAAGTCTAATGATGGTAGTGTCAGTTTGGGGTTCAGCTCTCTAGTGATAGCGTGATGGTAACTCTCAGTTTCTCCTGTCAGATTTCTGGGTCTCTCAGATGAACAGTTCCTCTGAGGAGCCAGGACAAGGGAGCAGACCAGTAGGGCACGGCCAGGGCCAGGGTCACAGCTCGTCCTGTGAGATCCAGCTGTCCACTGGGACCGGTAACGACCGGCTGTGGTACGTTAACCCCATATTCATAGAGGAGTACTGCAGCAGCCTGGAGGCCTCCACCCCCGTCGCTGCTCCCATCCTCAGGAGCCAGAGCCTGAACACCCCAGGCTCAGGGCAGGGGCAGGTACCCCCCAAGTTCAAACGCCCCCCACCCCGACCCCCTAATGTCCCTGAGGGATTGTTACTGTCACAGGGGGCCAAGCAGGGGAACAGAGGGACGTCTGATTCCCCCTCCCCCCGCTCACCACCCCCACCTATTAGAGTCACAGCCAAGCCAGGGCAGAAAGGAGAAGGAAACAGCAGCAAAGGCAGTGGGGAGGGAGAGAAAGCTGCTTCTCAACTTGTCTCAGAGAGAGAGGTGTCAGTTACAGCTACTGACCCAGTAGCAGCTACTCAGCCTCTACAGCATCTGTCACCGCATGGAGCAACAGCAGGACATCGGCACCCAGCACCCCGGCCACCTCCACACAGGATCCCACTTGTGCCCCTACGGCGGATGCCCTCAGAGAAGCGTCCCCCACCCCCAGGACAGGAGCCGCCCCAGCCGGATGGGGGCACCCTGACCCTCACCACACCCTCAAAGAAGAAGGATGAGGGCAGTGTTGGCATAGTGCCTGTTGCTTCACTGGTGTGCATCGACGTCACCACCAACATGGCAGACGAGGAGAAGGAGTTAAGAGTGGAGCCCTATGCTGGTGAGATAGAGACACTGCAGAGGCAAGGGACATCAGAGACTTCAAACAGCAGTGAGGCTGTTACCGTGGCTATACCAGCCCCTCTGACGAAGAGGGCCGCACCGCCAGTCCCACCTCCCAGAAAGAATAAGCCCTCCCAGGCCACGCTCACTACACCTCTCGCCCCAGACATGATAGGTGGAGGACTTCTTTCAATCAATGCATCATTGGACATCCCCCAGACCTCCAGCACCCCCTTGCCAGCCCGGATGGCCATTTCCATCCCCGAGGGGGAGGTGAGGGAGGCCAGAGGGGCAGATGTGTCCCTGTATGCTCCTGATGGTGGTGCGGCCCTCCCTGCACTGGACCATGACTCTTACTCTACCAGCAGCACAGAGGAGGAGGCTGACACTGTGGCCAGTCGGGCTGGAGGGGCCGTTGGGACCAACAATACCAAAGTATATATATTAATTATATTTATTTATTCAACCTTTATTTCCCATGGAAGTCCCATTTAACATTATTATGCAGCTTAGCTGTGTAACTAACATCATCCTAACTACAAGCTTAATTTGCTGCTGTGCCTTAGTTACTGTATGAGAATTTGTATTACATTTTCCTGTAAAATAATCCAAATAAAATACTTATCATTAAAAACCAGGTGTCAATGAAGAGGACCCCTACCATCATGCTGGACCGGGCCAAGCAACGCCTCTCCATGGTCAACTTCTCCAGTGTGTTCACCAACTTCATGAGCGCTGACCATAAGTTGCAGAAGAGGATCGTGGAGCTGTCCCGGGACGGTAGCTCCTACTTCGGGAACCTGGTGAAGGATTACAGGTAGGGATCAGTTCATCACAAGTTTTTCAGAATCGCTTAGTTGATGGGCTGATTAGGGCCACACATATTTTAATTCAAAGCAGAATCTTGTTAATTTCAACTCATATCTCTGTCCAGCCATGGAAAATGTATCTTAAATTTGTTACATTTCCCCCCCAAAAAAGATCCCTTCAGAAACCCTCAATCGACTAATTAATTAATCTATCCCAGGGTGTATATTCTGGAGACCATGGTGAAGCACAGCTCCAGCACTGAGCTGCTGCAGGAGATCAGGCAGATGATGACCCAGCTGAAGAGTTACCTCATCCAGAGCACTGAGCTGCAGAACCTACTGGAGCCCAACGTCTACACAGAGGAAAAACTAGGCAACTGCTTATTTACTTAATTCTCCTCGATATACTCAACATTCATCTGTCAAAACCCAGCGTTAAAAACTCCATTCTGTAGACTCTTTACATGCTCAAAGTTCCACTTGCTCCTTACTTTAAATATCCTGTTTGACACTGAATATGGCGGGTAGGTTAATTTGAAGATTCATTTGAAGATTAGTGAGAACTGAAGCGTTCATAACATTTTTGGCAAACATGATGGATGTTCCCCTTATTCTCTGTCAAACAGGAGGAAGTTGTTTATCACAGTCTTCTCTTTGTGCGTGGTAAATTAGTCTTTGTAGTGACACCTATAAAATTACAACATGGACAGAAGACATGGTTGTTAGTGAGGGTTGTCTCCGTTGACATTTGATGGCTTAATTGGGTTGCTAGTATACAAGAAGTCCCCTTTGATATACAACTTATTTTGCCTCCAGCGTGAAATGCTGAATGTCAGGTTTTCCTTGCGAAAGTATTCACCCCCCTTGGCATTTTTCCTATTTTGTTGGATTTTTTTTGGGTTTGAATCATTTGATTTACACAACATGCCTACCACTTTGAAGATGCAAAATATTTTTGATTGTGAAACAAACAAGAAATAAGACAAAAAAAACAGAAAACTTGAGTGTGCATAACTATTCACCCCCCCAAAGTCAATACTTTGTAGAGCCACCTTTTGCAGCAATTACAGCTGCAAGTCTCTTGGGGGTATGTCTCTATAAGCTTGGCCCATCTAGCCACTGGGATTTTTGCCCATTCTTCAAGGCAAAACTGCTCCAGCTCCTTCAAGTTGGTGTACAGCAGTCTTTAAGTCATACCACAGATTCTCATTTGGATTGAGGTCTGGGCTTTGACTAGGCCATTCCAAGACAGTTAAACGTTTCCCCTTAAACCACTTGAGTGTTGCTTTAGCAGTATGCTTAGGGTCATTGTCCTGCTGGAAGGTGAACCTCTGTCCCAGACACAAATCTCTGGATGACTGAAACAGGTTCACTGTGGGGATGGTGTTTTCGGGGTGATGAGAGGTGTTGGGTTTGCGCCAGACATAGTGTTTTCCTTGATGGCCAAAAATAACAATTTTAGTCTCATCTGACCAGAGTACCTTCTTCCATATGTTTGGGGAGTCTCCCACATGGCTTTTGGCGAACACCAAACGTGTTTGCTTATTATTTTCTTTAAGCAATGGCTTTTTTCTGGCCACTCTTCCGTAAAGCCCAGCTCTGTGGAGTGTACGGCTTAAAGTGGTCCTATGGACAGATACTCCAATCTCTGCTGTGGAGCTTTGCAGCTCCTTCAGGGTTATCTTTGGTCTCTTTGTTGCCCCTCTGATTAATGCCCTCCTTGCCTGGTCCGTGAGTTTTGGTGGGCGGCCCTCTCTTGGGAGGTTTGTTGTGGTGCCATATTCTTTAATAATGGAATTAATGGTGCTACGTGGGATGTTCAAAGTTTCAGAACAGGTGTATATATACTGAGATCTTTTGACAGATCTGAAGGTAATTGGTTGCACCAGATCTTATTTAGGGGCTTCATAGCAAAGGGGGTGAACACATATGCACGCACCACTTTTCCATTATTTATTTTGTATACTTTTTTGAAACAAGTTATTTTTTTCATTTCACTTCACCAATGTGGACTATTTTGTGTATGTCCATTACATGAAATCCAAGTAAAAATCCATTGAAATTAAAGGTTGTAATGCAACAAAATAGGAAAAATGCCAAGGGGGATGAATACTTTTGCAAGGCACAGTGTACAATATACACTACCGGTCAAAATGTTGGACACACCTACTCATTCAACTTTGTAGAATAGTAGTGAAGACATCAAAACTATGAAATAACACATATGGAATCATGTAGTAAGCAAAAAAGTGTTAAACAGATCAAAATATAATTTATATTTGAGATTCTTCAAATAGCCACCCTTTCCCTTGATGACAGCTTTTCACACTCTTGGCATTCTCTCAACCAGCTTCACCTGGAATGCTTTTCCAACAGTCTTGAAGGAGTTCCCACATATGCTGAGCACTTGTTGGCTGCTTTTCCTTCACTCTGCGGTCCGACTCATCCCAAACCATCTCAATTTGGTTGAGGTCGGGGGATTGTGGAGGCCAGGTCATCTGCAGCAGTCCATCACTCTCCTTCTTGGTAAAATAGCCCTTACACAGCCTGGAGGTGTGTTGGGTCATTGTCCTGTTGAAAATCAAATAATAGTGCCGCTAAGCCCAAACCAGATGGGATGGCATATCACTGCAGAATGCTGTGGTAGCCATGATGGTTAAGTGTGCCTTGAATTCTAAATCAATCACAGACAGTGTCACTAGCAAAGCACCCCCACACCATAACACCTCCTCCTCCATGCTTTACGGTGGCAAATACACATGTGGAGATCATCCTTTCACCCACACCGCGTTTCACAAAGACACGGCAGTTGGAACCAAAAATCTCCAATTTGGACTCCAGACCAAAGGACATTGTCCATTGCTCGTGTTTCTTTGCCCAAGCAAGTCTCTTCTTCTTATTGGTGTCCTTTAGTAGTTGTTTCTTTGCAGCAATTCGACCATGAAGGCCTGATTCACACAGTCTCCTCTGAACAGTTGATGTTGAGATGTGTCTGTTACTTGAACTCTGTGAAGCTTTTATTTGGGCTGCAATTTCTGAGGCTGGTAACTCTAATGAACTTATCCTCTGCAGCAGAGGTAACTCTTGGTCTTCCATTCCTGTGGCGGTCCTCATGAGAGCCAGTTTTATCATAGCGCTTGATGGTTTTTGCTACTGCACTTGAAGAAACGTTAAATGTTCTTGAAGTGTTCCTTATTGACTGACCTTCAATTAACTTTTATGAAGGCACACCTGTTAATTGAAATGCATTCCAGGTGACTACCTCATGAAGCTGGTTGAGAGAATGCCAAGAGTGTGCAAAGCTGTCATCAAGGCAAAGGGTGGCTATTTGAAGAATCTCAAATATAAAATATATTTTGATTTGTTTAACACCTTTTTGCTTACTACATGATTCCATATGTGTTATTTCATAGTTTTGATGACTTCACTATTATTCTACAATGTAGAAAATAGTACAAATGAAGAAAAACCGTTGAATGAGTAGGTGTTCTAAAACTTTTAACCGGATAGATTTTTTCCTCCATAAAGAACTACAGTATAACTGCAGGCAAAAATACAATAGTTAGCAAAAACACTTTAATTAATCAGCTTCCATATTTGCACAAAGAGTATAATAACCAGCAGCATTGAGTTGCCACCTTCCAGTTTCCTCCTTTACTCTTTGCACTGCACAGAAGACTAAGTGTAGCCGCAATGTGCTCTCTCCTCAACTAGAAATGGAGCCCATTGATTTCTAACCAGGGATTTCTGTATTTTTCCTCTCCAGAGGTGATTATGGAAGCTGCTCTGTGCAAGGCTGTGCTGAAGCCTCTGCGGGAGGCTGTCTACTCCGGCCTGAAGGACATCCATGCCAGGGGGGGCTGTCTGAAGAGACTGAGGGAGAACCAGAGTGTGGTCCTGGGTACCACCACCACAGATCTGGGGGTCACCACCAGTGTTCCAGAGACCACTGTCATGGAGAAGGTAGACAGTTATGGGCTGCATCTGAAATTGCACATTATTCTCTATGTAGTGCATTACTTTTGACCATTTGATCACTTTCTATGGCTCCTGACTTTTTGTCTTGTACAGAGTGTGTGTTTTTGTCTGCTGCTGTATATCTACACTGGGTATCATACGTATTCACCCCCCTTGGATTTCTTCACATTTTATTGTGTTACAAAGTGGGATTAAAATGGATTTAATTGTCATTTCTAATCAATTATCTATTCAAAATATATTATTTTTTAAAGATGAATGAAAAATAAAACACTAATATACCTTGATTAGATAAGTATTAACCCCCTAGGTCAATACATGTTAGAAACACATTTGGCAGCGATTACAGCTGTGATTCTTCTTGGGTAAGTCTCTAAGAGCTTTGCACACCTGAATTGTGCAATATTTGCCCATTATTCTTCAAGGTGTTGGGGATCAATCAATCATTTACATTTTTACATTTTAGTCATTTAGCAGACGCTCTTATCCAGAGCGACTTACAGGAGCAATTAGGGTTAAGTGCCTTGCTCAAGGGCACATTTACGTCATTTAGCAGACGCTCTTATCCAGAGCGACTCACCAATTGGTGCGTTCACCCTATAGCCAGTGGGATAACCAGTGGGGGGGGGGGGGGTAGAAGGATTACTTTATCCTATCCCAGGTATTCCTTAAAGAGGTGGGGTTTCAAATGTCTCCGGAAGGTGGTGAGTGACTCCGCTGTCCTGGCGTCGTGAGGGAGCTTGTTCCACCATTGGGGTGCCAGAGCAGCGAACAGTTTTGACTGGGCTGAGCGGGAACTATGCTTCCGCAGAGGAAGGGGAGCCAGCAGGCCAGAGGTGGATGAACGCAATGCCCTCGTTTGGGTGTAGGGACTGATCAGAGCCCGAAGGTACAGAGGTGCCGTTCCCCTCACTGCTCCATAGGCAAGCACCATGGTCTTGTAGCGGATGCGAGCTTCAACTGGAAGCCAGTGGAGTGTGCGGAGGAGGGGGGTGACGTGAGAGAACTTGGGAAGGTTGAACACCAGACGGGCTGCGGCATTCTGGATGAGTTGTAGGGGTTTAATGGCACAGGCAGGGAGGCCAGCCAACAGCGAGTTGCAGTAGTCCAGACGGGAGATGACAAGTGCCTGGATTAGGACCTGTGCCGCTTCCTGTGTAAGGCAGGGTCGTACTCTCCGAATGTTGTAGAGCATGAACCTGCAGGAGCGGGTCACCGCCTTGATGTTGGCGGAGAACGACAGGGTGTTGTCCAGGGTCACGCCTAGGCTCTTCGCACTCTGGGAGGAGGACACAGCGGAGTTGTCAACCGTGATGGCGAGATCATGGAACGGGCAGTCCTTCCCCGGGAGGAAGAGCAGCTCCGTCTTGCCAGGGTTCAGCTTGAGGTGGTGATCCGTCATCCATACTGATATGTCTGCCAGACATGCAGAGATGCGATTCGCCACCTGGTTATCAGAAGGGGGAAAGGAGAAGATTAGTTGTGTATCGTCAGCGTAGCAATGATAGGAGAGGCCATGTGAGGATATGACAGAGCCAAGTGACTTGGTGTATAGGGAGAAAAGGAGAGGGCCTAGAACTGAGCCCTGGGGGACACCAGTGGTGAGAGCACGTGGTGCGGAGACAGCTTCTCGCCACGCCACTTGGTAGGAGCGACCGGTCAGGTAGGACGCAATCCAGGAGTGAGCCGCGCCGGAGATGCCCAGCTCGGAGAGGGTGGAGAGGAGGATCTGATGGTTCGCAGTATCAAAGGCAGCAGACAGGTCTAGAAGGACAAGAGCAGAGGAGAGAGAGTTAGCTTTAGCAGTGCGGAGAGCCTCCGTGACACAGAGAAGAGCAGTCTCAGTTGAATGACCAGTCCTGAAACCTGACTGGTTTGGATCAAGAAGGTCATTCTGAGAGAGATAGCAAGAGAGTTGGCTAAAGACGGCACGCTCAATAGTTTTGGAAAGAAAAGAAAGAAGGGATACTGGTCTGTAGTTCAGTGGGATCGAGTGTTGGTTTTTTGAGAAGGGGAGCAACTCTCGCTCTCTTGAAGACGGAAGGGACATGGCCAGCGGTCAAGGATGAGTTGATCAGCGAGGTGAGGTAGGGGAGAAGGTCACCGGAGATGGTCTGGAGAAGAGAGGAGGGGATGGGGTCAAGCGGGCAGGTTGTTGGGCGGCCTGCAGTCACAAGTCGCAGGATTTTATCTGGAGAGAGAGGGGAGAAAGAAGTCAAAGCATAGGGTAGGGCAGTGTGAGTAGGACCAGCAGTGTCATTAGACTTAACAAACGAGGATCGAATGTCGTCAACCTTCTTTTCAAAGTGGTTGACGAAGTCATCCACAGAGAGAGAGGAGGGGGGGGGGGGATTCAGCAGGGAGGAAAATGTGGCAAAGAGCGTCCTAGGGTTAGAGGCAGATGCTTGGAATTTAGAGTGGTAGAAAGTGGCCTTAGCAGCAGAAACAGATGAAGAAAATGTAGAGAGGAGGGAGTGAAAAGATGCCAGGTCGGCAGGGAGTTTAGTTTTCTTCCATTTCCGCTCCGCTGCCCGGAGCTCTGTTCTGTGAGCTCGCAATGAGTCATCAAGCCACGGAGCTGGAGGGGAGGACCGAGCCGGCCGGGAGGATAGGGGACACAGAGAGTCAAAGGATGCAGAAAGGGAGGAGAGGAGGGTTGAGGAGGCAGAATCAGGAGATTGGAGGGAGAAGGATTGAGCAGAGGGAAGAGATGATAGGATGGAAGAGGAGAGAGTAGTGGGAGAGAGAGAGCGAAGGTTGCGGCGGCGCATTACCATCTGTGTAGGGGCAGAGTGAGTAGTGTGGGAGGAGAGCGAGAGAGAAAAGGAAACAAAGTAGTGGTCAGAGACATGGAGGGGAGTTGCAGTGAGATTAGTAGAAGAGCAGCATCTAGTAAAGATGAGGTCAAGCGTATTGCCTGCCTTGTGAGTAGGGGGGGACAGTGAGAGGGTGAGGTCAAAAGAGGAGAGGAGTGGAAAGAAGGAGGCAGAGAGAAATGAGTCAAATGTGGACGTAGGGAGGTTGAAATCCCCCAAAACTGTGAGGGGTGAGCCATCCTCAGGAAAGGAACTTATCAAGGCGTCAAGCTCATTGATGAACTCTCCAAGGGAACCTGGAGGGCGATAGATGACAAGGATATTAAGCTTAAATGGGCTAGTGACTGTGACAGCATGGAATTCAAATGAGGAGATAGACAGATGGGTTAGGGGAAAAATTGAGAATGTCCACTTGGGAGAGATGAGGATTCCTGTGCCACCACCCCTCTGACCAGATGCTCTCGGGGTATGCGAGAACACATGGTCAGACGAGGAGAGAGCAGTAGGAGTAGCAGTGTTTTCAGTGGTAATCCATGTTTCCGTCAGCGCCAGGAAGTCGAGGGACTGGAGATTAGCATAGGCTGGGATGAAGTCAGCTTTGTTGGCAGCAGAACGGCAGTTCCAGAGGCTGCCTGAGACCTGGAACTCCAGGTGTGGGGTGCGTGCAGGGACCACCAGGTTAGAGAGGCAGCAGCCACGCGGTGTGGGGCGTTTGTGTAGCCTGTGCAGAGAGGAGAGAACAGGGATAGGCAGAGGCATAGTTGACAGGCTGTAGCAAATGGCTACAATAATGCAGAGGAGATCGGAATGAAATGAACTAAACATCTGGGAGAGTAGAGAGCAGGGCCTCCCTCACCAAAAACTTCTACCTCAGAAACTATAATTGTTTCACTGAACCACCCGAACAAAAACTCTACCAACTTCCACCTCTAGAAATCAGAATTGTTGTGAACCACAGCGGTTCAATGTTTAAAGGAATAGACTCAACCCACTTTATTCAGCTAGCTAACTATGACACCATAGCTAACTAGCATGCTAGCATCCAAAAACACACAGTTTAGCACCAACACTTGGTCACAACAAACCACTAATAGTGTGTTAACACACTAAGCAGATAATTCGTGTCCGTGTCTGTTGGCTAGCTAGCAATGGCCACTGTGTTGACCTTGTTTGAAGAACGGCTAGCTAGCTAGCTTCGTGCTACCCCCGGCACCGCCGAAAAACAATGCCAACCCACAGTAACTACCCACAACAGCCCACGATGCCTAGCTATGACGCCATAGCTAACTAGCATGCTAGCATCCAATAACACACAGTTTAGCACCAATACTTGGTTACAGCAAACTACCAAGAGTGTGTTAACACACTAAACAGATAATTCATGTCCGTGTCTAGTTCCTTTCGTAACGCAGCAAAAATTAAACGTTGGCTAGCTAGCACATTAACATTGGAAACAACTCTCCACCGTTGCACTAAACAGATAATTACCAATAAACGTTACCAGTAGCTACCCGCTAGCTAGCTAGCATACCAAGAGTGTGTTAACACACTAAACAGATAATTCATGTCCGTGTCTAGTTCCTTTCATAACGCAGCAGAAAAATTAAACGTTGGCTAGCTAGCACATTAGCTAGCACATTAACATTGGAAACCACTCTCCACCATTGCACTAAACAGATAATTACCAATAAACGTTACCAGTAGCTACCCGCTAGCTAGCTAGCCTTGTGCTTCGCCGGGCTCCGCCGTAACAATACTTAAACAATACGTAATCAATCAAATGTATTTATAAAGCCCTTTTACATCTGCAGATGTCACAAAGTGCTATTGTCACGATCGTCATAATGAGTGGACCAAGGCGCAGCGTGATATGCGTACATCTTTTATTTAGTACACACATGAACAAAACAATAAACCAAACGATACGTGAAGTCCTAGGTTAATACAAAACAAACCTTACGGA
The DNA here is from genome assembly GCF_964263955.1 of Coregonus lavaretus. Taxonomy (NCBI): domain Eukaryota; kingdom Metazoa; phylum Chordata; class Actinopteri; order Salmoniformes; family Salmonidae; genus Coregonus; species Coregonus lavaretus. The sequence continues at coordinate 38,711,675 of NC_140005.1, read as the reverse complement.
ACAAGATCCCACGAATCACAAGTGCACAAAAGGCTGCCTAAGTATTGTTCCCAATCAGAGACAACAAGCAACAGCTGATTCTCGTTGCCTCTGATTGAGAACCACCCCGGACAACATAGAAACACATAACCTAGAACAGAACATAGGAAACGAAACATAGACACTACACAAAGAAACTAACACCCTGGCTCAACATACAAGAGTCCCCAGAGCCAGGGCGTGACAGTACCCCCCCCCAAAGGCGCGGACTGCGACCGCGCCAACATAAACCCAACAGGGGAGGGGCCGGGTGGGCATTCCACCTCGGAGGCGGATCCGGCTCCGGGCGTGACCACCACCCTCTAACAACCCCCCCGTAGCGCCCCTGGTCTGGTCTGGCCCCGCTAGCTGGAGCTGGACTGGACATCGGTGGAGCGGATTGCTTAGGCTCCGGTGTGGAGCAGCTGACCGGTACCAGACCAGGCACCGGTGCAACAGGCACGGGCTGTGCCGGACTGACGACGCGCACTACAGGCTTGGTGCGGGGAGCAGGAATGGGCCGGACCGGGCTGACGACGCGCACCACTGACTTGGTGCGGGGAGCAGGAACGGGCCGGACCGGGCTGACGATGCGCACCACTGGCTTGGTGCGGGGAGCAGGAACAGGCCGGGCCGGGCTGGCAACGCGCACCACAGGGTTGGTGCGGGGAGCAGGAACAGGCCATACCGGGCTGGCTACGCGCACCACAGGCTTAGTGCGAGGGGCAGGAACAGGCCGGGCCGGGCTGGCGACGCGCACCACAGGCTTGGTGCGAGGGGCAGGAACAGGCCGGGCCGGGCCGGGCTGGCGACGCGCACCACAGGCTTGGTGCGAGGGGCAGGAACAGGCCGGACCGGGCTGGCGACGCGCACCACAGGCTTGGTGCGGGGAGCAGGAACAGGCCGGGCCGGGCTGGCGACGCGCACCACAGGCTTGGTGCGAGGGGCAGGAACAGGCCGGACCGGGCTGGCGACGCGCACCACAGGCTTGGTGCGGGGAGCAGGAACAGGCCGGACCGGGCTGTGGAGACGGACTGGAGGTCTGGAGCGAAGAGCTGACACAACCCGTCCTGGCTGAATGCCTATTTTTACACACTCTGTGTGAGGCATCAGCACAGGACGTACAGGGCTGTGTACTCGTACTGGCACTACAGCACGTGACACTGGCGCAGGATATCCGGGACCGAGGAGGGGTACTGGAGGCCACGAGCGTTAAGCCGGCACACTCCGTCCTGGCTGCATGCCCACCTTAGCACGACACGTGCGTGGTGCTCGCACAGGACGTACCGGACTGTGCCGGACCACTCGCGGCACAGTACGCAGCTCCGCATACCTCGGAACATGCCCAGTCTCACGCTGCCTAGCCTGAGTACGGGGAGTTGGCTCTGATCTACCTCTAGGCTCCACCAACCTCCCTTCAAGCCCCTCAAACCCGGTGGCCTCCTCTCCTAATCCCCAAACTCGCCCCGTAGCTGCCTCCAGCAGCCCTGTCGTCCATGCCGTGTGCCCCCCCCCAAAAAAATTATTGGGGTTGCCTCTTGCGTGTCCGACGTCGGCCCGGTTGGCGCCGCTGCTCCTCTCTATGGCGCGCCTCCACCGTCTCCTCCCACGGACGGCGATCCATTCCAGCCTGGATTTCCTCCCAAGTCCAGGACCCCTGCCCATCCAAGATCTCCTCCCAAATCCAGGCTGTCTGCTCCTGGACACGCTGCTTGGTCCTGTTTTGGTGGGATCTTCTGTCACGATCGTTATACACAGCGGACCAAGGCGCAGCGTGATATGCGTACATCTTTTATTTAGTACACACACGAACAAAACAATAAACCAAACGATACGTGAAGTCCTAGGTTAATACAAAACAAACCTTACGGAACAAGATCCCACGAATCACAAGTGCACAAAAGGCTGCCTAAGTATTGTTCCCAATCAGAGACAACAAGCAACAGCTGATTCTCGTTGCCTCTGATTGAGAACCACCCCGGCCAACATAGAAACACATAACCTAGAACAGAACATAGGAAACGAAACATAGACACTACACAAAGAAACTAACACCCTGGCTCAACATACAAGAGTCCCCAGAGCCAGGGCGTGACAGCTATACAGAAACCCAGCCTAAAACCCCAAACAGCAAGCAACGCAGATGTAGAAGCACAGTGCTAGAAACGTAGAAACATAGGAAGAAACCTAGAGAGGAACCAGGCTCTGAGGGGTGGCCAGCCCCTTCTGGCTGTGCCGGGTGGAGATTATAACAGTACATGGCCATTAAGGCCAGATCTTTCTCCAAGATGTTCAAACGTTCATAGATGGCCAGCTGGGTCAAATAATAATCACAGTGGTTGTAGAGGTTGCAACAGGTCAGTACATCAGGAGTAAATGTCACTTGGCTTTTCATAGTCGGGCATTTAGAGGTTGAAATAACAGGTGCGGTAGAGAGAGAGAGCATTGTAGAATTTTCTTTTCACCTTGACATTATGTAGTATTTTGTGTAGATCAATGACAAAAAAAATCACAATTGAAGATGCACTATGCAGAATTCGCTCCACCATTTCCTGGTTGCTAAAATTCAAATAGTTCGCTTAATTTCAGTTTATGTGACAAGTACAGTGTGTAGAATCATTGCACCATCTAAACCGCTGTGAAATATATTTTCCATAACCCAAAATATATTATTTTCAGCTGTTTGAAGCTGGTGTACAAAACTGAAAGTAAAAGACGCAAAAACAAAACTTAAGATTGGGAAGCATAGAAATAGTGCATATAGAACAGATCTTTCAATGAGAATGACATATCTATAACACACATTTCTATGTGAATTTGTCTGGGTAGCCCAAAAAGTTACATATTGCAGCTTTTCACAAAATGTGAAAAAGTCCAAGGGGGGTGAATACCCACTGTATATCTATCTATCTACTGTATTTATCTATCTTAGATCCAGCTGAAGCTGATGACCCTCCACTTGGAGTACTCCCCTCAGAAGAAGATTGATCTGCTCCTCAAGACCTGCAAGATCATATATGAGTCCATGTCTATAGGCTGCCCAGGTGAGGCACTGTCTTTGTTGCCTGGTAGATTTTGGTGGTTAAATTATAATGATCTTTGTCATGTTTGCTAGTGTAACAGTAGTCTCACAATGCCATCCTCCCAAGTCTTGTTTATTACTCGACTACCTCCAAACGAACGTCAGGAAGCATGGAAATCAAGGCTAGTATAAGAGTGCAGATTGAAGTTGATGATGATTGATCATTACTGCCTGACGACACCAGTGTCTACAAATACCTGACTGTCGCGTGAACTGATTGAGATGACGGTTGACAGGGAGAGCCCATGGCGTAGATGACTTCCTCCCAGTGCTGATGTACGTCCTGGCCAGGAGCAACATGGCCTTCCTGCTACTGGATGTAGAGTACATGATGGAGCTGATGGACCCTGCACTACAGCTAGGAGAAGGTAGGGACAAACGAAATGCCATACACACACACACACACACACAAAGGCAAGATCACATACACAGCCCACACGCAAACACACACGCGGACACGCACACACATTAACCACTGTACCCAAACACACAGATAGTACCCCTGTTAATGGTGACTATCTTTTGTGTGTGTGTCACCAGGCTCCTACTACCTGACGACCACGTATGGAGCGTTGGAGCACATAAAGAACTATGACAAGCAGGCGGTGACACAGCAGCTCAGTCTGGAGATCCAGGATTCTATCCACCGCTGGGAGAAGAGACGCACCCTGAACAAGGCCCGGCTGTCATGCTCGTCTGTACAGGTCCGTTTGGGCCACCATATGAATAGAATACAATATGTCACTGCAGTATTGTGATATTGGATAATTATGACTATATAAGTATTCTTTGAAATTGTAATTGGCATTACAAAAATCTGATGTCCTCCCGCTTTTTGCTCTGGTCCCATTCCAGGACTTCATCAACGTGTCGTTCCTGGAGGCGGGGTCTAACACTAAGACCCTGGGAGTCCACCCCACCACCACGGCCCAGGATCTGTGTGCCCAGTGTGCTGACAAGTTTGAAGTGCTGGAGCCAGAGTCCTACAGGTACATTCTCCTGCCGTTGTGCCCTTGAGCAAGGCATTTAACCCCTAAACACTACTCCATCTCCATCCAGGCGCGCTGATCTGTGACTGACCCTGTGCCTGTCAATACTGTATGTGTATGTTTCTGGGGTGGTTGATGTAGGCAAAAGACACATTTCCCTTTCTCACAAAATGAACAATAAAGTATATATTCTATTCTATTCTATTCTATTCTATTCTATTCTATTCTATTCTACAGCCTGAGTGTGCTAGTGGAGGGCCACTACCAGCCCCTGGCCCCTGAGGAGTTCCCCCTCACCATCAAGTCTAGTCTCCACCACAGTGAGCCCCGCAAGGCCTTCTACTTTGTCTACCGGCCTGGAAGGACAGAGTCAGAAGGGCAGGAGGCAGAGAGTGAGGAGACAGCTACCGCAGCGGAGCCAGAGCCTGACGAGGAGAATAATCTGATCGAGATATGATATTAAGGTGTGTGTGTGTGGTGCATGCATGCATGCAGGGCCTAGGCGAAGCTCAAATGATTGAGGAGCTGCCCAAGGGAATACAATGGCATCCTCCTCAACCATAGCAGACATTTTAAATGAGACATCGATTTTTGCTTTAGCGGAGCAAAATGGATTGAACTCCAAAATGGACATGATAGTTCTACCAAACCATACAATCTTCAATATAATGCAATCTTCAGGTTTGCCATTGAGAACATGTGGAGACTTGGTGAAAGAAGAGAACCATCACCTCACCTAGGACCTCAGGTCTAAATATCACTCAAGTTTACTTTGGCTTTTGTATGACTTCTATGGTGACTCATCTTGCTCAGTGAGTCTCTGCAAGGCTGCTCAAAGCTACAGCGATAAAGGGGATATTATCCTCCTCTAGTTTGAAAGGGTACAATGACACGGATAATTAAAAGATAAAGGATCAGGACAAGGAGTCTCGGTTTGCATCCCAAATGGCACCCTATTCCCTGTGTAGTGCACTACTTTTGACCAGGGACCATAGGGCACTATGCAGGGAATAGGGTCTAATTTGGGCCTCATACCATGTATCCTGTCTGGTAGGTGTTAGTTTTCATATTCAACAGTTCAAACAGACAATGAGCTGTTCAATGGTTTTGCTAATTGAATTTTGCATGACAATATCCTTGCCAATATTATCTGAGTAGGTTTATATGCTCAAGAAAGACTGCTACTCTCTGTATATCGATATTTGCTGTACTGGATTTGTATACTCTTGCAGCTGTGCTGTGGCTAGGTTTCATCAATGTCCTGAAATAACCTTTGATGTTTCATTCTAGAGGGGATCTGCTCCAATACCATCCATTTAGGTCAAATGCAATTCCCTTAAGTCTACCAGGCACTCATGGTTTACATTGGTTAATGGTGCAAAGTCATATTATACTGTAATTAATGAAACTGTCATCATGACTTTATGTAACATATGTATTTTATTGTTTTTCACATTGCTAAGTGAATTGTGTCGTTTTTCGAAGGTGAAATGTTTTTATGTAGACGTATTAGGAGATGAAACGCTGGATTAATGTTTTTATCCTTTCTGAAATTCCAATGTGGTATCGATAGAATTGAGCCACACACTGAATAACAACATCCCTAATTTACCCGTGTAGAATTCTCTGGGAAATTATGTAATATTGGGTTGCTTTCCAAAAAATCTGAATGAAGTGAAATGTTGAGTTACAAAAGGAGACAGGACAAGTATATATCAAGTTATTTGTGTTGGTGAGTGTATGTGAGATATCTTTCCCTTTGTGACGTTTTGGGGGTACAAAGAAATGAGGGGGTGTGTTGTGTGTCTGTCAGACGGAGAGAGGGAGAGATGGAGAGAGGCAGAGAGGGAGAGATGAAGACCAAAGTATTGCTACGCTAGATGACGTCTAAGAGGTTACCAGTTTTCACATGTAACAGAGTTCAAGCTAGAGTCCTTAATTGAAAAAATAACAAAGCGTCACCCCGCCTTTGTTTTGCTAACAAGCTGATGGATGGGACTGGAGAAATGTAACCACTCTCAAATTCATAGACAGAGCTATGGATGCAAGGACTGACCATCCATGATATCAAAAGCATAGTTGTAACTATGTTTTGAGGCTACACAGTGTTTGTTTACATTTACAGTGTTTACAACCATTGAAGTAAAACAAGCTTATATTCTGGGATCTGATGGGGTATGACAATCGAACTAAGCTCATGAAACATTTATACGTTATATTCTTCAAGAATCAATGGGTATTATATCATTGATTTATAAGTCCAAAAATGGATATAGCAACTAAGGATTCTAGCTTTAAGAACTTGCTGAAGCTCACTCCACAGCTAGCTTGAAATGTCGCCAATGGATCTATCGAAGTCGATTTTTTTTATAGCTCAATTGGTTGTTACGAGCAGAGGATCACTAGTTCGAGCCCGGTATGGGGACAGGGACAGTGGAGGAAGCTATACTGTTAACAGTATCAATCTAGTTCTTGTAGAATTGAGGAGCACATTTTCCAAAAAAGCACACAATTGTATGTACTTATGGGAGCTTGGTGGCGTAAGCTGTAAGGTGAACAGTAGAAGAACACTGTCAAGGATGTTTTGAGATCAGGAAATACGATACAGAGATTTAGAGACGACATGGTTTCAGAATCATTGAATTGGTATTGTGCCACTCTGTAATCTCCTCTAAATGTCTTTCTTTTCTTCTCTATTTGGAAATGTACATTTTAATTTGATTGGATGAAGCTAACAACAGTAAGGAGACAGCACAGAGAAGCTTACAGCGAATAGATGATGGGCGATATAAAAAGATGAAGTAAAAGAGAGACAAATAAGAAAGAGGGTGAGGTTAAGGCTAAGTGGGCGTCATAAGAGTGAGTGTGTGTTGAAACGAGTTGAGTCAAACACATCACACTTACTTATCCTTCTTCTTTCTCTATTCGTCTTCTCTCTTTTTCAGGACTACATTTTTTCGTGCCAGACCCATAGTTACTTCTGTAACAATGACTCTCTCTTAGTCCTGCTCTGCTCGACACAATGACATTGTAAGGAGGTTTTAGAATAGTGTGACCCCAGCATGTCTTTGTAAGGTGGCCTCCCGTTTACTACTAACCCCTCATCACCTTGCTTATCTTGTCCTCTCTCTCTCTCTCCCCCTCTCTCACTTTTACTCATTCCCCCTCTCTTTCTGTCACGATCTCTATCTACCCAAGTGGGAAAAAAAGTGTATTTTAATATATTTAAACCATACTAAAGTATACTTAAATATACTAAAAATGTCAATAATATACTTCAAATACGAGATGTATTTTTCTAGTATATCTAAAGTATAATCTAAAAATAATATCATTACACCCCAATACACTTATTAAAAGTGTACTTTATATTAATAGTTTTTTCAGTCTTTTAGTATACTATAAATATGCTATCATCACACTCCAATACACTTATTAAAAGTATACTTTAAATTAATTGTTTTTCAGTCTTTAAGTATACTATATGTTCACTATCATTAAACTTAAACACACTCATTAAAACTGTACTTCAATTTCAAATGCTTTAATTGTAATTTAGTATTAATTCAAAATACACTTGGAGTTGTTTTTAAGTTGAAGCATTGATTTTTTTTTATGAAATGCTGCTTGTGAGTGATCAAGTACAGTGAGGGGAAAAAAGTATTTGATCCCCTGCTGATTTTGTACGTTTGCCCACTGACAAAGAAATGATCAGTCTATAATTTTAATGGTAGGTTTATTTGAACAGTGAGAGACAGAATAACAACAAAAAAATCCAGAAAAACGCATGTCAAAAATGTTATAAATTGATTTGCATTTTAATGAGGGAAATAAGTATTTGACCCCCTCTCAATCAGAAAAATGTCTGGCTCCCAGGTGTCTTTTATACAGGTAACGAGCTGAGATTAGGAGCACACTCTTAAAGGGTATAAAAGACACCTGTCCACAGAAGCAATCAATCAGATTCCAAACTCTCCAAAATGGCCAAGACAAAAGAGCTCTTCAAGGATGTCAGGGACAAGATTGTAGACCTACACAAGGCTGGAATGGGCTACAAGACCATCGCCAAGCAGCTTGGTTAGAAGGTGACAACAGTTGGTGCGATTATTCGCAAATGGAAGAAACACAAAATAACTGTCAATCTCCCTCGGCCTGGGGCTCCATGCAAGATCTCACCTCGTGGAGTTGGAATGATCATGAGAACGGTGAGGAATCAGCCCAGAACTACACGGGAGGATCTTGTAAATGATCTCAAGGCAGCTGGGACCATAGTCACCAATAAAACAATTGGTAACACACTACGCCGTGAAGGACTGAAATCCTGCAGCGCCCGCAAGGTCCCCCTGCTCAAGAAAGCACATATACAGGCCCGTCTGAAGTTTGCCAATGAACATCTGAATGATTCAGAGGAGAACTGGGTGAAAGTGTTGTGGTCAGATGAGACCAAAATCGAGCTCTTTGGCATCAACTCAACTCGCCGTGTTTGGAGGAGGTGGAATGCTGCCTATGACCCCAAGAACACCATCCCCACCGTCAAACATGGAGGTGGAAACATTATGCTTTGGGGGTGTTTTTCTGCTAAGGGGACAGGACAACTTCACTGCATCAAAGGGACGATGGACAGGGTCATGTACCGTCAAATCTTGGGTGAGAACCTCCTTCCCTCAGCCAGGGCATTGAAAATGGGTCGTGGTTGGGTATTCCAGCATGACAATGACCCAAAACACACGGCCAAGGCAACAAAGGAGTGGCTCAAGAAGAAGCACATTAAGGTCCTGGAGTGGCCTAGCCAGTCTCCAGACCTTAATCCCATAGAAAATCTTTGGAGGGAGCTGAAGGTTCGAGCTGCCAAACGTCAGCCTCGAAACCTAAATGACTTGGAGAAGATCTGCAAAGAGGAGTGGAACAAAATCCCTCCTGAGATGTGTGCAAACCTGGTCGCCAACTACAAGAAACGTCTGACCTCTGTGATTGCCAACAAGGGTTTTGCCACCAAGTACTAAGTCATGTTTTGCAGAGGGATCAAATACTTATTTCCCTCATTAAAATGCTAATCAATTTATAACATTTTTGACATGCGTTTTTCTGGATTTTGTTGTTGTTATTCTGTCTCTCACTGTTCAAATAAACCTGACTGATCATGTCTTTGTCAGTGGGCAAACGTACAAAATCAGCAGGGGATCAAATACTTTTTTCCCTCACTGTACACTGTAAGCATACAGTGCCTTGCAAAAGTATTCATACCCCTTGTATTTCATCAAAATGTATTGTGTTAAAAAGTGGGAATAAATTGATTTAATTGTCATTCGTTGTCAACAATGAACTCAAAATACTCTGTAATGTCAAAGTAAAAAAGAAAATAGATTAATAAAAATTTGATAACTAAAATATAGTAATTGCGTAAGTATTCAGCCTCTTTGTGTAGGTAAGCCTAAATTAGTTCACGAGTAAATTGTGGCTTAACAAATCACATAATATGTTACATGGACTCTCTGTGAAATAATAGAGGTTGACATGATTTTCTTATGACTAACCCTTCCTCTGTCCCCCATACATACAACATCTGTAAGGTCCCTCAGACAATAATTGAATTTCAACAACATTGTAGTGACTCCACAATAAGTATTTAAATGACAGAGTGAAAATACAGCAAATACAAATATACACAATACAAATATTCCAAAATATACATCATGTGCACAAATGTGCATATTCCCCAGCATCCTTTTCTGTAGCATTCAAATGTTTTGATGTTCATTTTCAAACTGAATAATGTTGTACTTTTATTTGCACATTACATATTACACATTACACATTACCGTAATGTGAACAACTAAAGTGTGAAATGCCAATTGTGCACAGTTCTCAAAGCGTTACTTGTAAATTGCTGCTCCAGCCACAACTGCTTTGTAAATAGCATGTTAACGTTGGCTAAGAAGATGCCTTGGTCAATCAAGGTAACCTTTACATGGCAAGTTAAAATAGCTAATGTGGTTCAAAAGTGTACTTGTAAAAGTATACTTGAAACACATTATAAATAAGTATACTTTTTTGTAAAGAAAATACAGGAATTCTAATTTAAATACCATTTTAGTATATTTCTAATTTATGAGAAACATACATCAAATGTACTTAAGGTGTATTCAAAGTATATTTGTTTTGCTCTTTATCTAATATACTAAGAATATACTTAAGTACAAAAAAGTGTCCCAATTTAGATCATTTTAAATTTATTTAATATTCTTAAATGCTAATAAAATATAAATAAAATTGACATTAAATGCATTAAAGGTATAAAAAATGGTTCCAATTGAGATAATATGTAATATACTTAAAATGTGTTAATTAAGTATGATTTAAGTATATGAAGAAAAAAACGGTTCCCTGCTTGGGTATCTCTATCTCTCTCCCTCTATCTTTTCATTTTCCCATCTCTCCTACTTTCCCTCTTTGTCTTTCTTTCCACCTCTCCTTCCTTCCGCTCTATCTGTACATAATGAGCATCAGGTAAGGAGGTATAAGGACCTGTTCTTCTGACTAACAGCTCCTTCCATGCTGACCATTATTTTTAAATGACTACCTAATGAAGTTCCACCTGGGTAACGAGACCAGGTCTATGAAAATACATTTTGATCGTCTCACAAAGAGGAGAATGTCCAGTTCTTTGGCCATCAATCAGACCTGTTCTGCTTCTATGACTAACGTGTTCAGTGATGTTGAAATATAGGTATGGGCATAAGTGTAGGTGTTGAAACGGTACATCAGGCTTTTTTTGGGACATATTTATTTATTTGATTGGCCAATAGATAGCTAAAGAAACCATTTACAATGTGAAGTGTAAATGGTACGTCATAGTTGTCACATACACATTCACATTCTGTGTGAATGTTTTCTGGTGTGTGTGTGTGTTTGCTGAGAGTGATTTGTCGTCTTTGACAGGTGTCTAAAGGGACTCTTCAATTTTAACGAGACCAATGCATCGCTTCTCCCTGCTTCCCCGTATTCCAAGGTGTGTGTAGGCAGTAGACAGAATTAATGCAACATACACCATTCTTATGTATTCTGTATTCTGTGTTCCCTTTGAGTCAAGCCCTTAGCCCCTATTTTGTCCCCCTGATATTCCAACACGGGGAACGAGGACTTCCAGGGTCATGGACTCAACATGTGTGTTGCAATTAGATTAAAACGCTTTTTAGATTTCCCAAGACATCATTATGTTCTGTGAGGTACAAGCTAGGCTTCCTCTCTCTCTCTCTCTCTCTCTCTCTCTCTCTCTCTCTCTCTCTCTCTCTCTCTCTCTCTCTCTCTCTCTCTCTCTCTCTCTCTCTCTCTCTCTCTCTCTCTCTCTCTCTCTCTCTCTCTCTCTCTCTCTCTCTCTCTCTCTCTCTCTCTCTCTCTCTCGCTCTCTCTCTCGCTCTCTCTCTCTCTCTCTCTCTCTCTCTCTCTTTCTCTGATTCCTCCTGTCTCTATTTTAAGAATCGTACGAAACAGGACACCCATCCAGCGGTGTTGTCTGTGATGTTTCAGGTCTGTTTTAAAGGAGACAATGAGATGTGGCCTTTTATCTCATACCATCTACCATCCCTACCTCCATACATCATCCCTACCCCCCGTCAGAAGCAGAGGTATATAAGCAGGCAAACTCTGACTCCCTTTATTGTGGGCTGTACATACCCCTGGGCACACACACTCACACTTGAGAGTACCTCTCAACTATACACACAAACAGTAAGAGACCCACTCAGAGAGGTTCACCTGTGGTACTTTACCTGAGTCTGAGCTAGAGCCCAGGGGCAGGAGACTCAGGTCACCACTGGAAGAACATCCAAACATTCTTCAACACACTGTATGGCAGAAGAGCTAACCAGCCTGAAGTCAGAAAAAAGCTGAAGACTTCATTCCTGACCACAACGTACTGGAGACAAGGCGCTGCTCATCAACAAAAGTAAGTGAAACATTTATTAAATGACTTGGGACATTACTTAGTAATACTTTAATGTAATTGATTTATGAAATATGTTAATTACAGAATTTGTAAAGCTCAGCAATTTATATATATATATTTTTTTTTTTACAGAAAGGTAAGTTCTAGACCTTTCTGAAACTATGCAACATTACAAGTTATTGTTTATGGCCATCTCATGAAAAATTATTACATTTGAGTATGTCTATTTAGGCGGAAATCTAAATGTTGCCCTATCATTCAAGAAGTTAATGTATTTTTTTTGTTGCTTTTTTGTATTTTTGGTTTATTTATTTATAGTATTCTAGTTAATATGATGATTTTAATCTGCTCTCTGGTGTCTTTGGGATTGCTTATGTTTTAAAGCAGAAGAAAAGTAACAAAGAAAAGTCACACAAAAACAACAACAGAAGAAATAGAGAAATACTATTGTAGAAATAATAGTAGAAATACTATTGACAGCAATTTAGCCCTTATTTCTTAGCACAGCACATTACTAGGTAACACAGGTATTTATTCACAGTGCATGTGGATTTCCAAACTGTGTGACGTGAGCGTTAACTCATGCTACACCAGTATGTTAATGAAGGTTATTTAGAATTCAGTGATAATTCCAAATGTTTTATAATTCAGTGACAATATCTAGTGTACTGATAGCATGTGTGCATTATATTTTTTCTTTCTTGATTGCTAGACAGTTGATGTTTGAAAAGGTACTGAGTACATGCCTAGTAAAGTAGGAGCTTAAAGTGTATGACCTTCTCAATTTTTTCACTGAATATAAATGTGAAAGAGTTATTTCAAAGAGTGAGTGACTATAAATGTACTGTATGGTAAGATAATAAAACACTAATATGTGCTACTCTGATTGGCTGGTTGTGTTGCCGGTCAGGCCAGTCGTGTGGGTTTAAGGATGGCTGGTTTGGCTCCTCCCCCTGCCTCACGCCCCGCCCTCCTGCTGTTCACCCTTATGGCCATGACCCTGGTGACCTCCAGCTACCCACAGCCACGCCTCCGACCCATACACAGGTATGACCAGAGATACTGGATATAATGACGAGATGCTTGTGTCCCCTATCCTCCGTCCTCTCCATGTCTCCTTTTCCAAATGTCAGAGGGAAGTGTGGAGAGGATTTGAGGACAGAACTCGTTTCACTCTGACATTTTGAAAAGGAGGCGAGGTGAGGACCCTTCTCCCCAAAAGTGTACGCTCCTTCATCTGAATCTACCCTTTTACTAATGTATTTTGAGACTGAGACACAATGTTATGGAGATCAATCTTTCTATGGTAGTGAGCACTATTATTCTTATATGCTAGTTCTATCCATAGAAATGGTTTCATTGTTCCTAATGAGATCTATTGTTCTATCATCCTGTTCTTCTCTCTGCTTCTAGAGGCTCTTCTCCAAGTGATCCAGGAGACTCCAACAAGAGGGAGGAGTGGGAGGTCCTCTACCCTTCCATCTCGCTCCGTGATTGGAGCATGCAGATGATGTCAGCCCCAGACTTTGGTGAGGCCAAGAGCAAGGCAGAGCTCCTGGGGGAGCAGTGGCTCCCAGTGGTGGGCCTGTGGCAGATGGACGAGGATATGGCCAAGGACTGGCTGGGCGACTGGGCTCCGCAGGGCTCCAACAATGAGGAGAAGAGGAACATCGTGGTGGCGGATGATGCAGCTTTCAGAGAGAAGAGTAAGCTGCTCACAGCTATGGAGAGACAGAAGTGGCTCAACTCCTACATGCAGAAACTGTTGGTCGTCAACTCCCAGTAGTAAGATGACTGCCAAGCCTACATAAAAATAACGGAACCTGATTTAAATAAAATGTTAATAACATACCCTGATTTAAAAAAAATATGTATAACATACTAAATACAATTTGGAAACAATTATTCAGAATTTAAAAGTCAATCAAGATTTTTATCAGACCTTTGTGTGACGTTTGATGAAGAATTAACTATGAATATAAATGATTTACATGCCTATGTATATATGATTGTTTTGATCCAGTTGAATTATTGATTGAGGTAATAAATACATTGAGATACTTCCACTGAGATGGCACCGTTGGGGGGTACTGTTGTACTACTGAGGGTCTACCATTGGACTGTTCATACATTGTTATTATTAATGAGTGTGAAATAAAGCAAATAAGTGATAATGTCTTGTATTGATATGGTTATTGTTCCTCTAAGTTCAAATGTTTGAGTTTATTTTTGTCAAACAGACATTTTCTAGTTTTTTAGCTGATGCACCAAACTGATGCCCTCTGGTGGAAGGTATAATGTACAGCAGAGTTAGGGTCAATTGAAAAGCAATTGTAATTTCAGTTTACTGAAGTAAACTGGATTCAATCCGAGGCGGGTTGCAGGATGCTTCATTTCAAGGTACTTTCCGAATGAGCCGACATCTGCCGCATGTATCGTGAATGTGATCTCTACTAATGCAGGAACATTGCCTTTAAAAAGCACATTGTCGGCAGTGCTCTACAAAGCGACTCAAATTTAATCTCGGCCTGAATTGAAATGGATTTGACCACAAACCTGATGAACAATATAGTGTTGGTATTTGTATTTGTATTTATTATGGATCCCCATTAGATGCTGCCAAGGCAGCAGCTACTCTTCCTGGGGTCCAGCAAAATTTTGGCAGTTATTGTCAGGGCGACGTGTATGCGGTGAGCGAAGTCAAGCGCAGGACACCGAGCTACTGGCAGACGAACTTTACTAGCACAGTAATCAAAATACAAACAAAACCTCCAAACAGGGAGGAAACAAACTACGCATACACCCGAACACTGCCGACCTCACGGAAAACAATCACACACAATAACCAATGAGAGACAGGGGGTTATAAAGGGAATACAATATAACATAATGGGAAACAGGTGAAAACAATCAGGACAAACTAGACAAACACCGAAACATAGATCGGTGGCAGCTAGTACTCCGGGGACGACGAACGCCGAAGCCTGCCCGAGCAAGGAGGAGGGGCAGCCTCGGCTGATTCCGTGACAGTACCCCACCCCCTTGACGCGCGGCTCCAGCCGTGCGCCGACCCCAGCCTTGGGGACGGCCAGGAGGACGCGGAGCAGGGCGAATCGGATGACTCCGGTGGAAGTCCCTCAACATGGAGGGATCTAGGATGTCCCTCCTAGGGACCCAGCACCGTTCCTCCGGACCGTACCCCTCCCACTCCACGAGATACTGCAGGCCCCCCATCCGACGCCTCGAATCCAAGATGGAACGGACTGAGTACGCCGGAGCCCCCTCGATGTCCAACGGTGGCGGAGGAGCCTCTCGTATCTCACTCTTCTGGAGTGGACCAGCCACCACCGGCCTGAGGAGAGACACATGGAATGAGGGGTTATTGTGGTAATTAATGGGCAGTTGTAACCTATAGCATACCTCGTTCAATCTCCTCAGGACTTTAAATGGCCCCACAAACTGCCGACCCAGCTTCCGGCAGGGCAGGCGAAGGGGCAGGTTTCGGGTCGAGAGCCAGACCCGATCTCCCGGTGCATACACCGGAGCCTCACTGCGGTGGCGATCGGCGCTCGCCTTTTGCCGCCTGATAGCCCGCTGCAGATGGACATGCGCAGCGTTCCAGGTTTATTCCGAGCGCCGAAACCACTCGTCCACCGCAGGGGCTTCGATCTGGCTCTGATGCCAAGGTGCCAGGACCGGCTGATAACCTAGCACACACTGGAAAGGCGTAAGGTTAGTGGAGGAGTGGCGCAGTGAGTTTTGGGCTATCTCTGCCCAGGGAATATATCCTGACCACTCCTCCTGCCGGTCCTGGAAATAGGACCTCAGAAACCTACCCACATCCTGGTTCACTCTCTCCACCTGCCCGTTACTCTCGGGGTGAAAACCTGAGGTAAGGCTAATCGAGACCCCCAGACGTTCCATAAACGCCCTCCAGACTCTAGAGGTGAACTGGGGACCCCGATCAGACACTATATCCTCAGGCACCCCGTAGTGCCGGAAGACGTGTGTGAACACGGCATCAGCAGTTTGTAGGGCAGTAGGGAGACCTGGCATAGGAATGAGACGGCAGGCCTTCGAAAACCGATCCACAACGACCAAGATCGTTGTGTTCCCCTGGGAGGGGGGAAGGTCTGTGACAAAATCCACAGATAGGTGAGACCACGGCCGTTGTGGAACGGGTAGGGGTTGTAACTTCCCTCTGGGCAGGCGTCTAGGCGCCTTACACTGGGCGAACACCGAGCAGGAGGAAACATAAACCCTCACGTCCTTAGCTAAAGTGGGCCACCAGTACTTCCCACTAAGGCAGTGCACTGTCCGACCAATACCAGGATGACCAGAGGAGGGTGACATGTGAGCCCAATATATCAATCGATCGCGAACCTCGAGCGGCACGTACATCCGACCCTCTGGACACTGTGGGGGAGTAGGATCGGTACGTAACGCCCGCTCGATGTCCGCATCAACCCCCCACACCACCGGTGCCACTAGACAAGACTCCGGGAGTATGGGAGTGGGCTCAATGGACCTCTCCTCTGTGTCATATAGTCGGGACAGGGCGTCTGCCTTAGCGTTCTGTGACCCTGGTCTATAGGTGAGCTTAAATACAAATCGGGAGAGAAACATAGACCACCTTGCCTGGCGAGGGTTCAGCCTCCTCGCTGCCCGGATGTACTCCAGGTTACGATGGTCAGTCAGAATGAGAAAAGGGTGTTTAGCCCCCTCAAGCCAATGCCTCCACACCTTCAGGGCTTGAACCACAGCTAAAAGCTCCCTGTCCCCCACGTCATAATTGCGCTCCGCCGGACTGAGCTTCTTAGAATAGAAAGCACAGGGGCGGAGTTTTGGTGGCGTACCCGAGCGCTGAGACAGCACAGCGCCGATCCCAGCCTCAGACGCATCCACCTCAACTTGGAACGCCAAAGAGGGATCCGGATGTGCCAGCACCGGAGTCGAGGTAAACAGGTCCTTCAGATGTCTAAACGCCCTGTCCGCCTCAGCCGACCACTGCAGACGCACCGGACCCCCCTTTAGCAGGGAGGTAATAGGAGCTGCTACCTGTCCAAAGCCCCGGATAAACCTCTGGTAGTAATTGGCAAAACCCAAGAACCGCTGCACTTCCTTCACCGTGGTGGGAGTCTGCCAATTACGCACGGCAGAAACGCGGTCAATCTCCATCTCCACCCCTGACGCAGACAACCGATGTCACAGGAAGGAGATGGACTCCTGGAAGAACAGACATTTCTCCGCCTTCGCATACAGGTCATGCTCTAACAGTCTATCAAGCACTCGACGCACCAGGGACACATGCTCGGCTCGTGTAGCGGAGTATATTAGAATGTCATCAATATACACCACTACACCCTGTCCATGCAAGTCCCGGAAAATCTCGTCCACAAATGATTGGAAGACTGAAGGAGCATTCATTAAACCGTATGGCATGACGAGGTACTCATAGTGACCCGAGGTGGTACTGAATACTGTCTTCCACTCATCTCCCTCCCTAATGCGCACCAGGTTGTACGCGCTCCTGAGATCCAATTTTGTGAAGAATCGCGCCCCGTGTAATGACTCCGTCATACTAGCAATCAGAGGGAGAGGATAGCTGTATTTGATTGTGATCTGATTGAGACCACGGTAATCAATACACGGGCGTAAACCCCCATCCTTCTTCTTCACAAAAAAGAAACTCGAGGACGCAGGGGAAGTGTACGGCCGTATGTATCCCTGTCTCAGAGATTCCGTGACGTATGTCTCCATAGCCGCCGTCTCCTCCTGAGACAGAGTATACACATGACTACGCGGAAGCGCAGCGCCTACTTGGAGGGCTATTGCATAATCCCCCTGTCGATGAGGTGGTAATTGAGTCGCCTTCTTTTTACAGAAGGCGAGTGCCAAATTGGCATACTCAGGTGGAATGTGCATGGTGGGAACTTGGTTCGGGCTTTCCACCGTCGTTGCCCCTACGGAAACACTTACACACCGCCCGAAACACTGATCAGACCATCCCTTGAGAGCCCTCTGTTGCCATGAAATGTTGGGGTCATGAGATGTTAACCAGGGAAGCCCCAACACCACGGGAAACGCAGGAGAATCAATCAAATACAAACGTAGTATCTTCTCATGGCCCTCTTGCGTTTTCATCCTGAGAGGCGCTGTGACTTTCCTAATCAATCCTGACCCCAAAGGGCGGCTATCTAGGGCATGGATGGGGAAGGGCACATCAACAGGTACAATAGGAATCCCTAACTTATAGGTGAATTGGCGATCGATAAAATTCCCAGCTGCGCCTGAATCTACTAGCGCCTTATGCTGGGAGTGAGGAGAAACCTCTGGAAACACAACTTTAATACACATATGCGCAACAGAGAGGTCTGGGTGAGTTGGGTGCCTACTCACCTGGAATGACTCATCAGTGCGCTGCCTACTGCCTCGATTCCTAGGAGACCCTCCCCAGCACCGACCAGCAGTGTGTCCTCTGCGGCCACAGTTGGTGCAGGGGACGGCCTCCCTCCTGGTCTCTCTCCTGGTCTCCCTAGCACCAGCACCTCCGAGCTCCATAGGGGTCGGCTCGGAAGTGCTGGGGGATGGAATGGACGGCCCTGAATCCGAACGTCTGCGGGTAGCCAACAGGGTATCCAGGCGAATGGACATGTCCACCAGTTGGTCGAAGCTGAGGTTGGTGTCCCTGCAGGCCAATTCCCGACGCACGTCCTCCCTCAGGCTACAGTGGTCGATGAGGGCCCACTCATTCCATCCCGCGTTGGCAGCCAGCATCCGGAAGTCCAGCGCGAACTCCTGTGCGCTCCTCCTCCCCTGTCTAAGGTGGAATAGACGCTCACCCGCTGCTTTACCCTCTGGTGGATGATCAAATACTGCCCTGAAGCGGCGGGTGAACTCTGCATAGTTGACAGTAGCGGCATCTATTCCCCCCCACTCGGCATTGGCCCAATCCAGCGCCTTGCCGGACAGACAGGAGATGAGGGCGGACACGCTCTCGTATCCCGAGGGCACCGGGTGGATGGTTGCTAGGTAGAGTTCAACCTGGAGCAGGAAACCCTGACACCCGGCCGCTGTGCCATCATAAGCCCTCGGGAGCGAGAGCCGAATCCCACTGGACCCCGGAGGTGAAGCTATGGGCATCGCCGATGGTGGTGGTATCGTTGGAGGAGGCATAGGCAGACCCCCTCTTTCCCATCGCTCAATAGTGCTCACCACCCATTACATGGTGGTGCCGAGAGCCTGGATCATGGCCGCTTGGTGTTCGACGCGTTCCTCCATTGATCCAGCTGGCACCGCCGCTCCTGCTGACTCCATGAATGGTGTCTGATTCTGTCAGGGCGATGTGTATGCGGTGAGCGAAGTCAAGCGCAGGACACCGAGCTACTGGCAGACAAACTTTACTAGCACAGTAATCAAAATACAAACAAAACCTCCAAACAGGGAGGAAACAAACTACGCATACACCTGAACACTGCCGACCTCACGGAAAACAATCACACACAATAACCAATGAGAGACAGGGGGTTATAAAGGGAATACAATATAACATAATGGGAAACAGGTGAAAACAATCAGGACAAACTAGACAAACACCGAAACATAGATCGGTGGCAGCTAGTTCTCCGGGGACGACGAACGCCGAAGCCTGCCCGAGCAAGGAGGAGGGGCAGCCTCGGCTGATTCCGTGACAGTTATACATTTTTAAAACATTACAATACATTCATAACAGATTTCACAACATATTAAGTGTGTGCTCTCATGCCTCTACTCTACTACCACATATCTATAACACAAAATCCATGTGTACGTGTGTCTAGTGCATATCTTATCTTGTGTTTTTATCCATGTGTCTATGTTTGTGTTGCTTCACAGTCCCTGCTGTTCCATAAATTGTGTTTTTATCTGTTTTTTAAATCAAATTTTACTGCTGGCATGAGTTACTTGATGTGGAATAGAGATCCATGTAGTCATGGGTCTATGTAGTATTGTGCGCCTCCCATAGTCTGTTCTTGACTTGGGGACTGTGAAGAGTCCTCTGGTGGAATGTCTTGTGGGGTATGCATGGGTGTCCGAGCTGTGTGCCAGTAGTTCAAACAGACAGCTCGGTGCATTCAACATGTCAATACCAAACCACAAGTAGTGATGAAGTCAATCTCTACTCCATTTTGAGCCAGGAGAGATTGACATGTTAGCTCTCTGGTATGATTCACACCGGTGAAGAGAAAGAGACAGACTTCAAAGGAGAGGTAGTCAGATCTGCAGGGTGATAAAGGAAGGTGGTGGTGGTGTGTATGTGTACACGTGTACATGTGTGTGTGTGCGTGTGCGAGTGTGTGTGTGTCTCAGGGGGCACAGAACCTTAGCCAAGACCTTGGACTGCAGATGATGATCAATTCCCCCAACACCCTGAGTTATGATGTGTTTAAAATTGAATATTTTAATAGACTTATGGCTGAGAAAATAAATGGGGCCACAGCTAAATACACCAGCCTGACCCCATTACTTACGGCGAGTGGGCCATTCATTTGGTGATGTGACAGACCTGTGATTTATTAGTTAATCTTTTCTCTCTCTCTCTCTCTCTCTCTCTCTCTCTCTCTCTCTCTCTCTCTCTCTCTCTCTGTCTTTCTCTCTCTCTCTGTCTCTCTCTCTCTCTCTCTCTGTCTTTCTTTCTTTCTCTCTCTCTCTCTCTCTCTCTGTCTCTCTCTCTTTGTCTTTCTCTCTCCTCTCTCTCTCTCTCTCTCTCTCTCTCTCTCTCTCTCTCTTCTCTCTCTCTCTTTCTTTCTCTCTCTCTCTCTCTCTCTCTCTCTCTCTCTCTCTCTCTCTCTCTCTCTCTCTCTCTCTCTCTCTCTCTCTCTCTCTCTCTCTCTCTCTCTCTCTCTCTCTCTCTCTCTCTCTCTCTCTCTCTCTCTCTCTCTCTCTCTCTCTCTCTCTCTTTCTCTCTCTCTCTCTCTCTCTCTCTCTCTGTCTTTCTCACTCTCTCTCTCTCCCTCCCTCTCTGTCTTTCTCTCTCTCTCTCTTTCAATTCAATTCAATTTGCTTTATTGGCATGATGTAACAATGTACATATTGCCAAAGCTTACTTTGGATATTTACACTATTAACATAATTAAAATAATAATAATGAATATTGTCAACGGGACAACAGCAACAACAATAACCAAGGGTCAAAATAACCATTTGAACAATAACAATATAGAGGACGTGTGCAGGTTGGCTGGTCTGTCAGACACTGTCCCTCATCTTATGGCAGGCAGCAATGTCATGTGCTGCCAACCCACAGCTCTATGCGTCCTCCCCCAACAGGACGGGTAGCCTATCCTCATCAGAGAGGTATTTGAAACCTTGAAAAACTGTTTCAAATTTGGGGAAATGACACTCTCTAATTGTTTTATATTTTAAAAAATGTGTCAGGAAATGCAGCTTTGTCTCAGGTTCTGCTGTGGTGCAGTGGTTACACAGCCTTTCCTCTACAGGGAGCCAGGTTTTCCTGTGTCTACCCTTCTCAATGGCAAGGCTCTCTCTCGCTCTTTCTCTCTCTCTCTCTCTCTCTCTCTCTCTCTCTCTCTCTCTCTCTCTCTCTCTCTCTCTCTCTCTCTATATATATATATATATATATATATATATATATATATATATATATATATCTGTCCCTTGGCTGGGCTCTGTCTCTCACACTCACTCTCCTCCTCTCTCTCAGCTGGGCTGGTCTTTCTCTTCCTCTCTATCTCACCCCATCATGTTTATTATCATGTTTTACATGTACTCATGACAATAGAGGCAGACTTGTGGCTTGTGTAAGCTATAATGTGCAGAGAGCTATCATTCAACGATGATGAGCCATGTACGTGTATGTGTGTTTGTTTGTACACTATATACAAAAGTATATGGACACCCTTTCAAATTTGTGGATTTGGCTATTTCAGCCACACCCATTGCTGACAGGTGTATAAAATTGAGCACACAGCCATCTCCATAGACAAACATTGGCAGTAGAATGGCCTTACTGAAGAGCACAGTGACTGTCAACGTGGCACCGTCACAGGATGCCACCTTTCCAACAAATCAGTTCGTCAAATTCCTGCCCTGTTAGAGGTGCCCCAGTCAACTGTAAGTGCTGTTATTGTAAAGTCGAAACATCTAGTAGCAACAACGGCTCAGCCACGAATTCGTCTGTCCTCGGTTGCAACACTCACCACTGAGTTACAAACTGCCTCTGGAAGCAACATCAGCACATTAACTGTTCGTCGGGAGCTTCATAAAATGGGTTTCCATGGCCGAGCAGCTGCACACAAGCTTAAGCTCACCATGTGCAATGCCAAGCGTCGGCTGGAGTGGTGTAAAGCTCCCTACCATTGGAATCTGGAGCAATGGAAACGCGTTCTCTGGAGTGATGAATCCCGCTTCACCATCTGGCAGTCCGACGGACAAATCTGGGTTTGGCGGATGCCAGGAGAACGCTACCTGCCCCAATGCATAGTGCCAACTGTAACGTTTGGTGGAGGAGGAATAATGGTCTGGGGCTGTTTTTCATGGTTCGGGCTAGGACCCTTAGTTCCAGTGAACGGAAATCTTAATTCTACAGCATACAATGACATTTTAGACGATTCTGTGCTTCCAACTTTGTGGCAACAGTTTGGGGAAGGCCCTTTCCTGTTTCAGCATGACAATGCCCCCTTGCACAAAGCGAGGTCCATACAGAAATGGTTTGTCGAGATTGGTGTGGAAGAACTTGACTGGCCTGCACAGAGCCCTGACCTCAACCCCATCGAACACCTTTGGGATGAATTGGAACGCCGACTGCGAGCCAGGCCTAATCGCCCAACATCAGTACCCAAACTCACTAATGCTGTTGTGGCTGTCCTCGCAGTCCCCGCAGCAATGTTCCAACATCTAGTGGAAAGCCTTCCCAGAAGAGTGGAGGCTGTTATAGCAGCAAAGGGGGGACCAACTCCATATTAATGCCCATGATTTTGGAATGAGATGTTTGATGAGCAGGTGTCCACATACTTTTGGCCATGCATATGTGTGCGTGCGCATGTGTTTACATTTATGTGTGTGCAGGGCTTTTACTAGGGCTTTTACTTTAAAAACCTTAGACTGACCTCCTGTATTGCCTCCTTATTGTCCAGGGGGAAGTGGCCACAGAATCAGCATCAGCTAGTGACCCAGAGGCCCGGCCTGTGCTCTGCTGTGATGTGATGGACGAGCGGACACAGGCTCACAGAGACTATTTTTTATCACCGGACCCAGCGGTGCTACCTGGCAGACTCACCCAATCAGCCGACGCTAAATTGCTTTCTGCAACCCACTGATTCTCCTCCACTGATGCTGCTTCTCTATCCGACTATACTCAATCCTTTTTTTATGTCTTCTCTAATTGCAGTAATCTGTTCTCTCTCTGGTTCTTGCTACTGTATAGCGAGCGCTGGTTGTCCTTTTCATACTCCTGGGCCACAGCACCCAAAGAGTCATTTACAGAACTAAGTAAGAGTTGAGCATCTTATTGTGCATGGTACTGTTTAGCCTGGGTCCTATAGCCTACATTAGTGGTCCCCATAAAATTCAAATTTGGAGGTAGTCAGTCATGCATACCGGTAATATTATATGTTGCTATGTTGTCATCCATCACAGATAGCAGATGCATAATAATACCTGGACCAGGCCACTGGAAATATGATGTTTTCCTTGATCAGAATGAGAAGTAAACACTGTGTGTATCTCTCAGCTAAACACATATTTGGTATTGTGAGTGTTGTTTGAGAGTTAGGCCTTTCATGTTTTATGCAACAGATTATGCATGCATGTTTCCTGCCAAAGAGAGAGCATATTAATATTATAAAAGATTATTTTTCATGGTAGATATAGTTTATATGATGTGTGTATCACACACAAACAAACACACACCACACATGCCAACACACACACCCAAACACAGTACACACATGTATAATGCTAAATAGGCACACAGACTTAGACACATTGAGAAACTATAGGTCCTGTGAACCTTCTTTATTCCTCAATCTACAGATATTGCTGAGCTCAGTGAAACACACAGGTCTGTAAATCACCTGTTATTACAGCCTCTGAGTCACAAGGAGTTGATATAGTCAGGACCCATATTCACAAAGTATCTCAGAGTCGGTGTTCTGAACTAGGATCAGGTTTCCCCACTTATTAATTATGATTTATAAGGCAAACCTTTTTCCTAGATCAGCACTCCTACTCTGAGATGCTTGGTACATACAGGCCCTTGTGTCTGACAATAACGTCTTGTGACTCTAAGGCTGTCCTAATATGGACACTGTACATATGGTCTGGTCGCATACTTTAAAATCCACACAGTACCAGGGACATCCCCTTTTGAGAGGCTTACACCTCCAACCCTCCAACCCTCCAACCCTCCAACCCTCCAACCCTCCAACCCTCCAACCCTCCATCCCTTTATCCCTCCATCCTCCCACCCACACACACTGCCCATCTCCCCAACCCTCCCCCCCCCCACTCCCACCCTCACCCTCCCTCCATCTCTCTCTCTCTTGCTTTCTCCTCCACCCCCACATACCAACTCTCCGTCTCTTTGTTTCCCTCTATCCATCCTTGCTCTGCAATTCTCTCGCAGAGGATAGAAATCCTCAAATGAATGCCACTTCAATGACAGTGGCTATATATACATATCTTTAAAATGACAAAGAGAATCACAGCAGCACACCAACACATAAAAACATAGCCAAAAAGTCAAAAAAGTCAAAAAAGACAGGGAGTTTACAGTAGACCTGGCTTCAAATACTACTTTAATTAAAAAATACACTTTTACTGTTTGTTCTAGTCTGCCTGGAGTGCCAGATGGGTGTGGTTTTCACTCTTGCTACTATTCCATTTGTTCCATTTGTGTCAGGCAAGCTCAATCAAGTCCAGATAAAGTATCTGACATTATTTCAAATAGTATTTGAACCCAGGTACGGTTAACAGGTAGACTATGAGCTCATATCTGCTGAGCTGGGCTGGGTTTTGTCTCTGAGGTCACCTGTATTTGTCCCTCTGTCTGTTAGTCCACCATAGAGAAGTATAGAAACACACACAATAGAATAGAAAACACATCAGTCTTTATCAGAATGATCTCATCAGTTCATCTGGGAGGCTGGCTGGCAAGGCGCTGGGCCGTTTTCCTGAGCTGGAGTGATATCAGTGAAACGTGTTGTTTCTTTCTGCCACCCCATAGGACCGGAACAGTCTTGGTTGAGGTCATACTGAGCTCTGAGAAGTCTAGTCCACTCTAGCTGAGCTCAGGGTCAGACACTTACCACCCTTTTCACACTACTGAGCCAAGCTAAGCCAAGCTGTACTGCGATGGTAGTTGCTGAACCTGTGCTGGTAAGCACAATGTAAAAGGTCAATATCACAACATGGATCCGGTCGACATAATAGTGTGAAAAGGATCTAACTATCCATGGGCGAGGGTCATGTGTCTATGACCTCGGTCGGTGATGGTTCGTCAGAGAGGCTAGTGGTGGCATTGGGCAGGGTCTGGTTGTGCCTGTGGCTGTGACCCACAGAGTTCCCTTGCTGCAGCTCCAGGGCTATACCTACCATGCTAGGGTCCTGTGGAGGGAACTCCTTCACCTGCCTCCTATACTCCAGGAACGTACAGGCTTTTGTGGCTATAGCCACCACGTTCTTCCCTATAAAGATGGTAGACACCCTACTATCCTGGAACAGCACCATGTTAACCCCGCGGATCAAGATCGTGACTATGTTTATAGTAACTAGACTAAGAACAGGGTACAGCATCATCTTCTGGGGCGAGACGTGCTCCCCCTGGACACTGATCTCAGAGAGGGAGACGCAGGGCAGGGTGAGGAGCAGGATGTAGCAGTAGAAGAACATCAGTCCCTCGGCCCAGATGGGCAGGCCGGTCCGCTGGGGCTCCCACAGGTTGGCCTGGATGTCCAGAACATCCAGCAGGTCCAGGGCCACCCAGAACAGCTTCCCCCGCATGTCCTCCTTTTTCCTGAAGGTCCTCACGTATTCCATGCTGTCCAGAGCCACCAGGACCAAGTATAGCCCCGGGACGCATACAGAGAGGAGTAAGGTTAGAGCCTTCCGGGCCACTGTCTCCAGGCTCTTCCTGTCCGCCTTGTAGTTCTATAAGATATAAGATATACTTTATTGTCACACAGATACTGAAACGTGTCTTTTTCAATATCTCTGTGGGTATCCCCCCACCAAGACACACACATACAGTGCATTCGGAAAGTATTCAGACCCCTTTTTCCACATTTTGTTACGTTACAGCTTTATTCTAAAATGGATTAAATAAAAAAGTTTCCTCATCAATCTACACCCAATACCCCATAATGACAAAGTGAAAAAAGGTTTTCAGAATTTTTTGCAAAGGTATTAAAAATAAAAAACAGAAATACCTTATTTACATAAGTATTCAGACCCTTTGCTATGAGACTAGAAATTGAGCTCAGGTGCATCCTGTTTCCATTGATCATCCTTGAGATGTTTCTACAACTTGATTGGAGTCCACCTGTGGTAAATTAAATTGATTTGGAAAGGCACACACCTGTCTATATAAGGTCACACAGTTGACAGTGCATGTCAGAGCAAAAACCAAGCCATGAGGTCGAATGAATTGTCCCTAGAGCTCCGAGACAGGATTGTGTCGAGGCTCAGATCTGCAGCATTGAAGGTCCCCAAGAACACAGTGGCCTCCATCATTCTTAAATGGAAGAAGTTTGGAACCACCAAGACTCTTCCTAGAGCTGGCCGCCTGGCCAAACTGAGCGATCGAGGGAGAAGGGCCTTGGTCAGGGAGGTGACGAAGAACCCGATGGTCACTCTGACAGAACTCCAGAGTTCCTCTGTGGAGATGGGAGAACCTTCCAGAAGGACAACCATCTCTGCAGCACTCCACCAATCAGGCCTTTATGGTAGAGTGGCCAGACGGAAGCCACTCCTCATTAAAAAGCACATGACAGCCCGCTTGGAGTTTGCCAAAAGGCACCTAAAGGACTCTCAGACCATGAGAAACAAGATTCTCTGGTCTGATGAAACCAAGATTGAACTCTGTGGCCTGATTGCCAAGCGCCACGTCTGGAAGAAACCTGGCACCATCCCTACAGTAAAGCATGGTGGTGTCAGCATCATGCTGTGGGGATGTTTTTCAGAGCCAGGGACTGGGAGACTAGTCAGGATAGAGGGAAAGATTAATGGAACAAAGTACAGAGAGATCCTTGATGAAAACCTGCTCCAGAACACTCAGGACCTCAGACTGGGACGAAGGTTAATCTTCCAACAGGACAACGACCCAGCCAAGACAACACAGGAGTGGCTTTGGGACAAGTCTCTGAATGTCTTTGAGTGGCTCAGCCAGAGCCCGGACTTGAACCCAATCGAACATCTCTGAGAGACCTGAAAATAGCTGTGCAGCGACGCTCCCCATCCAACCTGACAGAGCTTGAGAAGAATGGGAGAAACTCCCCAAATACAGGTGTGCCAAGCTTGTAGCATCATATCCAAGAAGACTCGAGGCTGTAATCGCTGCCAAAGGCGCTTCAACAAAGTACTGAGTAAAGGGTCTGAATACTTATGTAAATATGATTTCAGTTTTTTATTTTGAATAAATTAGCAAAAATTTGCTTTGTCATTATGGGGTACTGTGTGTAGATTGATGAGTTTAAAAAATGATTGAATCCATTTTAGAATAAGGCTGTAACATAACAAAATGTCGAAGAAGTCAAGGGGTCTCAAAACTTTCCTAACGCACTGTACACCAGTGTTAGTCGTAGTGCAGCGTCTCTCGATCAGTTTAGGGGTTAAATATCCTGCTCAAGGGCACAATGGAAGGAGATTGTACTGTATATGGGATACTGATGCCAGCAACCCTCTGGTTACCGGCCCGCTTCCCAACAGAATTGTATATAGTCGGTGCTGGGATTCGAACCGGCAACCCTCTGGTTTCTGGCCCACCTGTCTAACGTTTAGGTTACCTACCTGGAAGACAAAGTAGAGCTTGATTTCCAGGACGAAGATGTAGAGGAACCAGAGGATCATGGCGTAGCCGCGTTTGGCGGTCTTCACCTCAGCCCCGACCCACACTGCCACGTAGCGCAGCACGATGAGGAAACAGATGTCTCCCACCAGCACGATGATGCACACCCCGATCTACAAATGCACACCATATTGTATTTATGTAACGTGCATTTAAAATAGTAACACAGTTGTTACAGTTAAACAATACATTAAATGACTTTTTTTTTTAAACAATTGAGAGACAATGAAAGAGATGTCAAACCACAAAGGATGTCAAAACAGTAAAATCATTCATTAAAATATAAAATAATATGTTTCTTAAAGTGTAATTCAAAGCTACAGTCTGCGATTGGTACATCTATTGTTGGACTTTTAAAATTTGTGATGTATAGCTTTCTTCTTTTTTAAATCCCAGACAATGGTCGCATTCCCCTGCTCAGACGTTGCATGCATCAACCCAACCTAATCAAACGCATTATATTTGACTAAAATCCATGCCACTCCATTTAGTATGGTATGTTAATTTACGTTAGGTTACATTACATTGGCCTACCAATGTAATAGCAGTCGTACAGTATAATACGAATTGTAGGACGTATAGTATCCTACGTTTTGAACTTTTAGTATATATTATGTTCGACTGCTTAAGTATGATATATTACGTTCGACTGCTTTAGTATGATATATTACATTTGACTGCTTTAGTTTGATATGCTACATTCGACTGCTTTAGTATAATATGCTATGTTCGACTGATTTAGTATGATATGCCACGTTCAACTGCATAAGTATGATTTGCTACGTTCGACTGCTTTAGTATGATCTGCTACGTTAGACTGCTTTAGTATGATATGCTACATTTAACTGCTTTAGTATGACATATTACGTTAGAATGCTTTAGTATAATATATTATGTTCAACTGCTTTAGTATGATTTACTAAGTTTGACTGCTTTAGTATGATATGCTACGTTAGGTTATGGGTTAAAGTTAGGAGTTAGGTTAAAGGGTTAAGGTTAGGGTTAGAGTTAGGGGAAGCGTTAGCTAACATACCAAGTAGCTGCAAAGTAGTAAGTTATTGCAAAGTTGCTCAAGTTGTCTGTGATGAGATTCAAACACGCAACCTTTGGGTTGCTAGACGTTTGCGTTATACATCTACCCAACCACCCCGATCAACCACCCTCCTTTAGTTTTTGCCTTAAGTAACCTACTGTCATACCAAACGTAACATATCATCCTAATTTGAGTGTCCAGGATTTACATAGGCCAATGTAATGCAACCGAATGTAAAGTAACATATCACACTAAATGGAATGGCACGGATTTTAGTAAATATAACACGTTTTACTCTGAGACCAGGCTGATCAACCAATGGTTGCGTGCTACGTCATTGACTGACAGATTGCTATAACATATGATGTGGTTAGCTTATATGTAAAATAAAGTACCTATCCAGGCGTTGTAAGATCTGGCAGGCATCAGCAACGCCTGGGCAGAGGAGCGAGCCCAGTAGTTGTGTTCCCCTGCTCAGGCGAGGCAACGCAACAACCAATGGGCTAATTCCTGCCAGTTCACGCTGGGTTCATAGCCGAAAGAAGTATCCCAGCTGTTCTAAAAAATCATGCAGCAATTCTGCTCAAAGAACAACGGAATGGTTGTAGGGAAAGAGATGCCGAGCAGTGTTATGCTAATTATTGCCATCTATATGGGAGGTGTGAATTGCAGACAATTACCACGTGCCATGTGCTCAGATAGAAGCCATTAGCTATAGCTATTAGCCCAAACATAGAAAACCATGTTTCAAAGTTGATACATGTGCATCCAGGTATATACTTATGTGGGTGAGTCAACTTATTTGATTGACATTATTTCATTTGATTTAATATTTTTAACAAAGTCTGCTCCATTTGAAGTAGAAATCGAAAATCAACTTTATTACACGAAACAAAACATTTAATCATTTGGAGACTACAGGAAATAGGTTGACTTCTATGTTAAACAACTGCAGTCATGTCTGCTTTGGTTGTCAACAGCCTTGTGGCTATTGTAGTCTTTTGACTGTAGAAAAACAGGAATCTCTAAAGTTGTCCCAGGTGAGGCAAGCATGCGAGGGAGGGGCAACTTTGACTGCGCAATAAAGCATCTGAGCAGGGGTATGGACCCTATAGCTTTAAAAATGATAAAAACCAAATGGCCTCTTACCTTCCTGGGTCCCTGGTTCTGCTCTACCAGATAGGCGTCCATGAAGGCCATGCTGGTCATGATCACCATGGTGGTCAGGCACACGTGGCACTTGTCTGGCTGCGGCAACACCATGGTGGGTAATGGGGGTTGTAGTTCTGCTGAAATGAACTTCCTGTTGTAGTCCCACAAAAAAAGTGATGTTGTTCTACTGCATTTGTAGTCCTATTGCACTTGTAGTCCAATGGACCTGTTGTATTGTAGTCTTACTACACTTTTTTGTAATCCTATTACGCTTGTAGTCCTAGTGCTCTTGTAGTTCTACTGCACTTCTAGTCCAACTGCACTTGTAGTCCTACTTTACAGTTTTCTGATTGAGTTATTTTAGGGGCAAATGTCAAGTGTACCTGATCAATCCCTATTAGGGTAACAAATAGCCTACATTCCAATTTCTTTTACATTATTGGGAAAATGCACTCCCACTCCTTAGCATGACGCAATGAGTCCTCCATTAATGCGTTTGAGAAAGACAACACTCTTAGGACCAGAAGGGCAATGAGACGAATCCAGGTTAGGATGGTCCCATGTAGCTCAGTTGGTAGAGCATGGCGTTTGCAACGCCAGGGTTGTGGGTTCGTTTCCCACGGGGGGCCAGTATAAAAATGTATGCACTCACTAACTGTAAGTCACTATAGATAAGAGCGTCTGCTAAATGACTAAAATGTAAAATGAGAATCGCACTGATATATTATGGTCTGTTTACGCCATACAGACTGGTGCATCCCCTCAGCGCAGTTCCATTTAGTCTGCTGTGCTACTGCTGTGTCAGCTACTGCTGTCATCAAGGCCTAACAACCCAACTCTGAGGCTCCATAACCCTGGAATCCTCTCAGTAATATAGCAGTTGGGGTTTATTGCTCCATGGGAAAATGACAAAACCATATATCTTCAGTTGTAGACTTTGTAGTGGCCGAGTCCTCATGGAAAGACCATGTCATTGGTGTCAACTGATCATGTGAGTCAGCATCTGTTAGCAGCATGGACTAGAATAGGACAACAACAACAGTACATTTCCTGCAATCAATGTGTGTGCTTGCTTCAATTTTCCAAAGGTATCAGAGAGAGGTCTTCTAAAGTGGATCTACTGATGAGGAGAGAATGGAGTTCCACCCACTGCTGATGAGACGGACCTCTGAGAGTGATGTGTAGTTCCTGTGATACGCCTGTCCAAGTCCAGAGGAATTGTTTCTCCTCTCTCAGTCTGTAGAGTCTGGGGAAGAGAGAAGAGAAAATGGGGTTAGCTTAGCACAAACTGTGTTGTAGCCAATTATGTATATAAACTCTGGATTGCTGATGCTAAGTATTGGCAGGGCTGGTGCCAGAGCTAATCAGTTGGATGGGCATTCCATTTTTTTTCACGGGACTTCCTATGTGTGATATTCAAGTTTGGGGAAGCTTACAATTTATCCTACATTTCTACCGATTTGTGTGCCAGTTATGATTTTCATATGCGTATTTTCATGGAACAGTTTCATTTCAATAATAACGTTTAAGTTTCTCAAAATCTATGTCACGTGGTTAATCATAAAAATCTGAATTAAGATTTATAAAAATCTAAAAGTTAAAATTCAACAAATACGAGAGCACCAGTCTCTGCTATATGGACACATTGATACACATTGTTACACCATGGAAAAATGTACAGGTAATATATGACGCTTTCACTGGATATATGGGTTCACCAGATCATGCAATTTTTACGAGGTTTGTTGATTATCGAAGCCGGGAGAGTGTTGGAAAGATTTTTCAAATACTGTGAGGAACTATTATCATTCGCAATGGATATAAAAAAAACTGAATTCATTGACTTACTGTGTGAGGTGAAGAGAAAATGACTGGGAAGCTCAGCTTATTAGTGGTGGATGTGGTGAGTGTCACGCCCTGGCTCTGGGGACTCTTGTATGTTGAGCCAGGGTGTTAGTTTCTTTATGTAGTGTCTTTGTTTCGTTTTCTATGTTCTGTTCTAGGTTATGTGTTTCTAGGTTGGCCGGGGTGGTTCTCAATCAGAGGCAACGAGAATCAGCTGTTGCTTGTTGTCTCTGATTGGGAACAATACTTGGGCAGCCTTTTGTGCACTTGTGATTCGTGGGATCTTGTTCCGTGTAGGTTTGTGTATGACCGAGGACTTCACGTTTCGTTTTGTTGTTTTGTTATTTGTATCGTGTTGCTAAGTACACTATTAAAGAGATGTACGCATATCACGCTGCACCTTGGTCCACTCATTATGACGATCGTGACAGTGAGTTAAGACAATCACAACTCAATCATCCCCAAATGGACACTTTCCTGTATTTGCGTGCAGCCAGGTACTTCTATGCATGCTCAGGTCCGTGCGCTCCCAGACTCATGCTAATTGGTCACATGGAGCACTCCAAACAAAAGACAATACATGTTTTTACAAAACTCATAAATTATGGTTATGAAATAAACCAAAACTTGTTTCTCACAAGGTTGTGAACTCTGCAAACAATGTTTACCACTCTGAAAAAGAAAATGGTAAATGACTGTAATTAATACATGCATTAACAGAAATGAATATAACCAAATGACGGGGATTAACGGTACATTTACTAGGCCTACTGGTGACATACTTTATGTAATGAGGAATTGATAAAAAATGTAACAATCAAAGGGCAAACAATTCACAAAATGAAACCATGAACATGGAAGAATTGGAGGGAGACAGCTGAGCACTTTCTGGAGAGCTGAGTGCATGCGTTCTGGAGTGAGACGTGCCATATCCTAGCCACACACGCCTCCTTTCATTCTTGTCTCAACATTTTAAATTATACTCAAGACACATTATCTTCACACATATTTTAGATTATTTTCACTGACAGCCGCAAGTCAATAATCAGCTAGGCCTATTGCCACGCAGGCTTCCCATAGGCCTTCACGCTTTTGATTTGAAACAATCCACAGCCATTTAAAAAAAATAAGCTAATGTTCCTCTGTGGCTAAGTCATGCTCTCTGGTGAAGTATTTTGAATGATTTTATTTAGACAGGAGTAATTATATAATTTTGCCAATTTACTTTAGGGGAAGCCAGCATCCGAACAGTGCACTGTGCACACGCCAACATTCCTTTCTAATTCCCAAGTGGCTTCCTGAAACCAGAGATCTGTATATAATGACGAGATGCTCATGTCACCGTCCTAACAATGGGAGTTGTTGTCCCAAAGGCGGGAAGGTAGGTGACAAGCTTATGTCTGCATATTAAGCCCATAGAAACGCATTGGGCTTATTCTGGACAGATTCTGGTGAGAGTGAGCCCTCTCGCTTTGCCTGTTCCTCTCTGCTGAAACTATCTCACCAGAGAAAGCATCCGAGCGAGCGAAACTGCACCCCTCTGTCTCAGTATGCGTAGCCCATGTATCTGATGTTGTCTGGCCAAAAAGAGTACGACATGCCATACTCTTTTTGTCCAGACAGCATCAGATACATGGTCTACACATACTGAGACAGAGGGGCGCTGTTTCGCTCGCTTGGATGCTTTATCTGAGATTGAGGCATCTTTCTGTCGGCGTCTTGGTCAAATAAATGAATGAAATTCTACAGTATTTCAATTAAATGTTTCATGGACAAAATTACATGTATTTAAGTATTTATTTTTTGCTGTAGTGGGGACAGCAACATTGGTAAACTCAAAAAATTATACTTTGAGGAAAATGTTTTCATATATATTTTTTCATTTAAAAAAAAATCTTTAGCTCACATAATATAATAAAAAAGTATGCATTAAGGTGTCTGTAATACTATACATATGGCAAACATGAATATGCATATAAATGCCCCCCGTGGTCCCGTGTAGCTCAGTTGGTAGAGCATGGCGCTTGCAACGCCAGGGTTGTGGGTTCCACGGGGGGCCAGTATGAAAATGTATGCACTCACTGTAAGTCTCTCTGGATAAAAGCGTCTGCTAAATGACTAAAGTGTCATTTCTATAGCTTCCAAAATCTTTTTTAAACCGGTGGGGGAGTGCCAAGATGGAGGCACAGTGGCTTCAACACAGCACCCCTATAAGTCATCTAGTGTTTATATAAATCATTGGTTGTAGGCTGCTTTGTCTAAACTCCAGTGATTTCAAATCAAATCAAATCACATTTTATTTGCCATATGCGCCGAATACAACAGGTGGAGACACCCTTAACCAACAATGCCGTTTTTGAAAGAACAATGTAAAATAAAAAAGTGTTAATTAAGAAAACTTAAAAATAAAAGCAAATAGCTAAAGAGCAGCAGTAAAATAAAATAGCAGTAGGGAGGCTATATACAGCGGGGTACCGGTACAGAGTCAATGTGCGGGGGCACCGGCTAGTTGAGGTAATTGAGGTAATATGTACATGTGGGTAGAGTTAAAGTGACTATGCATAAATAGTAAACAGAGTAGCAGCAGCGTAAAAGAGGGGGATGGGGTGGGGGGGTAACGCAAATTACTCTGTCTCTCACTGTTCAAATAAATCTTTATAGACTGATCATGTCTTTGACAGTGGGCAAACGTACAAAATCAGCAGGGGATCAAATACTTTTTTCCCTCATTGTATACACCTGTGTTAATCCGCTTTAGTAGGTTGACAGTGAAAAAACGCTCTCACTCTCCCTCTCCCTCTCTATAGTACTGTGCTGTGAGGGTTCTTGGGCTGAGGCTTTAAATCAGCAGTTTAATTAAAATGGCAGGACACATGGGGGCCAGAGCGAGGATGTGGCATAGCAGTACATAGCATCAGAGCAGGCTAAATACATTTGAATTAAATCGCTTTTTGACAGCATCCCTTTTGATTTAAAGTGACATTTTTGACCTGAGGACCACCAAGCCATAAGACTCCTGAACAGCTAATCAAATGGCTTCCCAGACTATTTGCATTGTCGCCCCCCCCCCCCCCCCCCCCCCTGCAACTCTCTGTTCATTATCTATGCATAGTTCCTTTACCTCTACCCACATGTACATATTACCTTAATTACCTCGACTTATCTGTGCCCCTGCACATTGACTCTGTACCGGTACCCCCTGAATATAGCCTCGCTACTGTTATTTTACTGCTGCTCTTTAATTATTATTTACTTATCTATTTTTTACTTAACACTTATTTTTCTTAAAACTGCATTGTTGGTTAAGGGCTTGTAAGTAAGCATTTCACTGGTATTTTCAGCTGTTTGAAGCTGGTGTACAAACCTGTTGTATTCGACGCATGTGACAAATATAATTTGATTTGATTTGATATGGTATTTTCAGCTGTTTGAAGCTGGTGTACAAAACTGAAAGTAATTGGAAGCAAAGAAATAGCGCACATAGAACAGAACTGATGCTTCTTAGATTGACTTTCAATGAGAAAGACAAATGTATAACTCACATTTCTTTGTGAATTTGGTCTGTTCAAAAAGTCACATATTGCAGCTTTAAAGGTTAAAAAAGGACTACATTTTTTATAAAAAACCTTTTCCCCAGAAATCATAAAATAGTTTGACATCCCTGTTTGTAAGCTTTTAAATTATATCAATCTCAACCGTTTATCTTTTCCAATGATGAAGACATGGATAACTGGTATGGTGGGGTATGCAAAATGTACCTTCATCGGTTGAATGTTTTGGAGTTCAGGTCCAAAAAGTCACTTTCTGAGCACTTCTACAAAGGGCAAATATGTATGGAAGGTTTCGTTCAAATCAAAAGGAGTGCTGTCAAAAAGTTATTGAATTCATGGATTTACCTGGCAATCAATTTTCACACATCCACGTACGCACACGCGCATGTGTGTATGTGTAGTCTCATCTGTGATAAGTCAGCCATGTTATTTGACTTTTAAAAGCACCAGACAGTTTATTTAATTGAATCAAGATACTACAGTATTTTCACCTTTAAAGGCATCCACATAAATAAAATAAAATAAAATAAAATTGTATTTGCCAAATGCGGCGAATACAACATTACAGTGAAATGCTTACTTAATGCAAATAGTCCGGGTAGCCATGATTAGCTGTTCAGGAGCCTTATGGCTTGGGGGTAGAAGCTGTTAAGAAGCCTTTTGGACCTAGACTTGGCGCTCCGGTACCGCTTGCCGTGCGGTAGCAGAGAGAACAGTCTATGACTAGGGTGGCTGGAGTCTTTGACAATTTTTAGGGCCTTCCTCTGACACCACCTGGTATAGAGGTCCTGGATGGCAGGAAGCTTGGTCTCAGTGATGAACTGGGCCGTACGTACTACGCTCTGTAGTGCCTTGAGGTCGGAGGCCGAGCAGTTGCCATACCAGTCAGTGATGCAACCAGTCAGGATGCTCTCGATGGTGCAGCTGTATAACTTTTTGAGGATCTGAGGACCCATGCCAAATCTTTTCAGTCTCCTGTGGGGGAATAGGCTTTGTCGTGCCCTCTTCACAACATATACAGGCCATGCAAATGAAGAACCAACTAGACAGTTTCTCAACGCAAACACTGTTCCTTAAACTGTTTATGTTAGGGATAATTTACATTCCGCGTTCTGCCGCAGACATTCATACATTTTCAATGAGCGCATAACAAACTAACTTCTACCCCTCTAAAAACTTATTTAGATGGTAATTGCTGTTTAATGTTTTATCGTTCATGCATTCTTAACAGACACTGTGGTGAGTGTGTGTGTGTGTGCATGCGTGTGCATGTGTGTGTGTGTAGTGGTTGATTTGAATGCCGCTAGAGTAGACCAGATACTTGGCAATTTCAGTCACACACACGTGTCAATGGAGTCACTCTGAAAAGGTCAGACTGATGTTGTGTGTGTGTTCAAGTGGTTGTGGGGCTTGCAACGACACCATACACACACACACACACACAGACACACACACAGACACACACACACACACACACACACACACACACACACACACACACACACACACACACACACACACACACACACACACACACACACACACACACACACACACACACACACACACACACACACACTTAATCTAAAAAGGAAATAGAAATATACATATTATTAACACTGGTTATGCAGCAATACAACTGGAACTGTGCATAGCCTAGATAGCATAGCATTACAGGAACATTGGCCTATTCACACATTACTACAAACAAGATATAAACACCTCAGCAGAGAGAGAGGGTAATTACTGATCCTCTCTCTCCAGGCAGGTAGAGATCTTATCTGATAGGCCATAAATCAAGTGTGAATACGCACCAGGCCATCTAGAATATTCTACTAACTTTAGCTGGCATATAACACACTCTTTCAGCAATTGTAAAATGCACCTCATACTCATAATACTAAATACAACCATGTAATATCACATTAACTGGCAAGAATATATGCATTAGTTAAACAGGTACACAATGCTACATCTGGCGACAGAACAAATAAGTTACAGATGTAACAAGATAACCAACATCAGCAAGGTAGCATGCATTAATCATCATAAACAATCCCCAACAATATAAAGCCTCATCTTACATTGCATGCACAAACACTTCTAGAGTAAACATGGAAAACTTGGTCACCAGCCAACTTATTCTCCTTCTATGGTATTATGGCGGTCCACAAACATACATTAGAGGTGCATGCCGCCACCCACTGTACGGGGTAGTAGACAGTATGAGATAAAAAATGGATACACCCATATTGTTCCCAAATAATTAACAAAAGACAAAGAAACAAAAACAAAAATCTATGTACTCCTTTAGTCAGATTCAAATGTCAACTCCGAACCCTACAAGCTCTGGGTCCTGAGAAGGATGAGCATCTTCGGACAGTGTTTCTTGCAATGTTTCGGCCAGGAGACCCAAGAACCTTTCAGCCGCAGATACAATTATGGACAGTTTCTTGGACTTTCTTGGAATTAATCCTTTCTTGAGTGAATAAGTATTCAGCCCTTTTGTTATGGCAAGCCAAAATAAGTTCAGGAGTAAAAATGTGCTTAACAAGTCACATAATAAGTTGCATGGACTCACTCTGTGTTCAATTATAGTGTTTACCAGGATTCTTAAATGACTACCCCATCTCTTTACCCCACACATTTACTGTATCTGTATGGTCCCCTCAGTTGAGCAGTTAATTTCAAGCACAGATTCAACCACAAAGACCAGGGAGGCTTTCCAATGGTTCGCAAAAAAGGGCACCTATTGGTAGATGGGTAAAAAAGAAGCAGACATTAAATATTCCTTTGAACATGGTGCAGTTATTAATTACACTTTGGATGGTGTATCAATACACCCAGTCACTACAAAGATACAGGCGCCTTTCCTAACTCAGTTGCCGGTGAGAAGGCAACTGCTCAGGGATTTCACCATGAGGCCATTGAAAAAAAAATGAATGGCTGTGATAGGAGATAATTGAGGATGGATCAACAACATTGTAGTTACTCCACAATACTAACATAAATGACAGAGTGAAAAGAAGGACGCTTGTACATAATTGTTTTATTCTTCAAATAAATGCATCCTGTTTGCAACAAGGCACTAAAGTTATACTACAAAAAATGTGGCAAAGAAATTAACTTTTGTCCTGAATAGTGTTATGTTTGGGGCAAATCCAACACAGCACATCACTGAGTACCACTCTTCATATTTTCAAGCATGGTGGTGGCTGCATCATGTTATGGGTATGCTTGTCATCGGCAAGGACTAAGGAGTTTATGATAAAAATAAACGGAATAGAGCTAAACACAGACAAAATTCTAAAGGAAAACTGGGTTCAGCCTGCTTTCCAACAGACATTGGGAGATAAATTCACCTTTCAGCAGGACAATTACCTAAAACACAAGGCCAAATATACACTGGAGTGGCTTACCAAGACGACATTGAATGTTCCTCAGTGGCCTAGTTACAGTTTTGACTTAAATCGTCTTGAAAATATATGGCAAGACTTGAAAATGGCTGTCTAGAAATGATTAACAACCAACTTGACAGAGCTTGAAGAATTCTTTAAAGAATAATGTGCAGATGCTGTACAATCCTGGTGTGCAAATCTCTAAGAGGTGTTACCCAGAAAGACTCACCGCTGTAATCACTGCCATTGGTGATTCTAACATGTACTAACTCAGGGGGTTGAATGCTTATCTAATCAAGATACACTGAGTGTACAAAACATTAAGCACACCTTTCTAATATTGGATGTCCTTTGGGTGGTGGACCATTCTTGATACACACGGGAAACTATTGAGTGTAAAAAACCCAGCAGTGTTGCAGTTCTAGACACACTCAAACCGGTGAGCCTGGCACGTACTACCATTCCCTGTTAAAAGGCACTTAAATCTTTTGTCTCAAGAATTAAAAAGTCTTCTTTAATCTGTCTTCTCCCCTTCATCTACACTGATTGAAGTGGATTAAACAAGTGACAATAAGGGATCATAGCTTTCACCTGGATTCACCTGGCCAGTCTATGTAATTGAAAGAGCAGGTGTTCATAATGTTTTGTATACTCAGTGTATATTAGTGTTTTATTTTCCATACATTTTTGGAAAATGTTAGAATTTTTTGACATTCCACTTTGAACATTACAGAGTATTTTGTGTAGATCGTTGAGAAAAAATTACAATTAAATCCATTTTAATTCCACTTTGTA
The DNA here is from genome assembly GCF_964263955.1 of Coregonus lavaretus. Classification (NCBI taxonomy): domain Eukaryota; kingdom Metazoa; phylum Chordata; class Actinopteri; order Salmoniformes; family Salmonidae; genus Coregonus; species Coregonus lavaretus. Next base: position 38,671,804 of record NC_140005.1, on the reverse strand, counting down.
ACAGAAAGAAATGTGGATAAAGTCAAGGGGTGTGAATACTTTCTAAAGGCACTGTATCCCAGCTTCACATGTGAAGGGAGATACTCTTCGTCAAACATCAATAATACCGACAGGCTTTCCTTTTTTCTTCCATCCACTACACGGTTCAGACAGCGTGCTCCAACTATTCCTGGTATGTTTCTTGTCAACCATGAAGGCCTCAACATCCAACATGACACCAGAGATGACACCTTTTAATGGTGTTCTGCTCCAAAAATCTAAACTCGCCACTTCATATGTTGGTAGTTTGTAGAGCCATAATGCCATCTCCTTCTGCTCTTTCGACACACAATCAAAACAAAACCACTTCTGATCACTGACTGACTCCACCTTTCCTAATGCATCCCCCATATGGAAAAAAATACATTTCAATATATTTAACGTCACGTAAAATGTGTTTCAAATACATGTAGAGACATTTGCATTTTTGCTAAAATGCATGTAATGCCTGACAATATTCCAGAAATGCATGGCTAGGACATCTAGTCTACAGGGTGGCCAAAGTGGTTCCTAATTCGGCTTCTTAAGTTACTCTTTATGTATTGATCAATGGCAGTAATATAATTTAAATTGTGATAGTGAGTAAAAAAAACAATGTTTGATTTTACCAAATTTTTACATTCTGTCATAAAGAGCACATGTTTAACTTAATAAAAAAAGAGTTTTTCCCATCTCAAGAGGTTAAAAATGACTATAGCAAGTACAGCTTAATTAAATAACAAAAAATATTGTTTGACTGTTTTAATTTTTTTCTTTCTTTTAGTTTTAAACAAAAACTATACAGTGCATTTGGAAAGTATTCAGACCCCTTGACTTTTTCCACATTTTGTTACGTTACAGCCTTATTCTAAAAATGATTAAATTGTCCCGTCCCCCGTCCCCCCCCATCATCAATCTACACACAATACCCCCTAATGACAAAGCAAAAACAGGATTTTAGAGATTTTCGTATTCAGACCCTTTACCCAGTACTTTGTTGAAGCACCTTTGGCAGCGATTACAGCCTCGAGTCTTCTAGGGTATGACGCTACAAGCTTGGCACACTTGTATTTGGGGAGTTTCTGTCAGGTTGGATGGGGAGCGTTGCTGCACAGCTATTTTCAGGTCTCTCTGGAGATGTTCGATCTGGTTCAAGTCTGGGCTCTGGCTGGGCCACTCAAGGACATTCAGAGACTTGTCCCGAAGCCACTCCTGCGTTGTCTTGGCTGTGTGCTTAGGGTCACTGTCCTGTTGGAAGGTGAACCTTCGCCCCAGTCTGCAGTCCTGAGTGCTCTGGAGCAGGTTTTCATCAAGGATCTCTCTGTACTTTGCTGCGTTCATCTTTCCCTCGATCCTGACTAGTCTTCCAGTCCCTGCTGCTGAAATCCATCCCCACAGCATGATGCTGCCACCACCATACTTCACCGTAGGGATGGTGCCAGGTTTCCTCCAGACGTGACGCTTGGCATTCAGGCCAAAGAGTTCAATCTTGGTTTTATCAGACCAGAGAATCTTGTTTCTCATGGTCTGAGAGTCCTTTAGGTGCCTTTTGGCAAACTCCAAGCAGGCTGTCATGTGCCTTTTACTGAGGAGTGGCTTCCGTCTGGCAACTCTACCATAAAGGCGTGATTGGTGGAGTGCTGCATAGATGGTTGTCCTTCTGGAAGATTCTCCCATCTCCACAGAGGAACTGTGGAGCTCTGTCAGAGTGACCATCGTATTCTTGGTCACCTCCCTGAGCAAGACCCTTCTCCCCCGATTGCTCAGTTTGGCCGGGCGGCCAGCTCTAGATGAGTCTTGGTGGTTCTAAACTTCTTCCAGTTAAGAATGATGGAGGCCACTGTGTTCTTGGGGACCTTCAATGCTGCAGACATTTTTTTGTACCCTTCCCCAGATCTGTGCCTCGACACAATCCTGTCTCGGAGCTCTACGGACAATTCCTTCAACCTCATGGCTTGGTTTTTGCTCTGACATGCACTGTCAACTGTTGCACCTCATATAGACAGGTGTGTGCCTTTCCAAATAATGTCCAATCAATTGAATTTACCACAGGTGGACTCCAATCAAGTTGTAGAAACATCTCAAGGAAGATCAATGGAAACAGGAAGCACCTGAGCTCAATTTTGTGTCTCATAGCAAACGGTCTGAAATAAGGTATTTGGATGTTCTATTTTAAATAAATGTCCAAACATTTCTGGAAACCTGTTTTCGCTTTGTCAGTATGGGGTATTGTGTGTCGATTGATGCAAAAAAATAAATAATTCTAATACATTTTAGAATACGGCTGTAACGTAACAAAAAATGTGGAAAAAGTCAAGGGGTCTGAATACTTTCCGAATGCACTGTACATCGTAAAACACTCCACAATATGTCAAAGTGTAGGTCTAGGTCTTGTGCTTCCAATCAATAGTTTGTACGGCTCTACAATGGATGGTTAGCGGTGTTATGGTGCTTTCATAACCAAGTGGGAAGTGGGAATTTGCCAGATCTGGGAAAGATTACTAGTTAAATCAGCCAGAAATCCCCTTGTGACAGGGGGAGTGGAAGCGTGGTGTGTGCAACAGGGAGGCAGTAGCAGTGTGTGGGGAAAATAACTGGGGAAGCCAAGCCAGAAAAAAAAGCCATAATTTATTACAACCTATGTGTTGTGATAATTGCGTTACATGACCTACAGCATGGTCAAGCAAGTTAATGTTTCTGACATTTTCGGACTACTGAACAACTATTGATTTAGAACCACAGAGAGTTATGGCAAGTCGCAAAGAAAACAGGAGCTGCCTCCACTATTCCAGCACCATTTCAACTTCAACATTTCAACAGTGACAACTAAAAGATACCAAAAACAATTTAGTCCAATCAACGTAAGCTAAATATGATGTGGCTGTCCATGGTTCTGATTTGTGTGTGTGTGTGCATTCGTGCAAGTAGAACAAAAACACGTTGACTCACCCTACTTGAAGAGAAACGCCAATGCCATCCTCCTGTCTTTCATGCTGACGAAATAGTCTATGACTCTGTCATACAGTAAACACTTTTATTTTTTGTCGTCTTAGGCTACATGGCTAAAATGCTTGCTTGCTAGCCTAACTTCCTTTCATGGGCAACTTTAGCTAATTAACATTAACCTTCTACATCTAGCTACTTCCATCCTCTCAGCACAATGTATGATTTATGGTTGGATCAGAATCACCGTTATAATCATTGGCCAGTATGGAGAATTAAGTCCAAATCCCTATCTCCATCCATGGCTAATTTAGGAAAAGGACAATTTTAGCTAGCTAGCTAGCCACCGTAGGACAACAACACAAATAGATGCAACAATTCAAGTTGTTTCTGTCAATGACGTATTTCTCTTGATGATGTATTTGATGTATTTCTCGCCAAATCCAAACCGGCTTCCGTTTACTTTTTTCTTTATCAAGGGAGGCCAAATGCTCGCTGGCTTCTCTTGCATTCAATGCTACGGGCGGCAACAATGTCATGCTCTTTATGACCAGACAGCATCAGCTAGATGGCCTCCACATACAGAGACAGATGGGCGCTGTTTCACTCGCTCTGAGGCTTTCCGCAGTGAGATACAATCAGCCTCTCGCAAACTGAAGGAAAATGATGAAAACACAGGCAGACTAAATACAAATGAAGCCTGGCTTCCCTTGGGGCCCATGAATACACACCACTGCAAAGAGGGACAATTGAATGCAAGATTCACAAAACAATGTTTTATTGTTAAACATTTCTAGGATGAGAAACTGAGCAAGAGAGAGAAACAGAATGAGAGCGAGTTAGAGAGAGAGAGAGAGAGAAGTATATACAGTATATATTGTGTGTTGCAGAAATGCCTTCTTGAACATTTCATGTGCCTTAATAACAAACTTGTATGGGATCCATAAATATGAATACAACATTTAAATTATGAGCCTAGTTTAGCCAAGGAGAAAGCACTGAGCGATACAGCGAGAAGATGCAAAGATGGCGCTGCAGTGGATAGTAGCCGTTTTACGGGCTCCTGACCATGTCACGATCGTTTACGGATGAGAAGGACAAAGGCGCAGCGTGATATGCATCCATATTTATTGACGTATTGAACACACGACAAAAACAACAAACGAAACGTGAAGTCCAAGGTAGACTAATAACATACCTTTACGGAACAAGATCCCACAAACTAACTGGTGCCAACCGGCTGCCTAAGTATGGTCCCCAATCAGAGACAATGAGCTACAGCTGTCTCTGATTGGGAACCACCCTGGCCAACATAGATCTAAACGATCTAGAAACTAAACATAGAAACAAACACAATACGAAATATACACACCCTGACTCAACAAATAACCATCCCCTGAGTCAGGGCGTGACAGACCAATTCTACTATTGTTCTTTTTTTTTGGGGGGGGGGGGGGGCTGATCATAACTTTTTTTGTACATAATGTCTCCGCCATTCTTTCCTATGACCAAAAACAGCTTCTGGATATCAGAACAGCGATCACTAACCTCGATTTGGATGAAAATGTCTACTTCAACGAGTCGGCAGCTCTGTACGTTCTACTAATCTCCAGATCTTAAATGAGGAAGCAGTGGCGAAAGAGAGCTATGTGAGGCGACATCCTGACGAGACTATGTTGACAAGCAAATAGACCACCATTGCCCTCTGTTTTATTGATGAATTTGCAGTCACTGGAGAACAAACTGCATGAGCTCCGTTCGAAAGTATCCAATCAACGGGACCTGAAAAACTGCAATATTCTATCTTTCTCAGAGTCGTGGCTGAACGATTACATTAATTATATACATCTCGCTGGTTTTTCTATGCATCGTCAAGACCGGAACGGCAGAGTCAGGTAAGATGAAGGGAGGAGGGTTGTGCCTCTTTGGTAAAACAGCTGGTGCGTGATCTCTAATATGGAAGTCTCTAGTTTTTGCTCGCCTGAGTTAGAATACCTCATGATAAGCTGCAGACCATACAATTTACCACCACAAACCGCAGCTGTCTATTTGCCACCACAAACCATAGCTGTGTATTTACCACCACAAACCGATGCTGGCACTAAGACCGCACTCAACGAGCTGTGTAGGGCCATAAGCAAACAAGAAAATGCACATCCAGAGGCTGCGTTTCTCGTGGCCAGTGATTTTAATGCAAGGAAACTGAAATCTGTTTTACCTCATTTTTACCCGGATGTCATCTGTGCAACTAGAGGCGACAAAACTCTAGATCACTTTTACTCCACACACATAGACGCATACAAGGCCCTCCCTCACCCTCCCTTTGGAAAATCAGACCATAACTCTTTCCTCCTGCTTCCTGCTTACAAGCAAAAACTCAAACAGGAAGTACCAGTGATACGCTCAATACGGAAGTGGTCCGATGAAGCGACCGCGCCAACTAAACCCAACAGGGGAGGGGCCGGGTGGGCATTCCGCCTCGGAGGCGGATCCGGCTCCGGGCGTGACCACCACTCTCTAACTACCCCCCCGTAGCGCCCCTGGTCTGGTCTGGCCCCGCTGGCTGGAGCTGGATTGGACATCGGTGGAGCGGATTGCTTAGGCTCCGGTGTGGAGCAGCTGACCGGTACCTGACCAGGCACCGGTGAAACAGGCACGGGCTGTGCCGGACTGACGACGCGCACCACTGGCTTGGTGCGGGGAGCAGGAACGGGCCGGACCGGGCTGACGACGCGCACCACTGGCTTGGTGCGGGGAGCAGGAACGGGCCGGACTGGGCTGACGAAGCGCACCACTGGCTTGGTGCGGGGAGTAGGAACAGGCCGGACCGGGCTGGCGACGCGCACCACTGGCTTGGTGCGGGGAGCAGGAACGGGCCGGACCGGGCTGACGACGTGCACCACTGGCTTGGTGCGGGGAGCAGGAAAGGGCCGGACCGGGCTGACGACGCGCACCACTGGCTTGGTGCGGGGAGTAGGAACAGGCCGGACCGGGCTGGCGACGCGCACCACAGGCTTGGTGCGAGGGGCAGGAACAGGCCGGGCCGGGCTGGCGATGCGCACCACAGGCTTGGTGCGAGGGGCAGGAACAGGCCGGGCCGTACTGGGAACACGCACCACTAACTTAGTGCGGGGAGCAGGAACGGGTTGGGCCGTACTGGGAACACGCACCACTAACCTAGTGCGGGGAGCAGGAACGGGTTGGGCCGTACTGGGAACACGCACCACTAACTTAGTGCGGGGAGCAGGAACGGGTTGGGCCGTACTGGGAACACGCACCACTAACCTAGTGCGGGGAGCAGGAACGGGTTGGGCCGTACTGGGAACACGCACCACTAACTTAGTGCGGGGAGCAGGAACGGGTTGGGCCGTACTGGGAACACGCACCACTAACTTAGTGCGGGGAGCAGGAACGGGTTGGGCCGTACTGGGAACACGCACCACTAACTTAGTGCGGGGAGCAGGAACGGGTTGGGCCGTACTGGGAACACGTACCACTAACTTAGTGCGGGGATCAGGAACGGGCCGGACCGTACTGGGAACACACACCACTGGCCTTGTGCGGGAAGCAGGAACGGGTCGGGCCATACTGGGAACACGCACCACTAACTTAGTGCGGGGATCAGGAACGGGCCGGACCGGACTGGTGACACACACCACTTGCTTGGTGCGAGGAGCGGGACTGGGTTTCCTCATAAACCTCCGCTCCCTCTGCTGCCTAACCAGTTCCTCTCGCCGTGCCTCTACACTCTCCTTCTCCCTTATCGCCTCCAGTAGTTCCTCCCTCTGACCAACTAACTCCTGCTCCCTCATGACCAATAGCCCCCGTAACCTGGTGTCCTCCTCTCCTGTTCTGCAGATTCGCCCTGTAGCTGCCCCCTGCTGCCCCGTCGTCCAAGCCGTGTGCCCCCCCAAAAATTTTTATTGGGGTTGCCTCTTGCGTGTCCGACGTCGGCACGGTTGGCGCCGCTGCTCTTCTCTATGGCGCACCTCCACAGTCTCCTCCCACGGACGGTGATCCATTCCGGCCTGGATTTCCTCCCAAGTCCAGGATCCCTTCCCGTCCAGGATCTCCTCCCAAGTCCAGGCTGTCTGCTCCTGGACACGCTGCTTGGTCCTGTTATGGTGGGATCTTCTGTCACGATCGTTATAAGAGACGGACCAAGGCGCAGCGTGATATGCGTACATCTTTTTAATGTGTACTTAGCAACACGATACAAACAACAAAAACAACAAAACGAAACGTGAAGTCCTCGGTCATAAACACACAAACCTACACGGAACAAGATCCCACAAATGACAAGTGCACAAAAGGCTGCCTAAGTATGGTTCCCAATCAGAGACAACAAGCAACAGCTGATTCACGTTGCCTCTGATTGGGAACCACCCCGGCCAACATAGAAAACACATGAACTAGAAACTGAACATAGAACATAGAACACAAAACATAGACCCTACACACCCTGGCTCAACATATAAGAGTCCCCAGAGCCAGGGCGTGACAGCAGTTGCTTCTCACCAATTGCCATAAGTGTGGACTCGAGTCTCATGACATTTGATGACTTGTGACTCGACTTGATAGAAAATAAAATAACTTGAGACTTTACTTGGACTTGGAGCCTCAAGACTTTGTATTGAGACTGATTAAATTATCTGGCCAGATTTTGTAATGTTTTATCACTCATTTTGTGGCACATTCTCCGTTGATTACTCTCCATGCAGCCAGAGACAGTAGCCGCAGCATCGACTTCCCAAAAAACATGCAACAGATTGGCTAGTGAAACGAATACTCTGCCCTCTGATTGGGCCAGCAAACTGTCAATCAACACAGGTTGGGTGAGCTAGCACAGTGGTTTTCAATGTTTTGGGGGGTCACGAGTGTGAATTTGAATGGGAAAATACATATTTTTAACATCTATTTTAATAGGCTTCACATAGCCTACTCTACCTTTGCCTATTTTATCTGGTTTCTAATATAGACCTACCGTATTGCACTGAATTATTGTCTCAAAAACATCCCATCTGTGCTTCACAACCAAAGAGTTGTACGCCTTGATTGTTGACCAATGACCAGTCACCAGCATTGGTGGGCAAAGGCGAGCGTGCATATCCAGAGATTATTATTAGTATATACTGTATATATATTTTTTTCTTCTTTAATAAGGTTTAGTACTGCTGGAATCGGTGCTGTGTTCTTGAGGAATAGAGTAGTGTAATTTAAAGTTGGATGTTTGAACTGGCTTTTATAAGGCCACGAGAATGGACAGTAATGGTGAGCTGAAACATCCTTGACAAAGTCCTCTCTTCAAGTCAAATCTTTTAGATGTTCCATGCGGAAGAGATACTGAACTATTAATACCATCATATAACATTCCAATCACCTTTACACATTTTTCACCAAAACTATATTCCAGTGTTTGTAACATAAATGGGTGTTCAACCATATCAAAAGCTTTATAGAAATCCCAAAACAAAATAAAACCATTGTCAGTTATATGTCTGTAACCTAATAGTGTCACGGATTCTGCCGAGGCTGCTCCTCCTCCTTGCTCGGGCAGGCTTCAGCGTTCGTCGTCCCCGGAGTACTAGCTACTGCCGATCGATGTTTCAGTGTTTGTCTTGTTTTGTCTGGAGTAGTACACCTGTTGTCTATTATGTTTGATTGTTTAGCCTATCATTTCCCTTGTCTCACGTTTGCTATTTGTGTGTTATTGTTGTATGTCTAAGTCGATGTTCGGCCTTGCTCTTTTTCCATATTACGTATATGGTGTTTTTCCCTCCAGTTGTGGAGGCGTTTGTTTTGCACTTTACATTGAGTAAAGTAGTCTACCTGAATCTCTGTGTCCTGCGTCTGACTTCACTCGCCGCGTACACATCACCTTCTGACAAATAGGTCCAGGACAAGCCTAATGTTGTTGTGTATAGACCTGTCTTTAATTATTTGTGTCACTTATTATTTATGTCATGACCTCTTTAATTCTGTTAGCAATCACATGGGTGAACAACTTGTAATCGACATGAAGTAATGTCACAGGGCGCAGATTGTCTATATATCTATTGTCTTTATGTCACGATCGTCGTAATGAACAGACCAAGGCGCAGCGTGATGAACGAACATGTTTAACTTTATTATCTTTAGTGATAATAGAACACAATCAACAAAACAAGAAACGACTCGTGAAGTCCACGGTAACAATGACCGAACACGGAACAGAAGAACCCACAAACACAAAGGGAAAATAGACAGTATAAATATGGCTCCCAATCAGAGACAACCAACGACAGCTGACACTCGTTGCCTCTGATTGGGAGTCACTCTAGCCAACATAGAAATAAACCCAACAGAATTACCAACATAGAAATAAACACATAGAATGAACACACCCTGGCTCAACATATAGAGTCCCAGAGCCAGGGTGTGACAGTACCCCCCCCTAAAGGCGCGGACTGCGACCGCGCCTCAACCTGAACAAAACAGGGGAGGGCTGGGCGGGCATACCTCCTCGGCGGCGGTTCTGGCTCCGGCCTTGACCACCACCCTCCAATAAACCCCCCATAGCGCCCCTGGTCCAGTCTGGCCCCGCCGGCTGGAGCTGAACTGGACTTAGCAGGAGCGGTTAGCTTCAGCTCCATAGTGGAGCAGTTGACCGGTACCTTACCAGGCACCGGTGACCCAGGCACGGGTTGTGCTGGACTGACGACGCGCACCCCTGGCTTGGTGCGTGGAGGAGGAACGGGCCTTACCAGGCTGACGACTCGCACCCCTGGCTTAGTGCGTGGAGGAGGAACGGGCCTTACCAGGCTGACGACTCGCACCCCTGGCTTAGTGCGAGTAGCAGGAACAGGCCGGGCCGGGCTGGCGACGCGCACCGTAGACTTGGTGCGAGTGGCAGGAACAGGCCGGGCCGGGCTGGCGACGCGCACCGTAGACTTGGTGCGAGTGGCAGGAACAGGCCGGGCCGGGCTGGCGACGCGCACCGTAGACTTGGTGCGAGTGGCAGGAACAGGCCGGGCCGGGCTGGCGACGCGCACCGTAGACTTGGTGCGAGTGGCAGGAACAGGCCGGGCCGGGCTGGCGACACGCACCGTAAACTTGGTGCAAGTGGCAGGAACAGGCCGGGCCGGGCTGGCGACGCGCACCGTAGACTTGGTGCGAGTGGCAGGAACAGGCCGGGCCGGGCTGGCGACGCGCACCGTAGACTTGGTGCGAGTGGCAGGAACAAGCCGGGCCGGGCTGGCGACGCACACCGTAGGCTTGGTGCGTGGAGCAGGGACAAGCCGGACTGGGCTGGCGACGCACACCGTAGGCTTGGTGCGTAGAGCAGGGACAGGCCGGACTGGGCTGGCGACGCACACCGTAGGCTTGGTGCGTAGAGCAGGGACAGGCCGGACTGGGCTGGCGACGCACACCGTAGGCTTGGTGCGTAGAGCAGGGACAGGCCGGGCTGGGCTGGCGACGCACACCGTAGGCTTGGTGCGTAGAGCAGGGACAGGCCGGGCTGGGCTGGCGACGCACACCGTAGGCTTGGTGCGTGGAGCAGGGACAGGCCGGACCGGGCTGGCGACGCACACCGTAGGCTTGGTGCGTGGAGCAGGGACAGGCCGGACCGGGCTGGCGACGCACACCGTAGGCTTGGTGCGTGGAGCAGGGACAGGCCGAACCGGGCTGTGGAGACGGATAGGAGACCTGGAGTGAAGAGCGGCCACAACCCGTCCTGGCTGAATGCCTACCCTCACACACTCTGTGTGAGGCATCCGCACAGGACATACAGGGCGGTGTATCCGTAACCTGGTGGCCTTCTGAATCCGCCCCTTTTCTGCCTCCGTCAGCCCCGTCGTCCATGCCGTGTGCCCCCCCCCTAAAAAATTTCTGGGGTTGCCTCTCGCCTGTCCGACGTTGACCCGTTTGGCGCCGCTGCTCCTCTCTACGGCGCACCTCCACCGTCTCTTCTCCAGGCGCTTCCTCCCATGTCCAGCCCAAGAGCTGCCCCTGGACACGCTGCTTGGTCGTTGCATGGTGGGTTCTTCTGTCACGATCGTCGTAATGAACAGACCAAGGCGCAGCGTGATGAACGAACATGTTTAACTTTATTATCTTTAGTGATAATAGAACACAATCAACAAAACAAGAAACGACTCGTGAAGTCCACGGTAACAATGACCGAACACGGAACAGAAGAACCCACAAACACAAAGGGAAAATAGACAGTATAAATATGGCTCCCAATCAGAGACAACCAACGACAGCTGACACTCGTTGCCTCTGATTGGGAGTCACTCTAGCCAACATAGAAATAAACCCAACAGAATTACCAACATAGAAATAAACACATAGAATGAACACACCCTGGCTCAACATATAGAGTCCCAGAGCCAGGGTGTGACACTTTACCAGATTTAAGTATAACAGGTATCAACCCTTGTTTCATTATTCTCTATGCGTTCTTTTAAGGCATCAAATAACAGTTATTTTATATCTCTGTAGATATGTAAGGTCAGTCCATCTTGTCCTGGTGCTTTCCCTAATGATATTCTCTTAATAGCAGTGTCAAGTTCTTTCATACTGAGTCACAGGTCTCTTTAAATGCTAAGTCTATCTTGGGGTATGTGGTTTTATACTTTCAAGAAAGGCAAAGGAGGACGAATACAGTTTGGTGTAAAATCTATATACTTCTTCAGAAATCAATCTAAGATTTATACACTTCAACATCATTAATCAATAATAATACATTAATTGCATTTCTCTCCTGTTTGCTTTTTTTGTAAACCACTAAAGTAAGAATAGTTTTTTTCCCCCTTCCTCTATCCATCTAGCTCGTGACCTTGTGCTCTTTTAAGATATAGATCATCTAACTTGGACTGTAAACTGATACGTTTGTTTTTATCAGGGTCAGATATTACTGTCGTATTACAGCATTCTCTAATGTCCTGCACCAACCTAACCTAAAATTCTCTCTTTTGCCTACTCTTGGTTTTACTAAACTGTATCGAAAACTCCTTTAAATGTAAAGTTTTTCCATCTACTACTATAGCTAGTTATAGTCATATCATTCTTAATCTTCAGCATTCAATCTTTAATAACGTTGCCATAATCCTCATAATTCAAAAGGTCTGCTCTGAACTTCCATATTTCTTGTCCTAACTTCTGGTATCAAGACAAGCTGTATCACATAATGATCTGTCAAAGGAGCACTAGAAATTGATACATCAGACACATCATCTTATAATTTCAGGTGTTGCTCACCAGAAATCTATTCTGGATTTGCAGCTACCATTATGTTTTACCCATGAAAATTTGCTAAGATCTGGATTCCTTTCCTTCCAAACATCTATACATATTGTAGTATTATACTGGTAATTACTATATTTAGAAGCACTCCTATCAAGCCATTTATCAGGTGTAAAATTAAAACCCCCACCAATCAAAATAAACTCTGTATGATAAAGATCCTTCTATTCAGAAATAACATCTGTCACTTTTAATAACAACAGTTTGTTTTGGTTACTATTATTGTATCCCCAAACATTCATCAAAATAAAAAAGGTTCCTTCAACATTTAACACAACAGCCAACAAATGACTGTCCTCATCAGCTTTGAATGTAACTCTTCCCAGGGCATCTTGACACATATGGCTACACCTCCAGACTGGTTAGAGCCATGACTGAAAAGTACTTTGTCTCCCTACTGGTTTGACCAGAAGATGGCATCAGCGTCACACAAATTAGTTTCTTGTAAGAAAGTGCAATGGGCCTTTTGCCCTTTACAAAATAGAATAGCCCTAGTGTTCAATGAAATAAAATAAAATACTTGTTTTAAATTATAACATAAAGTAAAAACTGCTGTTTAACCTCTCAGCACTATTTTAAAAAACCAATAACGATTAGTAGCTTTCCTTTAGTGGTAGAATGAACAGGGTCATCCATCAATTATCAAATATCCTCCAACAGTTCACATTTATTTGTAAATAGTCCTCACATCTCTAAACTAGTCTTTACCTCTCACTCCTTTGCAGAATTGCGGCAACCATTTATGAATCCAAAAGGGCCAGGAAAGTATGCTTTTCCCCCTGCATTCCTTGCTTGTTGAATGTGCAGCCAAAGGGCTTCCCTAGCCAGTTTGTCACCTCTGGTCAAGTCCTCTGTGAAACGAATACCCGCCTCCTTGCAGACCTGGGACTCCTTGGTCATCTTCCATATGCCATCTCTGTGTTGACGTTTAGTAAACTGGATGATCACCTGGCGGGTCCACTTCTCCTCCTTCTTTCCCAGGCGATACACAGTGTCCACACACTCGTCCATTTTCTGTGACCATTCTGGGATTAATCTTCTGAGTAGCTGTATCACGTCCTCCCTGATGTTTTCATTCATTTTCTCCCTCATTCGTTGGACTCTCAGGTTCCACAGTCTTTTGTACTGGTCCAGCTCTCTCGACCCTCCTTATGCTCGTTGACTTCTGTACATAAGGTAGAAACTTGTTTTTCCAAAGTAGAGACTTTCTGCTTACATTCCTTCACCTCCGCTGCAAGGAACTCCATTGCCTTGGTAAGACTGGCAATCAATACACAGTTCTGTGTCATTGGCGTACCAAGATCTTCCATCTTTTTTTCTTGTATCGAATCTGGCCAAGAGTGCAGCAATAGCAGCCAGCACAGTAGCGGAGGATGACTGGGTTCATTAGGTTTAGTCAATTTCCGAACGTGGGCTCCTTTGGACGGTGTCATAGGTGGGGAAACGCTCGCCATGTCAAGGTTCTGTTTACCACTGCCGCTCGCCGTGAAATCCATAGCCATAGCATACTAATGCTCCACCGGAGATGTGGATCTAGGACTTTCCATGGGCTCTTTCTGAACTTCTTGCTCCATCTCTGTTTCATTTTCTTGGTTTGACATGGTAAGACTGTCGATTTCAACTGTTTAGTGGGGGTAAAAAGAAATGATAAATTATTTTTGAAGAGCTTTTGCACACACGTTCAGACTATGTGGAGCCACTCAGTCCACCATTTTGCCGGAAGTCATATCCAGAGATTAGAGACCAGAAAACACTTGCTTTATTTTCTCCAGTTTTGCCTGACAGAAACTGAGTAGGCCTGCATTTATATTATCCATAAAATATACAGTTTAGACATTTACTACAGAGGCAACTTTGCCGGAACAATAACAGGCTACTTAGCGATTTTGTGTGGCTACTGGCTATATGTCTAAAGATAGCTGTAACATCACACTGCCTTCAATATTATGGGATGAAGATGTAACATATTCTGGCAAATTAATTACAGTATTTGTAAGGAAGAAAAGGGCTACCCAGTTGGCAACGAGCATTCTGCATCCAGGCTGCCCTCCAAAGTGATAGCATGTGGTGCAGACAGACCATGCTTTCCCCCCGATCCTGCAACCTCCACTGCATACAGGTAGGCCTTATGGTACACATTGACCAGAACCGGCACCTCCGTTTGACAACGCTTCTCTCCAAAATATTGTCCACTTCGTGGGCGTGGGCATAGGTGTGAACCTATTCAAGTAAGTCAATAAATTGTTGGCTATAGCAGGCCACTGTGTGTAGGCTAATGAGCTGCTAGCTAGCTAGCTAGCCAACTTTACTTTACATACTATAGCTAAGTGAAATATCATCAGCTAGCTAACTTCATATTAGCTTCATATTAGCTGATGTAAGCCTATTTATCATTGTAAATTAAAAGCTCATGCTCTAAATGCATTTGTAAATAACAGCAATGGAAGAGGGTGAAAGGATTTGCAGCTCTAGCTGTCAGTAAAGGGAGTAGGTGTACTAGTTAGATAGGGTAGGTTGTAGGAGGACATTATGAAAAGATTCTCCAGTTCTAGTTTTTAGAGAGGAAAACTATGAAGACAGACAGAGAGATAATAGTCAGGGCTGTCTAACTGTAATATAATGAAGCCTGTTTCTTTGTGATGTTGTCAGTCCTCAGATATTGAGATCTGAGAAAGCTTGTCTGCAGATGAAGAGGTCCCAGTAAATGTCCCAAGAGACTGCTGGCACATCCTTGTATTCAATGGGTTGTATGTGTACTTATGTTAGCAAATGTTGTACACAACAATACAGTTAAAAGTCACACACAATGTAGGCTACAAACGTATTACTACTGGATCAGGCCAATCCTGCTCCTAGAGGTATGCTGGGTGTGCAGCCGTCTGTTCCAGCACACCTGATTCAATTTATCAAACCTAATGAGTTGAAAATCATGTGTCTTATTGCTGGGCTGGGAGTTGGATCAGGGAGTTGATCAAGGTTGGCCTCCTCTGGTATGGACTATTTTTGGTTCAACCGAAATGTTGCTTTTGTAATAATAGCCTTCTTACTAAGATGTCTTACATTTACAAACGAGTTACCTTATTTGTGAATTTGGAAATGATCGGTTGATTCATTCAATGTTGATTAATTGAAGTGTTTAAACTTGTTTTAAATGTTAACTTAAAACATTATTCAAGAGGAATTAGTGTCAATGTTCATTAATCACAGATCACAATTCTGCAATAAAAAGGACTAAAGGGGATCTGTCTCTAATTTGTCTGTTTCTGTGTTGCTTTCTCAAATTAACATGACCTTTTTGTCCAGTTGTGAGCTCCCCAATCTGTTTTATTTGATTGTCACTGTCTCAGGATATCAGCCATGTGAACACATTTTGCAGCTTATCATGCCGGCATGCGTCACCAATGCAGCCATAGGCCTACAGTATGATGACATTACTGGCCTAATGGGCATGTGAAATGTACCCCTTGTCATTGTACATCTGAAGCAGATATTAGCCAAACACACACATAATGAGCATATTGTTGAGCTAGCTATATGTTCTCAATTTAAAACGATACCAGTAGATAATGTATATGAGGCTAACCATAAGCCAGATTTTCTACATTATTTTTCTGTTTAGTGCAAATCCAACCCTTGTATTCTAAGTACAGTACCGTACATAAAAACAAGCAGCTGACAATTTGTAGGCTAATAAAAAATTTCATAAAGGAAAACAATGGGGCTTGGGGAGCATTGTAATTCTACCTCGTTTATTTGCTGAGAATGATTTTAGAATACAGAGACAAAATCAGAAGGTCAATGGCATGGAGGATTGCAGAGATTGTTAGTGTTGATTTTGGGTGAAGAGAGATTTGCACAATTATGTTTGCAAGTCAGTGCTGCTGACTTCGTCGGGAGAGGTTGTGTTTTTCTCTAGCAGGAGGTAAGCTTGGCTTCTCATATGGTGTTGAGTAAAGCTTAAACCATGTATTTAGATCGTAGGTAGGTAGCTTATTTAGGTAGTTATTGTAGGTTTCCGTAGGCAATTATTGTAGGTAAGTATTGTTTACGTATTGTTTAAGTATTGTTACGGCGGAGCCCGGCGAAGCACGAGGCTAGCTAGCTAGCGGGTAGCTACTGGTAACGTTTATTGGTTATTATCTGTTTAGTGCAATGGTGGAGAGTGGTTTCCAATGTTAATGTGCTAGCTAATGTGCTAGCTAGCTAGCCAACGTTTAATTTTTTTGCTGCGTTATGAAAGGAACTTGACACGGACATGAATGATCTGTTTTGTGTGTTAACACACTCTTGGTATGCTAGCTAGCTAGCGGGTAGCTACTGGTAACGTTTATTGGTACTTATCTGTTTAGTGCAACGGTGGAGAGTTGTTTCCAATGTTAATGTGCTAGCTAACCAACGCTTAATTTTTTGCTGCGTTACGAAAGAAACTAGACACGGACATGAATTATCTGTTTAGTGTGTTAACACACTCTTGGTGGTTTGTTGTAACCAAGTATTGGTGCTAAACTGTGTGTTATTTGATGCTAGCATGCTAGTTAGCTATGGCGTCATAGCTAGGCATCGTGGGCTGTTGTGGTTAGTTACTGTGGGTTGGCATTGTTGTTCGGCGGTGCCGGGGGTAGCACGAAGCTAGCTAGCTAGCCGTTCTTCAAACAAGGTCAACACAGTGGCTATTGCTAGCTAGCCAACAGACACGGACACGAATTATCTGCTTAGTGTGTTAACACACTATTGGTGGTTTGTTGTGACCAAGTGTTGGCGCTAAACTGTGTGTTTTTGGATGCAAGTGTTGGTGCTAAACTGTGTGTTTTTGGATGCTAACATGCTAGTTAGCTATGGTGTCATAGTTAGCTAGCTGAATAAAGTGGGTTGAGTCTATTCCTTTAAACATTGAACCGCTGTGGTTCACAACAATTCTGATTTCTAAAGGTGGAAGTTGGTAGAGTTTTTGTTCGGGTGGTTCAGTGAAACAATTATAGTTGTTAGAAGTAGAAGTTTTTGGTGAGGGAGGCCCTGCTCTCTACTGTCCCAGATGTTTAGTTCATTTCATTCCGATCTCCTCTGCATTATTGTAGCCATTTGCTACAGCCTGTCAACTATGCCTCTGCCTATCCCTGTTCTCTCCTCTCTGCACAGGCTACACAAACGCCCCACACCGCGTGGCTGCTGCCTCTCTAACCTGGTGGTCCCTGCACGCACCCCACACCTGGAGTTCCAGGTCTCAGGCAGCCTCTGGAACTGCCGTTCTGCTGCCAACAAAGCTGACTTCATCCCAGCCTATGCTAATCTCCAGTCCCTCGACTTCCTGGCGCTGACGGAAACATGGATTACCACTGAAAACACTGCTACTCCTACTGCTCTCTCCTCGTCTGACCATGTGTTCTCGCATACCCCGAGAGCATCTGGTCAGAGGGGTGGTGGCACAGGAATCCTCATCTCTCCCAAGTGGACATTCTCAATTTTTCCCCTAACCCATCTGTCTATCTCCTCATTTGAATTCCATGCTGTCACAGTCACTAGCCCATTTAAGCTTAATATCCTTGTCATCTATCGCCCTCCAGGTTCCCTTGGAGAGTTCATCAATGAGCTTGACGCCTTGATAAGTTCCTTTCCTGAGGATGGCTCACCCCTCACAGTTTTGGGGGATTTCAACCTCCCTATGTCCACATTTGACTCATTTCTCTCTGCCTCCTTCTTTCCACTTCTCTCCTCTTTTGACCTCACCCTCTCACCGTCCCCCCCTACTCACAAGGCAGGCAATACGCTTGACCTCATCTTTACTAGATGCTGCTCTTCTACTAATCTCACTGCAACTCCCCTCCATGTCTCCGACCACTACTTTGTTTCCTTTTCTCTCTCGCTCTCCTCCCACACTACTCACTCTGCCCCTACACAGATGGTAATGCGCCGCCGCAACCTTCGCTCTCTCTCTCCCACTACTCTCTCCTCTTCCATCCTATCATCTCTTCCCTCTGCTCAATCCTTCTCCCTCCAATCTCCTGATTCTGCCTCCTCAACCCTCCTCTCCTCCCTTTCTGCATCCTTTGACTCTCTGTGTCCCCTATCCTCCCGGCCGGCTCGGTCCTCCCCTCCAGCTCCGTGGCTTGATGACTCATTGCGAGCTCACAGAACAGAGCTCCGGGCAGCGGAGCGGAAATGGAAGAAAACTAAACTCCCTGCTGACCTGGCATCTTTTCACTCCCTCCTCTCTACATTTTCTTCATCTGTTTCTGCTGCTAAGGCCACTTTCTACCACTCTAAATTCCAAGCATCTGCCTCTAACCCTAGGAAGCTCTTTGCCACATTTTCCTCCCTCCTGAATCCTCCCCCCCCCGCCCCCCCCTCCTCTCTCTCTGTGGATGACTTCGTCAACCACTTTGAAAAGAAGGTTGACGACATTCGATCCTCGTTTGTTAAGTCTAATGACACTGCTGGTCCTACTCACACTGCCCTACCCTATGTTTTGACTTCTTTCTCCCCTCTCTCTCCAGATAAAATCCTGCGACTTGTGACTGCAGGCCGCCCAACAACCTGCCCGCTTGACCCCATCCCCTCCTCTCTTCTCCAGACCATCTCCGGTGACCTTCTCCCCTACCTCACCTCGCTGATCAACTCATCCTTGACCGCTGGCCATGTCCCTTCCGTCTTCAAGAGAGCGAGAGTTGCTCCCCTTCTCAAGAAACCAACACTCGATCCCACTGATGTCAACAACTACAGACCAGTATCCCTTCTTTCTTTTCTTTCCAAAACTATTGAGCGTGCCGTCTTTAGCCAACTCTCTTGCTATCTCTCTCAGAATGACCTTCTTGATCCAAACCAGTCAGGTTTCAGGACTGGTCATTCAACTGAGACTGCTCTTCTCTGTGTCACGGAGGCTCTCCGCACTGCTAAAGCTAACTCTCTCTCCTCTGCTCTTGTCCTTCTAGACCTGTCTGCTGCCTTTGATACTGTGAACCATCAGATCCTCCTCTCCACCCTCTCCGAGCTGGGCATCTCCGGCGCGGCTCACTCCTGGATTGCGTCCTACCTGACCGGTCGCTCCTACCAAGTGGCGTGGCGAGAAGCTGTCTCCGCACCACGTGCTCTCACCACTGGTGTCCCCCAGGGCTCAGTTCTAGGCCCTCTCCTTTTCTCCCTATACACCAAGTCACTTGGCTCTGTCATATCCTCACATGGCCTCTCCTATCATTGCTACGCTGACGATACACAACTAATCTTCTCCTTTCCCCCTTCTGATAACCAGGTGGCGAATCGCATCTCTGCATGTCTGGCAGACATATCAGTATGGATGACGGATCACCACCTCAAGCTGAACCCTGGCAAGACGGAGCTGCTCTTCCTCCCGGGGAAGGACTGCCCGTTCCATGATCTCGCCATCACGGTTGACAACTCCGCTGTGTCCTCCTCCCAGAGTGCGAAGAGCCTAGGCGTGACCCTGGACAACACCCTGTCGTTCTCCGCCAACATCAAGGCGGTGACCCGCTCCTGCAGGTTCATGCTCTACAACATTCGGAGAGTACGACCCTGCCTTACACAGGAAGCGGCACAGGTCCTAATCCAGGCACTTGTCATCTCCCGTCTGGACTACTGCAACTCGCTGTTGGCTGGCCTCCCTGCCTGTGCCATTAAACCCCTACAACTCATCCAGAATGCCGCAGCCCGTCTGGTGTTCAACCTTCCCAAGTTCTCTCACGTCACCCCCCTCCTCCGCACACTCCACTGGCTTCCAGTTGAAGCTCGCATCCGCTACAAGACCATGGTGCTTGCCTATGGAGCAGTGAGGGGAACGGCACCTCTGTACCTTCGGGCTCTGATCAGTCCCTACACCCAAACGAGGGCATTGCGTTCATCCACCTCTGGCCTGCTGGCTCCCCTTCCTCTGCGGAAGCATAATTCCCGCTCAGCCCAGTCAAAACTGTTCGCTGCTCTGGCACCCCAATGGTGGAACAAGCTCCCTCACGACGCCAGGACAGCGGAGTCACTCACCACCTTCCGGAGACATTTGAAACCCCACCTCTTTAAGGAATACCTGGGATAGGATAAAGTAATCCTTCTACTTGTAAAGTGGTTATCCCACTGGCTATAGGGTGAACGCACCAATTGGTGAGTCGCTCTGGATAAGAGCGTCTGCTAAATGACGTAAATGTGCCCCTGAGCAAGGCACTTAACCCTAATTGCTCCTGTAAGTCGCTCTGGATAAGAGCGTCTGCTAAATGACTAAAATGTAAAAAATGTAAGTCAAAGCCACAATTTCCTTTTACATGTATTTTACAGGAAGTGAGCTATAATCATCAATGTCATGACACAGGTGTAATGAAAGAGCTATAAACTATAACATATTAGAATCATAATGTTAAGATACCATAATCCAATTGGTAGCACATTCCATGGGAAATTAATGCTTACTTATTTTCAAGCAAACATCTGCTCTTAAACCTAATTGGTTAACAGCAGTTGTGGCTGTGTGCAATTTGCATAAAGTAGAGCAGAGCTGAACTTTTTCTACCGCTCCACTTGTAGGGTTCTCGCCGCTCACCTTCCCACAATCCCCTGCACCTTGCTCCGCGTGCCCCCGTTGAAAATGAATGGAGGCGGAACTTCGTCTGCCGAATTCGGAAACTTGCATTTGGAATTTGTTGTCAAAATGAATTATTACATAATCAAAATGTGTTATAGACAAAATAATGAAGTGGCTGTAAAAACAACTTGCGACAACTCGACTAGACTTGCTCTTAGAATACACGACTTGGACTTGACTCGAGACTCAACTCATTCTACTTGGACCTTGTGACTTGAGACTTGCTTGTGACCTAAATAATAGTGACTTGGTCCCACCTCTGCCAACTGCACTATGCAGCCAACGCCTCTGCCAACTGCACTATGCAGCCAACGCCTCTGCCAACTGCACCATGCAGTAAATGCCTCTGCCAACTGCACCATGCAGCCAACGCCTCTGCCAACTGCACCATGCAGCCAACGCCTGGCTAGTGGGAGACACTATTTGTCAACCAATCTTAAAGGTGTTTTGGTTGACCCTTGCGAACGTGACCAAAGACCTGACTGAAACAGGATGCAGCGATTTTAAAGCTACAGGCAGAACAGGGGAAACTAATGAAAGTGATATTTGAGACCTCTCTCTAACCATTGTACACACCAAATGTTTTCAGTTTGTGTTTGATATGGGGGTTTAGAAAAGTTTATTTCGACATCTATAAAGAACAACTTTTATAAACAATAGCAGCTATGTTGACACTGCCATGTTGATCTAAGTCTTGCTGTTGAAAACCACTACAGTGTACGACTTTTGGCTGTCACAGATGCACCTCCCCCGACTTCTACATCGGCTTCGTTAGTCTTACTACTCGAACACACCCAACGAGATGAGCATGATGCAAGAATTTGCTCTCACACAGTCACACAGTGGGTGCGTTCGACACTGCAGCCAATTTTAGATTAGATTAGTTTTGGGGGCAGGAGGGAGACTGGGGGAGCAGGTAGCTGACTAGTGATGGCTATTCAGCAGCCTGATGGTCTGGGGGATATTGGCCAGTCTGTTAGTTTTAGCCATGATGCTCCTGTACTGCCCGCGTCTGAGTGATGGAAGCGCTTCCCGCCGTGGCTCGGGTGGCTGAGGTCCCTGATGATCTTCTTGGCCTTCCTGCGAGGGCAGGCACTGTGCACCCAATGGTGCGTTCGGTTGAGCGTCCCACCCTCTGTAGTGCGAGTCGAAATTGACGGATCTACAAATCACCCTGCATCATAAATAACTACTCAATCAGTCAGTCAATCACCCATGATACATCACGGTTTTGATGCTCTCGAACACGGCCAGCATCTGCGCATGTGCACGGGTGCGCTTCACGCTGTTACAACGTAGTAGCTACGGGACCAAAACAGTGGAGAAGTTTAGCCTCGTGCTTCAACACTCCTGGCTGTTGCGTAAATCGACCCACTACTACTGTTTACTTCGTGCATCTACATCATCTCACTGAGTCTACCTTTAAACCTAACCTAACCTGTAACCTATGACCTTATGCATTACTGCCCCACAGTGGCAAGTGACATCCCAAAAAACACAACAACTATACAACACATACTGTGCCTTCAGAAAGTATTTATACCCCTTGACTTATTCCACATTTTGTTGTGTTGCAGCCCGAATTCAAAATGTATGAAACATTTAAATTTTTTGAACCATCTACTCACAGTACCTCATAATGACAAAGTCAAAACATGTTCTTAGAAATTGTTGCAAATTCATTGAAAATGAAATACATAAATGTCTCATTTACGTAGGTATTCACACCCCTTTGCTATGACACTCGATATTGAGCTCAGGTGCATTCAATTTCCTTTGATCATCCGTGAGATGTCACTATAACTTGACTGGAGTCCACCTGAAGCCAATTCAATTATTTGGACATGATTTAGAAAGAAACATCCCTGTCTACAGTGGGGAAAAAAAGTATTTAGTCAGCCACCAATTGTGCAAGTTCTCCCACTTAAAAAGATGAGAGAGGCCTGTAATTTTCATCATAGGTACTCGTCAACTATGACAGACAAATTGAGAAAAGAAATTCCAGAAAATCACATTGTAGGATTTTTAATGAATTTATTTGCAAATTATGGTGGAAAATAAGTATTTGGTCACCTACAAACAAGCAAGATTTCTGGCTCTCACAGACCTGTAACTTCTTCTTTAAGAGGCTTCTCTGTCCTCCACTCGTTACCTGTATTAATGGCACCTGTTTGAACTTGTTATCAGTATAAAAGACAACTGTCCACAACCTCAAACAGTCACACTCCAAACTCCACTATGGCCAAGACCAAAGAGCTGTCAAAGGACACCAGAAACAAAATTGTAGACCTGCACCAGGCTGGGAAGACTGAATCTGCAATAGGTAAGCAGCTTGGTTTGAAGAAAACAACTGTGGGAGCAATTATTAGGAAATGGAAGACATACAAGACCACTGATAATCTCCCTCGATGTGGGGCTCCACGCAAGATCTCACCCCGTGGGGTCAAAATGATCACAAGAACGGTGAGCAAAAATCCCAGAACCACATGGGGGGACCTAGTGAATGACCTGCAGAGAGCCGGGACCAAAGTAACAAAGCCTACCATCAGTAACACACTACACCGCCAGGGACTGAAATCCTGCAGTGCCAGACGTGTCCCCCTGCTTAAGCCAGTACATGTCCAGGCCCGTCTGAAGTTTGCTAGAGTGCATTTGGATGATCCAGAAGAGGATTGGGAGAATGTTATATGGTCAGATGAAACCAAAATATAACTTTTTGGTAAAAACTCAACTCGTCGTGTTTGGAGGACAAAGAATGCTGAGTTGCATCCAAAGAGCACCATACCTACTGTGAAGCATGGGTGTGGAAACATCATGCTTTGGGGCTGTTTTTCTGCAAAGGGACCAGGACGACTGATCTGTGTAAAGGAAAGAATGAATGGGGCCATGTATCGTGAGATTTTGAGTGAAAACCTCCTTCCATCAGCAAGGGCATTGAAGATGAAACGTGGCTGGGTCTTTCAGCATGACAATGATCCCAAACACACCGCCCGGGCAACGAAGGAGTGGCTTCGTAAGAAGCATTTCAAGGTCCTGGAGTGGCCTAGCCAGTCTCCAGATCTCAACCCCATAGAAAATCTTTGGAGGGAGTTGAAAGTCCGTGTTGCCCAGCGACAGCCCCAAAACATCACTGCACTAGAGGAGATCTGCATGGAGGAATGGGCCAAAATACCAGCAACAGTGTGTGAAAACCTTGTGAAGACTTACAGAAAACGTTTGACCTGTGTCATTGCCAACAAAGGGTATATAACAAAGTATTGAGAAACTTTTGTTATTGACCAAATACTTATTTTCCACCATAATTTGCAAATAAATTCATAAATAATCCTACAATGTGATTTTCTGGATTTTTTTTTCTCCTTTTGTCTGTCATAGTTGACGTGTACCTATGATGAAAATTACAGGCCTCTCTCATCTTTTTAAGTGGGAGAACTTGCACAATTGGTGGTTGACTAAATACTTTTTTCCCCCACTGTATATAAGGTCCCACAGTTGACAGTGCATGTCAGAGCACAAACTATACCATGAAGTCCAAGGAACTGTCTGTAGATCTCAGAGATAGAATTGTGATGAGGCATATATCTGGGGAAGGTTATAAAACAATTTCTAGAGTGTTGAAAGTTTCCATCATTGGGAAATTGAAAAAATATGGAACTACCCAGTGTCTTACTAGAGCTGGCCGTCTGACCAAACTGAGCAACCGGGCAAGAAGGACCTTGGTCAGGGAGGATGACAGAGTTCCTTGGCTGAGATGGGAGAACCTGCCAGAAGGACAACAGTCTCTTCAGCACTTCACAATTTGGGAATTTATGGGAGAGTGGCCAGACGGAAGCCACTCCTGGGAAAGAGGCAAATGACAGCACACCAGGCACGTGAAAGACTTTGAGATCAAAAGGCAAATGATTCTGTGGTCTGATGAGACAAAAAGTTTACTCTTTGGCCTGAATGCAAAGCGCTATGTCTGGAGAAAACCAGGCACAGCTCATATCATGTCTAACGCCATCCCTACAGTGAAGCATGGTAGTGGCAGCATCATGCTATAGGGATGCTTTTTAGCGGCATAGATTGCGAGACTGGTAAGGATAGAGGGAACAATGAATGGAGCCAAAATACAGGTAAATCTTTGATGAGAACCTGCTTCAGAGTGCCAACAACCTTAGACTGGGGTGAAGATTTACATTCCAACAGGACAATAATCCCAAGCATACAGCCAAAGCAATGCTGGAATGGCTTCAGAACAAGAATGTGAAAGTCATTGAGTGGCCCAGCCAAAGCCCGGACTTGAATCCCATTAAAAATCTGTGGAAAGACTTGAAGATTGCTGTTCACCGCCGCTCCCAATCTAACTTAACAGAGCTTGAGAAAATCTGCAAGGAAGAATGTGCGAAGGCTCTACAGAGGGTGGTGAGTACAGACCAGACCTACGAAGGTGGTTTGAAATGTGTCTTGAAATATCTGATTCCATGTGGATTTGGGTCACTTCAATCTGCCAATATGAACAAGGCTTTACAGTAATTTCTCTGTCACATACACTTAATCTTCTACTTCATGTTCTTTATGTAACAGTATTGCTTCTGTCCCTCTCCACGCCCCAACCTGGGCTTGAACCAGGGACCTTCTGCACACAGTCACCCTCAAAGCATCATTACCTATCGCTCCACAAAAGCCATTGTCCTTGCAGAGCAAGGGAACCAACTACTTCAAGGTCTCAGAGCGAGTGAC
This sequence comes from Coregonus lavaretus, assembly GCF_964263955.1. NCBI lineage: Eukaryota > Metazoa > Chordata > Actinopteri > Salmoniformes > Salmonidae > Coregonus > Coregonus lavaretus. The sequence continues at coordinate 38,646,255 of NC_140005.1, read as the reverse complement.
GCACCGCTAACTAGCTAGCCATTTCACACTGGTTACACTCACCCCACTTTGACCTCCTCCTTCTCCACAGTAACCAGTGATCCGGGTCAATAGCATCAATGTAACAGGGTTGCTTCGGTCCCTCTCCTCACCCTGCACCCTGGGCTTGAACCAGGTACCCTCTGAACACGTCAACAACTGCCTCCCACAAAGCATTGTTACCTATCGCTCCACAAAAGCCGCGGCCCTTGCAGAGCAAGGGAAGCAACTTCTTCAAGGTCTCAGAGCGAGTGACGTCACTGATTGAAACGATACTAGCGCGCACTGCTAACTAGCTAGCCATTTCACACCGGTTGCACTTAGTCATCACTTCTTCCTCCTCTCTTCCTCTGCACTCTCCTGTCTTCTTTCCTGTGGTCCTTTGTAGCTCAGTTAATTGCGCCTGGCGCTTGGATAAAAGCATCTGCTAAATGGCATCTATTATTATTACATATCTTATTCTCAATCCCTTGCACTCAACTTCACACCCACACTTCCCTTCCTATATTTTTACTCCTCCAAAAGCATCCCCCCTCCTTCCCTCCCACAGCGGACCTATCTTCCGCCTGTCTCACCCCTTATTGTTCCAGAAGTCAATCATTGTGTTTGTCTAAACACCTGATCAAACAGGGATCAATAATCCCCTATCCTTCAAGACTGCTTCCCAAATGGCACTCTATTCACTATATAGTGCATTACTTTTGACCAGGGCCAATAGAGATCTGGTCAAAATTAGTGAGCTATGAAGGGAAGAGGATGCAATTTGGGACACAGCCCAGTGTAATAGGCAGCATCTAGGGCTCAAGCGGTTGGTTGGTTGGCCAGACAAGTCCCTGGGGATAAGATACAATCAGACAGAGCAAGATATGATCTGTGGGACCAGCAGGAGTCATCCAATAATCATATCAGGCTGTTAATTAGGTTTGGCAACAGAAACATGAGCTACTGGTCCCTGTGGAGTCATCATAGCTGACAGGATGAGAGCTGTGGACCCATCATGGCTCTCAGCAGGATGAGCACAAACACATTGAAGTTGGAGCACTACCTTGGATTGGACAGTGCCATCTGTTAGACTGAGGACATAGTCCAAGTCTGAAGTGAAGTCTGAAGTAGTGTGAAGTCTGAAGTAGTGTGTAACTGAATTAAATGTATGTCTGTGAACTCTTTTGGAGTTGGACAGGACACAGGCTGGACAGGACGCAAACCCGTTGAACAACACTACACTGGATAGGACTGTGTCATCTATTAGACAAAATTCAGTGCATTCGGAAAGTATTCAGACCCCTTGACTTTTTCCACATTTTGTTACGTTACAGCCTTATTCTAAAATTGATTGAATCATTTGTTTTCCTCATCAATCTACACACAATACCCCATAATGACAAAGCAAAAACCGTTTTTTAGACATTTTTGCACATTTATAAAAAAACAACAACAGAAATACCTTATTTACATAAGTATTCAAACCCTTTGCTATGAGACTTGAAATTGAGCTCAGGTGCATCCTGTTTCCATTGATCATCCTTGAGATGTTTCTACCACTTGATTGGAGTCCACCCGTGGTAAATTCAGTTGATTGGACATGATTTGGAGGCAGGATTGTGTCGAGGCACAGATCTGGGGAAGGGCACCAAAAAATGTCTGCAGCATTGAAGGTCCCCAAGAACACAGTGGCCTCCATCCTTCTTAAATGGAAGAAGTTTGGAACCACCAAGACTCTTCCTAGAGCTGGCCGCCCAGCCAAACTGAGCAATCAGGGGAGAAGGGGCTTAGTCAGGGAGGTGAAAGGCACATGACAGCCTGCTTGGAGTTTGCCAAAATGCACCTAAAGGACTCTCAGACCATGAGAAACAAGATTCTCTGGTCTGATGAAACCAAGATTGAACTATTTGGCCTGAATGCCAAGCGTCACGTCTGGAGGAAACCTGCCACCATCCCTACGGTGAAGCATGGTGGTGGCAGCATCATGCTGTGGGGATGTTTTTCAGCGGCAGGGAATGGGAGACTAGTCAGGATCGAGGAAAAGATGAACGGAGCAAAGTACAGAGAGATCCTTGATGAAAACCTGCTCCAGAGCGCTCAGGACCTCAGACTGGGGCAAAGGTTCACCTTCAAACAGGACAATGACCCTAAGCACACAGCCTAGACAACGCAGGAGTGGCTTTGGGACAAGTCTCTGAATGTCCTTGAGTGGCCCAGCCAGAGCCTGGACTTGAACCCGATCGATCATCTCTGGAGAGACCTGAAAATAGCTATGCAGTGACACTCCCCATCCAACCTGACGGAGCTTGAGAGGATCTGCAGAGAAGAATGGGAGAAACTCCCCAAATACAGGTGTGCCAAGCTTGTAGCGTCATACCCAAAAACACTAGAGGCTGTAATCGCTGCCAAAGGTGCTTCAACAAAGTACTGAGTAAAGGGTCTGAATACTTATGTAAATATGATATTTCAGTTTATTTTTATTTTTTTATGTGCACACAAAAAAAAGTTTTTTGCTTTGTCATTATGGGTTATTGTGTGTATATTGATGAGGGAAGAACACAATTTAATCCATTTTAGAATAAGGCTGTAACGTAACAAAATGTGGAAAAAGCCAAGGGGTCTAAATACTTTCCGAATGCACTGTACGTGAAATTCTACTTGTATTTAAAAGAAGAAAGAACATCACCTGTTAGGATATGGGAAAAAGGTAAACAGCAGGTGTTCTTTGCTGTTGTTTTACATGAGGACAAGACATCAATGATTTTGGCGGGAAAAAAAGTGGGCTTTATGATGATGAATTACGCTATTGAAAAGAAACCCAGCTGTTTGTGTTCCACAGAGCAATTTGTGATTGGCTTATTCATTATGCTACAGCACTATTCCCAAATGGAGCGGAAACAGATCAGAAATAGAGAACACAGGCTCTAACAAAGAAAATCAACCCATTTGATCCATCTCTTCCTCTTCTATGATCCAGCCCATTCATCATGCCATCAAGCCCTCATCTACGGCCTTTTTTCTATTGTAGCTGGTATATAAAATATGTTCTATGATAAACCCTGTCTCTGTAGTGAGGAGAGCTGGGACTGTGGCTGTGTCTGAAATGGCACCCTATTCCATATGAAGTGCACTACTTTTGACCATGGCCCATTGGGGAATAGGGTGCCATTTCAGACACAGCCTGTGTTCTTCTCAGTCATCCAGTGCTGTGGTTCTCAACTTCCGGCCACGAGTAGTCCTGGGGTAACTGGCCTATCCACAGGGGGTAGGCTACGTAGGAAGACTCATACTGTAAGAACATAGGCCTAATAATCAGTTGCACATGAGGGGGTACTTCGGTTAGAGCAAAACGTGATTGAGGTTACAGTAACCAAAAAAGGTTGAGAACAATTGATCCATTGGGTACCGTACACAGCAAGCTCTGCAGCTGGCCAGTCCTGCTATGACAGAGAGTTAGATATGATCTTCCTATGGGCTGAGGCCAAGGAGCTGTTGTCAGTAAGACTGCTGCCTGACCAGACAGGCTGTGGGAGCTGTTGTGGTCAGGAGATTGCAGCCAGCCTCTAAGCCCTGTACACCGCCCTCTGTCTCCGGCTACTGAAACTCATGGTCGCCACGTGAATAAGGTCCATTATGACAGAGGGAGGCTGAGGGCTGGGGAGCTGTGGTGGTCAGGAAAACTGCAGCCAGGCCAGATGCAGCTGGTCTGGACAGACCTATTATGACTGAGGGAGACCTCTAAGCCCTGTACACTGCCATTACCCTCTGGGCTCTGGCTATTGGAGGGAACTGCTGCTGGGTTGCATTCTAAATGGCGCCCTATTCCATTTTATAGTGCACTACACATACTGCAAGGCTCCAGTCAAAAGTAGTGCACTATTAAGGAAATAGGATGTCATTTGGGATGTTACTCTGGTCTCTTGGTCCAGCCAAAAGGATTGCTTGAGGGGCCTGTTCCAGACAAAATGCACCATATTGAGTCACTCATGAGGATTTATGGACACAGTCTTATCATATGGACAGATAATTAAGATAAGGCACTGTTGGGCTCTGGCCAAGCCTGTTTGGCTGCTACACCAGGCCTGGGGATGACTTTGTGACTGCAGCCAGAGGCAGGGGATGGTGAGATGGAGGGATGGAGGGAGAAGAAATGAGGGAGAAAATGCCAAAAACTAGCGCCAACCAAAGCTGTAAAAATCCCTCTGATAAACACCACACACATGGACAGACGATCACACACGCACGCACGCACACACACACACACACACACACGCACGCACGCACGCACGCACGCACGCACACGCGCGACCGCACACACACACAGCTGTGTTAGAAAGAGTCAGGACATTACTTGCAACGCCAGGGTTGTGGGTTCGATTCCCACGGGGGGCTAGTATGAAAAATGTATGCACTCACTAACTGTAAGTTGCTCTGGATAAGAGCGTATGCTAAATTACTAAAATGTAAGTGGTAACATGTTTGGCAAGGTGTTCAGAAGAGTGACACAGCAGCCTTCCTAATGAGTACACCTGTTTCAGTGTTTCTGGTCCCTGTAGTCATCAGCGTGTATAGCATCAGTTTGAGTGTTGATTCTCCCCTAGTGTTACAGTGAGGCCTAGGGTGTGTCCTAAATGGCACCCTATTCTCTACATAGGGCCCTATGGGCCCTGGTAAAAGTAGTGCACTAAAATGTAGGTAATAGGGTACTGAATAGGATGCATCCATAGTCAATAAAGCCAATTCATCTCATCATCTGTGTCTTCATGACAAAACATCTTCCTAACAAGCTTTTTCCCTGCGGCAGAGAAAATAGTTTTCCTCCCTGTACAATAACAACTTCCACATCTGTCAAGTGTTGGTTGAAACACAATTTTCAATTAATTTAGAAAAATAACAAATTGTCTTCCCCACCTGGGGTGCTAAACATTTGAACTTGTTCTTCTAAATGAAGCTGTTTACCCTTGGAATGTGGAGACACGACAAGTACACCACTTAAGTGGCAGGATCCCTGCTGTGCCATGCTGTACCAAGCTTTGAAGAGGTGTGGGTGTGTGTGTGTGTGTGTGTGTGTGTGTGTGCGTGCGTGCATGCGTGCGTATGTGTGCCAAGCAGTGCTGAGAGATGGAACAGGAAACACAAGAGACACAGGAGATGATAACAGCAAGGCGACAGGAGAGAGGGAGGAGAGGAAATCTTAAATACACATATAAAAGAGGGATGAATGAGGGATGAATAAACCCCAGATATGAATGAGTAATGATGGAATATCCTTGTGTTGTCTGCAAGGGCATCAAGCAACCCAAAAATCTGAGGGGGCACAATGTACGTGAGGATGGCTGAGGGGGGTAGTCCCGAGGGAGGCTCAGGCCCCTGTTCGAAAGTTTGAGAATTTTGCATTTTTCAAACACCTGAAACAGCCTTTTCCTAGAGCCATAATCATTATCTAAGCATACCTCTTGAGCTGTCTGTCTCCTGACTGTTTATTTTTTTATTTTTAAAGAAACTAAATATGCTTCTTTGCATCTATGCTAAAGTTTTGGTAAAACATTAAAAGGAATGTGAGTCTTATCCAGTACATTTAGTAATTGCTTGCTTTTCTAAAGTCATCCAACCTTGCCACAAGGCATGCCATCTAAGATAGGCAAGCTAGTTACTCTAACTAGATTGATAGCTTGAAATGGCTTCTTGGTAGCTAGTTATAAGGTTGGAGAATGGGAACCTATCTGGGCTAGCTAAAGCCAACTTCATAAAATTGCTAGGTGGCTGGTAGTATTACAGAGAAACAAGAATTCCCCCAAAAAATATATATATGTTTTTTTTTAACAGGACAAATCTGAGGGGGCATGTGCCCCTGTGACCCCTATGGGCATGACGCCTCTGGTTATCTGTAGGGAGATGATGCACATCCATAACAGACAGTCAGTGTTGAAATCTTAAGCGTGTGAAAATCTAAATCTATCTTATTTATTTTATCTTACACCAGAGCTGCATTTTTTCTTTGGAATATCAATTACTAAATGTTTTCTTTATTTTAAGTCTCTCTGTCGTACCTCTCTCCATTGTCTGTCATGCTATGTATTTTCCTTTATCTGATCACTCTCATTACATGTCCCTATTTTATCCATATCCAGTGTTGTTCTTTCTGTCTCTCATTTTCTCTCAATTTTTTTTCAGTCTATAATTTTCTTCCTTTTCTTTCCATTTCTTTCCTTTCAACTCCTTTGCTTTCCTCTCCTCTCTCCTCTCCTCCCCTTTCCTATCCTCTGCTCTCCTCTCCATCTCTTTCTAGTTGAGCAGCAGGAGATGGTGAGGTGATGCGTACCCCTGCCTTCCCACTGTGAGATATCATACATCTAATCTGCTGGTTCTCAGCAGAGAATCAAAGACTCCCTGCAGGCCCACAGGCAGGTGAAGATGTTAACTCGTCTCTCAGCCTCTGCCCTGTGGAGCCCTGTGAGCAGCAGGGTCAAACAAGCCTCCCTCACCAGGACGAAGCTGAAAGACGGGGGGAGTTAAACGTCTCAAGGCTTTTTACTAGACAACTCTCAGGAGGAGGTCTGGGAGAGAGAGATCTTTCCTTTAATGAACCACCTGAAGGATGTGTAAAAAAAAATTGATTTACAACTTTCTCCCTTTCCAACTGGCCAGTGTCGACCGACTGAGGGGGGGAAATGCACAGCTCTCACGCTTCAAAAAAATAAAATAACATTTAGTTTAAAAACATTGCTGACAGAAGCACTGTCTTTTCGCAGAGTGCAGAGCCGATCCAGACCAAATGCATAGAGACTCGCTGTCAGCCATGGCTCTCCATCCTCAGAAATCAATCTCAGAGACATTAACATGCAGACACCATGGTTTCACTGTAGAGATGTATAATTGAATTTGCCCATTTGTAATGCCGCTGTCCCTCCAGTGACTCTCTCTCCCTGTCTGGTATAGCGTGGAATCAGACACAATGTGAGGAGGTTAAACTTAGAAACAATAACTCACACAGATACATCTAAACCCTAAGCTCCAGCTCTCCTTCTCTTTTCATCCCCTCTCTCTCTCTCTCTCTCTCTCTCTCTCTCTCTCTCTCTCCTCTCTCTCTCTGACTCTCTCTCTCTCTCTCTCTCTCTCTCCATTTGTCTCTCCATCCCCTCTATCTCTCCTCTCTCTCTCTGCCATTATCCCACATCTTTCATCTCTCTCTCGCTCTCTCTCACTCTCTCCCCCTCCAACTCCACTTCCCCCCTCCTCTCCCCTCATCTCTCTATTTTTTTTATTTTGTCTGTCTCTTTGGCTGGAGATGATAGAGAAACGTTTTGGAGTCTGCTCACGTCAGGGCGATTCTTTATCTCAGCGTGACACTGCTGTGCCTGCCTGCCTGCCTGCCTGTCTGTTCCTGAGGCGAGGAGAGCGAGGGATGGTGGGAGAGGTGTAGACGGGGGGGGGGGGGGATATCTCCTTTCCTCTAGTGACAGTGACGGACTGGAGGCAGAGAGTGAGAGAGAGAGAGAGAGAGAGAGAGAGAGAGAGAGAGAGAGAGAGAGAGAGAGAGAGAGAGAGAGAGAGAGAGAGAGAGAGAGAGAGGAGAGAGAGAGAGAGAGAGAGAGAGAGAAGAGAGAGAGAGAGAGAGAGAGAAAGAGTGTGTGCGTGCATGTGTGTGTGTGTGAGAGAGACAGATAAAGATAGAGGGTGAGAAAAGGAGAGAGTGAG